>NC_082392.1:13592612-13670112 GCF_031168955.1 Gadus macrocephalus
CCACATGGGGCCACAGGATAACGGACGTCGAGGAGGAGGAGGAGGAGGGGGTGGAGTTGGGGGAGGAGGAGGAGGAGGAGGAGGAGGAGGAGGGGGCGGAGGGACGATGCGACCCCAGGGCGAGGGCGAGTGGAAGGCGAACATGGCCTGGCAGGGCCCCCCCCAGGGCCAGGGGGAGGAGGCGAGGCGTGGGGGGCGGCCCCGTCCCGAGGACGGGCCTGGGAGGCGGGGCGGCCGGCTCCGCCCAGAGGACGGGCAGAAGAGGCCCGGGCTCCAGAAGGCTCCGTCTGAAGACTGCAGGAGGAGTCGGCCCGCCGAGGCGGACTGGAAGCCCACGCTGCCCCGCCACGCGTCGGCCGAGGAGGGCCGGACCCGCAGAGGTGAGCGTCACGTAAAGCCCCTCACACTCTGGTACCGGCAGCCAAACCGGATGACAAACACATACACAAATGGGGTTGGGATCCAATATATCTCAAAGCCAATGGCCATTGGTTATATTTCATGCTTTATTTACTAAAATATTATTCAAGCCATCTCGATAAGCTTCAGTGTACGCTATAAACCATCTAGATTGTACAATATTGACATATACTGACTCCACATTTCAGATTGAGAAATGATGAGGCAGGCGAGATCAAAGGCTGGGTGGGTGATAGTTTGGCATTGCTTCTGACTAAAAGTAATCTCCATTTAAACTCACGTCTGGTTTGTTGCATATTAGAAGAGCAAACCTAAGAACTTATTGAGGTGGCATCAGTTGATTTAAAGATGGCTTGCCGTGAATCTAACGCTTACCGCGATGCTAACAATAGATTGAATCTTCGGTGAAAAATCGAAGTGAGGCACCTTTCACCGCCTGTCTACTGGTTTGTTTTACTTGATTACTTTTTAATCAGCAGCATCAGCCAGGCCTTGAAGAACACTATTGGTACATATGAATATGTGCCAACCGAGAGTCCAGAATCCAAACCTTGGGTATTATCGGAGGAGCTTGAAACGCATTTGTGCATTCGGGTAGACGGGTTGTCCTGTTTTTAACATTTTGCGACGGCACTTTACCTCCGAATGTAAAAGCGTAGGAGGACGCTTGGTTGATGTGGTTCCGGTGGCAGGGTCCTTTTAAGACCTACATTACCCGGCTCCTCCCCAACTGAAGTGCAGCACAAGCCGTCTGGTGTGCTTGCGAGCCATGTGTGACCTTGGCTGCATTAGTGCGGCTACGTACTCAAGCAGGTGCTGCTCAAACTGTTGCTCTGAGTGTTGTTACATCACAGCCTCCACAGCAATCTGACATCTCTTCAGTCCTTCACTGTATCTCAGGATGTCTTGAAGGAGCAACCATGTTGATAAATGTTTCAAAAGAAAAGGGCAGGAAGTAATCAATTTTGTTTACTGCTGTTTATGGGTGTGTTACTGTGTGCAATCAAGGCCTTTTAGATGTGGTACTTTGAGATGAAAAAAAAAAACGTAAACCTCGGCTGATGAAATTCTGAAACCGGATTGGAGATTTTATGAGTGAATAGTGTCAAACGATCCCCTTTTTCCGGACTTATCTTGGACATGTATCTTAACCTGACCTGGTTTATTAAACGTGATGCCTGATACTTTCTCCGGCTTCTCAGTCTCTCACCTACATCCCTCTTCCCTGCTCAACGCTCCTCCTGATACGACGTCCTCCCAGATATAGACAGGCCTTCTGCCTGCTCCCCAGAGCCCTGCTCCAGCTTTGCTTCTTATTCAGGAACAGAAGGGAATAGCTCATCATCTCTACGTCTCTAATTACGTTGGCACTATTCATGTGCCGATCGCTGCCCCGTAACGCCAGCGCTGTCAAGAGTCCTGATATTGGGCAGGGCACTGAAGCTAATTGATTTATCTTAACAGTTTAATTTAGGTAGCAATGGTGTCTTATGGAGCTTTAAGTGTAATGTACCCCAAATTACTACCGGCCCGTCCGTATGATTGATGGAATATTAATTTCTACATTCAACTTATTCCAAGATCTTTTTCTCCTTGCCCTTTTATTTTTTTCTCCCTCTGCCTCTCTATTTCTCCCTCTCCCTCCAAATCTCTCTTTCTTTTTTTCTTTCTCCATGTTTATTAATGGGTTAGTTTTGAAGAACGGTATGGGAAGTGAATATTGGTGGTGATGTGTGTAGGAGGAGGGTCTCTTCTGTTATCTGTGGATCTCCAGATCATGCAAACCGAGCGCTTGGGTGGTGAAGCAACAGAGGGACTCGCTGCTCCAGCTACAGATTAAAACATTTGTAGCACAATGTGTGAACGAATCGTTTATTTAACAGATGATATTGTGCTTTATTTCAGAGGCCTGATAATTATCCAGTATTAAGTTTCATCATCTTTGAAAAATATCCTTTTTAGGTATGTTTTAGGGATAGTGTACACTTTCTAGTTGATACGCTGTTAGTGTGTTTAAGAAATGTATTTAATTAGAATGTTCGGAAGGTTAATTCAGAGCGTAAAATTCCCTCTGTTATCATACCCGCTGTGAGACACCTCCAGGACATAACGTCTGCTCATGTTGTGGTTGTGTTCCCTCTAGAGTCAGCGAGCCACTTTGTCCCGGAGCTGGAGAGGCTGCAGGACACCCTGCGGGAGCCGCTGCCCCCCAAGCACTCCATGATGCCCCCAAAGTGGCTGATCACCTCCGCCACGGAGTCCGTCCAGGAGGGCTCGCCTCGCGGCCCCTCCTCCCACCCCGTGTCCCCGTACTCCTCCTCATCGTTCTCTCCCTCATCCGCCCCGGCCAAGCCCTCCCCCCGGGGACCCAACGCCCAGCCGAGCGCCCCCTCCTGCACCTCCCTGGTCCCGTCCTCCGGCTCCCACCCGGCCAAGCAGCCCCCGCCGCCCCCACCCAAGCCCGTCAACAGAGGCAACGCCGCCATGCTGGGTGAGTGACCCGTAGGAGCGCTGTGATCTAATGATCACTCATTCAGGCTGCTGCCGGTCGGGGTTTATTCAATGTGTACACGTCAAAGCCACCGACATGCCGCCGTGCACGAGATGCCGCCAAACGGCCAATCGGAACACAGTGTGAATACGAATCAGCTTTTCTAACACCACCATTTCTCCAGGGAATCACCACAGAGTGATGAAAAAATACACGTTACACATAAACAGACTTAACCGGCCTGCAAATTATGTGATCTGTGAACTTTGGACAGCTGTTCCCAAGCGTATTACTCCTAATTTGTACAACCTGTACAAACAGTACAAGCGGACTGATGGGGAGCTTTTAAACACATTTAGTGTGCTTGCTCTTTTTCCTTTGATAATTATCCTCTGGATTATTGATATGATGAGGCTTGGTGCTTGGCAAGGCAGACAGCTGTGGGTGTGATTCGTCTTTTGTGTCTCAAGTGTTCACATAGCGGTAACCGTTCCGAAAGTACACCGGGGTCAACAGCTCACCTGAAATATGAGCGAATGACATTGGCTAATGGGATGGGAGAATGCAGGTCACATCCCGAGATCACAAGTAGTTTATTAGAAGCACAGTGCAGTAATACAGTCGTCTATTCCTTCTTCCTAGTGGCTTGGTCTAATGATAGCATCTAACTAAACCCCCTTCATCTCGTGCTAGAGAAGTAAATGCTAGAATAGAAGAACAGAAACCTGAGAGGAAGTAAAATACACCTCGCCTCCACCACCACCACCACCACCACCACCACCACCTCCCCCGCATTCCCAGCACCACCCAGATGCTCCGCAGCCCAGCAGAACAACCACCCACACAACTCCTAGAGCGTAAACACACTTGCTGAAGGGCTGCGTCTCCGTCTCCCCCCCCCCCCACCCCCCCACCCCCCCTACATTAGCCTCCACCCTGCAGGGTGGAGACAACACCCAGCTCCCCTTCTACTGGTCCTGCTGGAAGCAGGACTGCCAGTACGACGTGTACCTGTCCCTTCCGGTCTACCTGTGCCGGCGGGCTGGAGGCCTGCGTCCAGGTAACCTCACCCGGGGGGGGGGGGGGGGGTGCGATGCAGAGCTGCACCCTCTGTCTGGAACCTGCAACCCCCCCCCTCCCTCCCTCCCTCTCATCATGTACGCTCTGCTTTGGACGTCTGCGTACCATAGCGCTCTTGATGGCCTGGATACTTTCTGTGTGTTGACTGGCAGTGGCTTCTTCCTCAGTATCCTGCGACGCCATGCGTTCTTTCCCCGGGTTTGGTTTGCTTCTTCAAGGAGGCGACAGTAAGCGATTGCATGTGCAGCGCCAGCGCTCACTCTGGATGCCTCTGCGCATCAGTGACTGAGACTGTTTGTGCCAGCCCTGCTTTATCAGTGACATCTTAACATGCGAATAAGGATTGTTTTGTTGCACTGCATCCGGTAAACTATAAGGTTTATTTCCTTTCATGTGCGCAAAGGGGAATGGAAAGATGGGAGGAAGAACAAGGATTGAAAGGCCTCTGAGATAAGGGGCATTTAGGGGAGGAAGTTGGAATCCGATTTAATCCATCTATTGCATGCTCCAACCACCACCACCCGGGCTCTGACTTAACAATTATGCACCTTTTACTGTCCTAAGCAGGGTTAGATGAGGCTCATAATTATAGCCATCATAGAAATATGCATGCACCTAATTGCCAGGTTTGCATTTGAGCTGCACTTATCAGTTCCCCTGGAACCATTTGAACATTTCGAGAAGCAAGGTTTTGCAGGTTTAACCCTGGGCTGTGCAGCTCCAACCGGCTGTGCTTATATTCGGTCTCACCTAAGTTGTCTTGTGCACACATCAGCCTCATCATGTATGCGTCCATGTGGAACCTCGTCTTGTGACCCGCATCACGCGTACGAATGCATTCATGCAGATTCGGACGTGTGCCCTGAGTTTTCAAATCTGTCCAAGCGCGTTTGTGTCTTCCATGTACACGGTGAGAGATGCTGCATGGGGAATGGGATCCGGACTCAAAGTAGCAGTCTTTGTCAAGGGTTAGGGTGAATGTATGACTAATAAGTGTTTTCCTGTTCCCCCGGCAGACTTCACCCACACCACGGGGGCCACCAGCCTGGCTGTAGCCAAGCCCTCCCCACCCATGCCCCCTAGGAGGACCACCCCGGTGTCCAAGCGCCCCGGGGAGGAGCCCCCCGCCCTCCCCGGCGGCCTCTCCCTCCTCCCCCCGGAGGACCGCTCGGGCTTCTCGGTCGGCTTCCAGCTGCCTCCCCCGCCGCCCTCCCCGCCGCTGCCCTCCCACGTCCCGCCCTCTCCGCCCCGCCAGCACATCCACGCGCACCACCTCCACCACCAGCACTCCTACCCCCACCCGCTGCCGCAGCCCCTCATGCTGTTCGACCCCCCCAGCCCCACCGCCGAGCGGACGCCGCGCCCCGCGCCCATCCCGCTGCACATCATGATCCAGCGGGCGCTGTCCAACCCGGGCCCGGCCCAGCCCCACCCGGACGGCGCCCAGCGCGCCCACACGCTGCTCTTTGAGACCCCGCCGGAGTACCAGACGGACCGCAGCCGCCCGCTGCCCGTCAGCCTCCAGCCGCTGAAGCTGTACGTGCGCCCGTAGGCCCTCTCTGTGTCACAGTGTCCTAGGCGGTCCCTCCTGGCCCACCGCCGCAGACTCATCTGTTTCCTTGTCATTCTAGCGCCGACGATGACTACTCCGAGGAGGAGGAGGACGACGACGACGACGACGATGACGAGGAGGAAGAGGAGGAGTACGACGGGGAGATCCCCCAGCCTGAGCTGGAGCCGCGGAGCCGTCGCTGCCTGATCGGGGACCCGGGGATCTCCCCGGGGATCTGCGTGATCCCCGATGGGAACCACAGCAGCGGGGAAGAAGAGGAGGAGGACGAAGAGGATGAGGAGGAGGACCCCGGGCGTGACCAGCACGGGGACAACAGCGACTCGGACGGCCCCGTGCTTTATAAAGACGAAGACTCGGACGAGGACTCGGACGAGCCCCCGATGAGTGAGTATCCGTCAGTAGGCTTGTTTGGCTGAGGAACGCATCAGTGTTGCTCCCCAAACAGAGTGATGTGTTAGAGGGAAGGCAGCTGTCTGCCGCCCCTGGGGTCCCCGGTGTCCCAGCTCGAGGAATCGTTTCTGTATGAATCATCGGAAGACACTATGCTGGCTGTTCATGGTAGTAAATCAGAGTAAATGCCAATATATGAAAATTACATATTTATCATAAAAACAATATGAAACCAGATAGCACAAAACTGTTTCCATTTGCTACAATGTCTGCTTGAGTCAAAATGAACATAAATAACTTGGATTTACAGTGAAACTGATCTCTCTCCGAGGCTGCCAAGAGCAGACACGGTCTTAGACTTATCAGATGAAGGAAACGTATACTTTGCCTCAACCGGGAGCATTTCATGGGAAAATTAAATTCAAGCATGCCTTGATTCCACCCTGTCTCCAAACAGTGCAGCCAACCACTATAAAACACTTCATGTATTACGAACCCGATCTCTGTGCATTTGATCTCTGTGCACGAACCTGATGGACCTAACCTAACCTAACCTAACCTGTGTGTCTGCTTGTTGCCCGGGCATGCAAAATGAACCTGGCTGACCTAACCTAACCCCAAACTGTGTTCTTTCCTTGTGTCTATCATGAACCTGACCAACCTTGCCTTATCCGTGTGTTTCCTTGAGTCCAGGTGCGCTGGCCAGCAGGGTGAAGAGGAAGGACACCCTGGCCCTGAAGCTGAACAGCCGGCCGTCGGCCCCGGAGCGCGAGAGGTTCACCCCGGACTGGGCGTCCCAGGAGGCCCCGCCCACGGGCCAGAAGGGCCTCACCTGGCAGAGCAGGGAGCAGTGGGAGGCCATCCGAACGCAGATCGGCTCGGCCCTCACGAGGTGAACGCACGCCCACCGACGTGCTGCACTGCCCCGCTAGGAAGAAAGCATCGTCTGGGCGGTTTGTGTAGACTTCCAGGGATAGCATCTCAGATTGTTGTCCTACTTCATGTGTTAATGACGAACGGATGAAAGTGTGTAAAAATAGTTTCTCTCTCTCTCTCTCTCTCTCTCTCTCTCTCTCTCTCTCTCTCTCTCTCTCTCTCTCTCTCTCTCTCTCTCTCTCTCTCTCTCTCTCTCTCTCTCTCTCTCTCTCTCTCTCTCTCTCTCTCTCTCTCTCTCTCTCTCTCTCTCTCTCTCTCTCTCTCTCTCTCTCTCTCTCTCTCTCTCTCTCTCTCTCTCTCTCTCTCTCTCTCTCTCTCCAGACGACTTAGCCAGAGACCTACCGCTGAGGAATTGGAGCAGAGGAACATCCTACAGCGTGAGCACCAGCTTCCTCTCTCCTTTTTTACATTTGTTGTTTTGAGCTAAATCGCAGTTTATTATTCTGTTTTCTCTCTGCTCTTTCAAATTTCCGGGAATAATGAATGTCAGTTCCCTAGTGCTCCCTGGAGGGCAAGACATATATTTTTAATTCAATGTTCAGTAATTCAGATGCCACTAAATGTAGAAGTTTAATCTAAATTAAGAATTACTCATCTCTTTCTTCAGCTAAGAATCAGGCCGACCGACAGGCTGAGGTCAGGGAGATCAAACGACGGCTGACGCGAAAGGCAAGAGCAACGATACATCTCACACACACGCACACAGACACACGCACACACACACTCACAATCACATTAACGCTATCTGCTGTTATCCACTGAAACTGGTGCAATAAAGACTCTTTGCAATTGAATGGTTACAGCTCAGCCAAAGACCAACGGTTGCAGAACTACAAGCCCGGAAAATCCTGCGTTTCCATGAGTATGTGGAGGTAA
Source organism: Gadus macrocephalus (assembly GCF_031168955.1). Classification (NCBI taxonomy): domain Eukaryota; kingdom Metazoa; phylum Chordata; class Actinopteri; order Gadiformes; family Gadidae; genus Gadus; species Gadus macrocephalus. The sequence continues at coordinate 13,600,379 of NC_082392.1, forward strand.
CCAACGCCCACGATTATGACCGCAGAGCGGAGAAACCTTGGACCAAGCTGACTCCCGCCGATAAGGTACATCCTCACGTCATCGCATGTTGTCTGCTGCCAACGCAGTGACCCTGCTGGGGCATGACATTAAGCTGAACATTCGCTTAAAAGACAGACGGGAGGTACGTCCTCATCCACATGTGTGTAGTCATTGGGGCGTACTCGTTGTTGTGGAAAGGCAAGGCAAGGCATTTTACAAGGGCAGGTAGGGGCACCTTGATGGACTTGTTTGTTCACAGTGGCGGGTTCACCTGATTAATAGCCTCTAGACCAGAGGTCCCCAACCTTGTTCCACTAAAGGTCCACATCAGCAACTCACAACAACGTAACAACGTAATATTCAGAAAAAAGCCATACTGACTTTATCTATATATATATCAGAGAAATAACATTAACATTCTTTTGAGAACAAACAATACTTTGTTTAATGACTCAGCGGCCCACCTGCAGTACCCTCTAGGTGGCACCCCCACCCCCCTTATAAGAGTTCAATACCAATCGGTTCAATGGGATATCCGTGTCCAACTCAAATCTGTCCGTCTCCATCACCTCTAGGCTGCGATCCGCAAGGAGCTCAACGACTACAAGAGCACTGAGATGGAGGTGCACGAAGAGAGTCGAATCTACACAAGGTCTGTGTTCAGGCTTTCATTCATGAACTTTGTGTAACCGCACTGTGTAAGTGTGTGCTTAAAAGTGTGTGTCATAAATAATACACCGCTGCAATTCATGGTGCGTAGGGCTGTGATTGTCAGTATGTTGTGTTTTTCATTAATGGGCATTCCCTTTTGATGGCGTCTAGGTTCCATCGACCTTAACATCCTCTTCCTGGATGACCAAGCACTTAGTCCACCACCTAGCAGAGTGTCTGCCACGGAGCTGCTCAACAAACAGACTACCCCTCAACGTTTCTGAATGTACTGTGCAGAACATCAGCGGAAGAAGAAGAAAAAAACGAAACGATTGTAGCTGATGAAAAAGCCTAGTATCAGGGATACTCGTGTGCCCTCCATTAAACGTTCAGTTCCTTTGCTCGCACAAAACTCTGACAGCGAAACTGAGACCAGGAGATCCAGCGTTCTCCCGGGCGAACCACGTGCCAACGAAGCGGAGCAAAGGCGGAGAACTCGGTCGGCCTGATCGTGGAGATGGCTGACGCTCTTCTCTCCTGTGGGCTTCTTTAGGGCATCCGGGGTTTTAGCCACAACCTTTGATGCCAACTCATTCTGTATTGCCTTGTCCCCGCTCTGTGACTATTAATATAAGCGATGAAGGCATCAGTTATTGTATAGGTGGTAATAATAAGTAATAGTCCGAGGGCTGACGCAAGAGTGGAGAGGAGGACGAAGACTGGGATGTGCCATTTTCACATTGTCAGACATGCTCTGGGATACTGTGTGTATTTTATGTCGTTGTGAATATGTTGCTGTGTATAGATTACCTTAGAATGAAATTTGGAGATCTATAACTACAAAAATATTCCTTAATGCACAAGATATTTTATATTGTATGATAGGTCATATGAATAATGATAGCTTTTATTTGAGCCTACTTTTTAATTTGGCTTGCCTGTATTTATGGTTGTGCTGTGAGATGGCTTTTTGAGCTTTATTGTCGTTAATAGGAAAGGTCAACTTCATATAGCAGTTGTACTGTGTGCCAACATAACCTCTATGTCAGAAGGACTGTAGAGTGATGCTTTATATCACTAAGTTTTTCAAAGCACCGCTGCACGAGCCAATAGCGAGTCCAGTGTACTTTTATCTGGCTCGTCTGTCTTTCGTTTCATAACTTTCTGTTTCAATGAACTTTTGTACTTTCCCTTTAAAGATGAAAACAATGCATTCTGTAGCCATGTTATGAAAGGCCTTTTGTTTTGTGTCTACAGGAGGACGCTAAATGTTGCTGAATATTTCAAAGTGCTGTGTGGATCAGGGATATGTAAAATCTGAAAATAAATAAATGGTTAACAGGGAGTCATTTTTGTCAGGACCGCCATTAAAACACAGTTTGATCTTATGGTGTCCTCCGGCCAGTAGATAACAGGGTTGTACATGCAGATATCTTTGAATGATGCTTATGTTTATCTTGTCTTCCTATTATTTTAAATGACATTTTTAATATAAAAGTATTATTTGTTATTTTTTTAAGCGCTAAATAGTGAATGACTGCAACTCTAGGATGTAACTATAAAGAGTACCTTTTCTGTAAATCTTTTTTTTTTATTATTGAAATTGTATAACTTTCTTTTTAGTTGTAAATATTCATAATATGATCTCATTAAAATTCCTAAAAATCCTTGATGTAAAATTCTCTTTCCTGTTAAGTCCGCCCTTTCCGGTAGACCCCCATGGCCATGGGACCGACGAGATCGTAAAATATGAATGGGTTTCAATGGAGAATGAAATTATTTTCTGATCCCAGTCTTTATATGCTCTGGAATACACATGTTTGTGTATTTAAATTATATTTGTTCATGCAAAGAGAAAAAAAAATTGTGAAGAAGTTTGATAATGTTAGGTTTTGTGTGAGGCCGCTTTGTGAAATACAGCTACTCGCTGCTCTCCACGCGAATGATATACGTCACCACCACTCTGATACAGACATGGCGATCTCTCTGCTCCACTTCACTGCTTTTTTCTAAGGGGAGGATAACAGCATCGAAAGAGGTGAAAACCATTATAAGTCGGGGCATGTGTCGATTTTCAGTTACGCCGAGGCGATTGGGAGATTGTCGGTCTTGTCCACGCAAGTCGCAGGGAGCGTGACGTCACATACGAGACGTGTAGTCTTTCTCATTGTGGTTTCTCTACAGCCTTTAACTGAACAATTGCACAATAAACGGTCAAACTCTTAGCATGAAAATTATAATTTAAATCCACAAATAACGTATTTGTAATCCAGGGCATATAATGACTGGGACCAGAAAATAATTACTTTCTCTCGATTGAAACCCATTCATATTTTATGATCTCAGAGGTCCCTGGGGGTCTACCGGAAGAGGCGGACTTACGAGCTCTATTGTGTACATATGATGGTAGCTAAGCAGTTAAATAAGTGCGACATTTAGTGGTCATCAAGTGTTGAGACATTTATGTCAACATAATGTCCATGTTATACAGTATTATACGTTGTTGTTGCTTTTACAGGCTATTCAATTTGGCTTCTTATTACTTAATGCTGACAATCGTTCATTAAGTAATGTTATGGTACTAATGTACGTTAGTAGTCCTGTCCCTTTTAGAAGGCAGGACTTCCGGCACTACTTCCGGGGTAAAAGAGACGCGTGTTATCGGTGAAAGTGGTGAACTGCATGCCACTACTGCACGTTTAGAACGATTACTATTTTAGCCTTTCAAGTAAGTCAACACAACACCTTTCTACTAACATTTACCGGTCATACAAGCCATTGAGAACTCATATTTTATTCTTTATGTATTCAACGTTCCGTGGAATTCGCTTAATGTTTTCATTCATTTTAAAATGGGCTAATGTTGGCTAGCGGGCTACAATGTCATGTTGCTCTATTCCCCATTTAGCTTTAAACGAAAATCATCGGATATTACATCATTTCGATAGGACTATTTTCTGTTTTCCTGTGTTCCGAGGGCTGGTACATGTGTACAATAATAGAGATAATGTAGCTGATTGGCATTCATTAGCAGGTTGGCTAGAAATGTGAGATCCTGAATGCCACTTCATCGTTATGTTTTTAGCAACTTACGCATGTTGACGCAAGTCCAATGACCCTCACCAATGCTATGGAAAAACTGTTCACACATTTGTATGTATCATACAAGCAAGCGAACTAAGCAAGCGAACATTCGAAGATCGCAAGCGACCCGCTAGGTGTGTGAAGGATGTCTTGCGTTAACCTGACCTATAGAAGATTCAAGAGGGTTGACCCTTGCTGCCTAGACGTGTCATGTACTCTTTGGCTCTGTTGCACCAGCAGCTGTTGAGCTCGAACCACTGTTGAAGGCATCTGCTCAACTTGTTTTCGTGTTCAGTATTTGAACCATTGTAGGGAACCCACGTATGTGCTTATTATTAAAGTATGATCTAATCTCATTTGCATTTAGTCCTGTTGCCGTCATGCCTTCTACAAAGACTCCAAGCAAGAGAAAGTTGGTGACTGTAACCGACGACGAGAAGGCTCCAAAGAAAGTCAAAGGTAATTCCTAAACATCTGACCTCCTGGAGTCAATCACTGTATCGCTTCTGTTTGATACTAATGGTGGCGCTGTTGTTTTCGTTTGCAATTTGTCTAGTGCATCATCAGAGCCATGGTACAGAGGCCGGTCACGTGCTCGTGCTGGGCCAGGGGGATGTGGGACAGCTGGGTCTCGGAGAAGACATCCTAGAGAGGAAGAAGCCTGCTCCTGTGACTCTCCCAGAAGACATTGTGCAAGTAGCAGCTGGAGGGATGCACACCGTGTGTGTCAGCGCCTCGGGCAGTGTATGTAAACACTCCACTGTAACGGAGTCTTCTTTGTATAGTCTGTTCGATTGAAGCAGTATACCTAATTATATTCTGGAAATTGTCTGTTAAAAAAAAAAAACATGTAACTTGCTCAATGATCTTGTAATTAAAAATATATAGAAAAAAATTATATAGCAACACGCATTCCGAAGAAGTGAAACATTAAATAAAAATAAGAGGAAAAGTTACGTTTGAAAATGAAAGGGCTTCTGTATTATTGTATTGGGAACCACTGATGGCCTTTGTACGTACAGTGGTAATGAGTGAACGATGTGGTTCCATAGGTCTACACGTTTGGTTGTAACGACGAAGGCGCCCTGGGCCGGGAGACCACGGAGGAGGGGTCTGAGATGATCCCGGGGAAGGTGGCGCTGGAGGGCAAGGTGGTCCAGGTGTCTGCTGGGGACAGCCACACTGCAGCCCTGACTGACGACGGAATAGTGCACCTCTGGGGCTGCTTCAGGGTTAGTGGGGACATGTGGAAGGATGCCGGTGGGAAGTTACCAAAGTTGGAAGTAGAGAGGAGACTAGAACTAAGCTTGATAACTTTGGGTTGTGGAAACTCAAAACAACGCTTAAGTCCTCTCCCTAACTATGTTTCTCCGTCATTGGAAGAGATGCCCTGATTGATAAGACATGTGCCAGGGGCGGTCTTAAATCAAACAATCGTCAACTTTAAATGGATATTCTCACAGGGCATTTCACTTGCCATAGCTGACAGATTTCAAACACTCAAATTCTAAATCTTAAATCTGGACCTACAATGCCTTTTTGAATGTCCGACTGCACTGCGGATTAAACTGCAGATTATTTTATCAAATCTTGATTTGGAAAATAATCAAATGTCATAACAGTCAACCTTTCTGCTGGTTTTATTGCAGGATAATAACGGGGTGATCGGTCTCATTGAGCCCATGAAGAAGTGCTGCCTCCCCATCAAGATCCCAATGCTTAAGCCAGTCATGAAAATCGTGTCGGGTGAGACTCCAACCAAATGCAAAGTACTGTTTCAGTTGTTAAGGGATTAGGAAACATCCTTAATCTGATATCCTCAATTCATTGTACACGTTGGCAAATTAGTGTCTACTTGATGAGTGCCTAGGTACTAGGGCTGTGCAGATTATAACGATTACCTTCATAATCGAATGACCAGCAGTGAGTGTTCAACAGACACTGCAAAATCAAATAACCGTCACAACAGTGTCAACAAAAAGATTTCGTGTCATAACCCGCCGGTTCTCAAAATAAGAACTTTGTGTTTGTATGTTGTGCTTACTGCTCAAAAGCAAAAGGGGAATACAAGCGCTTTGGTAGCGCATTTGGCTTGTTGATTGCCTACATAGCTAGGGCAAATCCCTCCGGTTGCTTTTACATTCATAGCGTATTCCAAATCAGCAATTTAATTTATAATAATAAAATAACAATTCATATTAAATCCTATAGGAGATGATTAGCAGACCGTTATACTCAGTGACCCATGGTTTATAATTGGACAAGAGGCTGACATGTTGTCTTGTGATCCCAGGTAACGATCACCTTGTGATGCTCACCATGGCCGGGGAACTCTACACGTCAGGCTGCGGGGAGCAGGGCCAGCTGGGGAGGGTTCCGGAGCTTTTCGCCGACAGAGGAGGCAGGAAGGGACTCAGTAAGTCTGGCACTCTGCACGCTGCCCTCAACGCATGACAAGATGGTTAATGGAGCAAAGAAGTGTCCTTATAATGATGTCTTCTAACCGCAAGACATTCAAAGAGTCCAACAGTGGCACTGTGGGTCCTAGCTTTTCATTGCAAAGCACTGCCCTGGAAAAGTAGGCAACACTAATATTGTTCAGCGACTCATCATTATTTTCTCTTTCAATTATGAAACGGTTAAACACGACACAACTTCCCTCCGATTTTCACAAAACTAGAATGTCCAAAATGTTGATGATATTAAAGGCAACACTAGTGCTTCTCACTAGCAAGCAGAAAATACTGGATGGTTAAATCGCCAGAAAAGGGGATCCCTGTGAGTGTGCAGCTCAGTGGGAGCGACCCAATTGGGAGAACCGTGGTACTAATGTTCAGGACGATGTGTGCACTTGTACCCACAGCCCGCCTTCTCATACCCCAGATAGTAAAGGTCAAAGGCAAAGCCCAGTTCACGGATGTGTTCTGCGGAGCCTACTTCACCTTTGCTGTGTCAAAAGAAGGCAACGTCTACGGGTTCGGCCTTTCCAACTATCACCAGCTGGGTGTGTATGATACAACACCAGATACAATTTATTGTTATTTAGCAATGAAATGTATGTCGTGGTTTCTGACTCTGAAGACATTTAATTAAATTTGTGAGCCTTCTTTTGTTTGTATTACCAGGCACTAAAAGTATCAAGACCAGTTTTTCTCCCGTCAAACTTGCCTGCTTTAAGAACTCGGTCACTTCTTGGGTGGATTTCTCCGGAGGCCAGCACCACACACTCTGCCTGGATGGTGAAGGTACGTTAGGACCACTAGAGGGCACTGTCGCTACAAGCCCAACTTGTACAGAAACTGATGTCACCAAGACTGGCGTCATAATACTAACATCACTGTCTGCAGTAAGACATGCTCCTCAAGAACGATTGCAATTGTGGAGAAATTAACTTGTCAATGGGAAACCCACTCGTGGGCACTCTGAAATTGAAAACGGAGATCATTATGGTCGTGTTACGTTTTTTAGTGGCCCCCCACGAACTAGAAGCACCTACCATGTATAATATAAATATATTTTCTACTAATGAGTCCCAGCTTCTCCTTTAGAAGAGTTGTAGTGAACACGCTTCCACAGTGTACTGCCATAGTGAACACTGTGGAACACACTTCCAGAGTACTGCTGTAGTGAACACACTTCCAGAGTACTGATGAATGAACACACTTCCAGACGACTACCATAGTGAACACACTTCCAGAGTACTACCATAGTGAACACACTTCCAGAGTACTACCATAGTGAACACACTTACAGAGTACTAGCGAACATTTAGCTTGATGGATTCATGTAGAACTTGATGGAATGTTTTAGAATGTGTCATTAAACCCAAAGTGCTTCATTAGTTGAATGTTTAATAGTCAAATTCAAGTGCTTCAAGTGCTTCAACACTTAGCCAGAGCAAATGGGGTTGAAGTAATGATCTATGCAAGTTGCTATACACGAGGACATCGTTTGAGTCCGTTTTTTCTATCAGCACTGAAAAAGTCAGTCTGGTGGATTTCTTTAAAAGATGAAATTTGTCCTCCGGGGGATTTCAGAATAGTTGTAAGTGTGTGTACGTTTGTTTGTGTGTGTTGACTTCCATGATGTGTGTGCAGGGTGTGTTTGTTGCCCTAATGCGGTGTGTTATCTTCCAGGGTGTGTGTACAGTCTGGGCCGGGCAGAGTATGGCCGCCTGGGGCTGGGCCAGGGGGCGGAGGAGAAGAGCGAGCCCACTCCGGTGCCGGGGCTCGGCCCGTCCACCAGGGTGGCGTGCGGGGCGTCCGTCAGCTATGCCATCACTAAAGAGGGTGAGAGACACTGCAGATAACCTGAGCGGCGCCTCTCTCTCTCCTGTAGTTCCATTGGCTGTGGGTTCAGTGGTCGTTTGTGTTGCATTTCACCCGCTAGGAGTCCCAAACAACCGCTGGTTGGTAAGGATGATTCATATACGATTAGTTTGTTATGATGCAACAGCATTGTTCAATACTTTATCCAATTTGAAGTCAATGACGGCCCAAGGGTGAGCATTATCTTCAATAACTGAACAACTCAGCCTTTTAATAGACCAAATCAATGCGCTACAAATGCAACATTAACTAGGGTCAAATACAACTATCAACCAGCGGCACCCTTGTCCTTTTTTGTTTCACATCTCTAATATATGTTCTGTGCTTGGTTCTCAGGATGTAAGTGTTTAATATATAAGGGATGTCTGCCTCCATTTTCATCCATAATGTATCCAAGGGATGTGGCTCCCGCCTGGCTCCGTTTACTGTATCACTAAGGATGGGTTTACGTCCAGGCTACATGTATTGTATTACTAAAGTGTGTGTGTGTGTGTGTGTGTGTGTGTGTGTGTGTGTGTGTGTGTTGTATTACTAAAGGATGCGTCTCCCTCAAGGCTCCATGCATTGTGTCCCTTGGGGACGTTGTCCCCGTGTACGCTGTATAACTGACGGCGGTGTGTCTCCCACCAGGGGTGGTCTACGGCTGGGGCATGGGCACCAACCTCCAGCTGGGCACCGGGGAGGAGGACGACGAGTGGAGCCCGCTGAAGATGCCCGGCAAGCAGCTGGAGAACCGCACGGTGCTGACGGTGTCCAGCGGGGGGCAGCACACGGCCCTGCTGGTCAAAGACCACGCCCAGGAGAGCTGATGAAGCCCTCGCCGCCGGGGACACGTCGGCAGGTGATGGGATGTGCCGGGACTAGGGGCCGCTTTAAAGGGGGATGGAGGAACCTGTCATCCTGCGACGGGTCCGAGCCCGTCGCACACAAGGGGACCGAGGAGAGGGCGGGTCCCACTGGTAGGCCCGCGCCACCGTGGCATCGGGGGAGGGCGGGGAGGGCGGGGACAGCATTCATTAGATAGATCATGAGGAGGGAGAGACTATTTTTTTAAGTCGAGATTTTTGTTTTCTTTTTTATTGAAAAAGTAAGTGAAAAGGGTTGAGGTTTTATGGCATTTGGATCTTGAGAAGATTTGTATTTGTAAGTAAATTAGAGCCAGGATTTGCGAGCCTTTTAAAGATTTCCCCAGCTTCTAACACTTTAAGGTTTCCATTGTCTTTAAAGCAACACAATTCTGGATCTCCATGGGTTTAGTCACGTTGATGGGAGGGTTGAGAGCCACGTTCTATAGAAATGTTTTTTAAGTGTGAAGTTTAGTTCCACACACGCCTGAGGCTGTATGTGTGGGACGTTTCAAACTACTGTATTGTATCTCTTGCTTGCCTCTGAAATAAAGATGTCATTTTAATACCGGCAAGGCTGTCTCTTTAGATTGATGCTACTTGATCTACAGCTACTTCGGCCATGCATGCAGACAAACCCTTAAATATTACAAGAAGTTGTCTCCCTTAATTCATAAGGGGTGCAGTTCTCCAAGCAAGGCTAGTATAGCGGTCCTTCATTTATCATATGATGATTACCCTCGTCGTTTAATTCTCCAGTTTTGGTCATTTCAATATTCCTGCATAACCAAACTCGGCTGTTTATTCAAGTCGTGCATCGCCCCATGTGGGCCTTACTCGTCCATTCTATATGCCATTACGCTGGCAACCAATCTCATGTGTATAAATGTAAATTCAAATCACTTAGGAGTGCAAATGACTACACTAGTGGGCACTTCAGAGCGTCATGTCTTTGTGTCTATCTAATGTGACCACAGCGGGGCGCTTGACCTCCGTCTCTTGTCGCACAGCTTTGAGCTAGTGTTTCATAATCAGGTGATTGGCAATCAAGAAGGATTTGTGTGTTTCCCCTCGATTGTTTGTTCCAGCTCTTTGTGATCAGTCCCATATAAATATGAAGTGAGATGTTCCTGGAAATTCCGAAAATAGCCAATAGCGGCATTAGGACTAGGAGAAATCGCTTGTTCTAATATGCAAATTGTATTCAGTTTAACTGACCGTAAAGAATTGGAAGACAAAATGTAAATGTATTACAGATCGTAAGTAAAAAATGTTTACAGTAGTGATACTGTTTTATTGTGTTTTACTGTGCTTTGATAATGAAAAAACATTTACATTCTAGTCTTTATAAGCTGCTGAATAGTTGCCTCTTTTATGTATTATGCATCCCTCACAAAATGTGTCTTGAGTAGCCCTTATTAAGAGGCAATAGAAAAAGTATAATTACAATCATAACCCATACCTGAATGTATGCCAGGGTATATAATTACAATCAGAACATTTAAGTACAATCAAGTTATTTATTCAAGGCCTGAATAATAATATTCAGGCCTCGTCCTCACAGAGCGGCCCGACCCTCTCCAGCGTCGCCAGGGAAACTAATCACAGAAAATTGCTTCGGCGCTCCCCACAATACTTTCATCACTCACCGCTTAGACACACGTCCTTTGTCACTAGTTGGCCCACCGCCTTGCAGGGCAGACTTACGACATGTTATGTTGCGAGCATCAAAGACAGAGATCACATTTCAAACGCGTCAGGTTTTTATGTTTTAAACAAGTTATGTCTTGGCTCTAATGTCGATATGCTTGGCTGACAGTAGAGGACGTTGAATACTCTACTGGTTTGAAGTGGTTTCTTCACAAAGCCCGGGAACGAATCGGCCTGTGGGATTGACGTGGCTGTCTTTAAAGATGTCCTAGATATAAAATGGTCAAGACCCGAACCGCAGGTGCCTAGTTAGGTTGGGCCGCCCTTTAATGTCGGACCTTAATGATGACTTCCTTGGCATCTTCTGTGTCGCCTTGGCAACAGGGCCTAACTGTTAAAGTGCCCATCACTTGCCATAAATCCGCCCCTCCTCGTCCAAAGTCCTCTCCCAAGTACATAACGGCTTGAAATTGTCTGAGCGAATATGATCGTGATCTGCCACCTATGTGTTTGCGTGGGTGTTGAGTGAGAGACCACGTGATGCCTGCCATGCTGCACATGAATCTGATAAACTCCTTGCCCTGGGATGAAGTGAGAACAATTGAAAAAGAGAGAGTACACTATATTGACCAAATATTAACCCTATGTTCAAATAGGGTTTCTGCCCCCCATGCCAGTGGTGGCAAGAATGAGCATTGCTTGTTAATTGATAAAAAATCCAGCCATGCAGAAAGTATCCAACCGTTACCATGGTGTAGTGCATGTTTTTCGTTCCTCTAAAAGCCCTGTAGGCTAATAACGGGAATGCATTACCGCTAGCCAGCGCATGTCTGTGCCCAAGCAAGAGCACAGGAAACAAAATAATTGTTTTATTACCAGGAAACAAATCAGCGTTCCCAACGTTGTTTCTCCCATGCTCTCCAGCTACTGGCCTCATATTGCTTCTGGAGCGCCACTGTAATTACGGAAGATTGCCTTTATAGATGTGGCTCCCTCGTCCAATGGGAGGAGAGGAGTGTGCTGCCTGGATCCCTGCAGTGTGGGCAGAACAGCTGTGGAGGCTCTTCAGAGAGGACAAGCCTCTCAATGAGGTCTCAGTGGCTGAGTGTTTATCCATCTTGTTCCCTAGATGTAAACAGCTTGCAAGGGCCGAGGGGAGGGGCACCGTGGGGTGCCTGTGTGACTCCCCCTTATAATGGACACTTCTTGTAATACAAGTTAACGTGCTTGTACCCCCATGCCAATGTCAGAGCACAACACGATAGGGTAGTATTGGTCGGTGGCACTGCTGCCTGGACCGGCCTAATGTCACACATCACCAAGCCTATTCAACAAATTTATTTTGAAAAACAACCAAGAACGTCTGATGTAAAGTATAGCGTGGCCGAGCTGCAGACTTTGAGAAGAGAGGGTTTGTCTTCAGTGGACCATGGGAGGCCTCTTGGAGAGCAGATGGCACCCAGTGTGAATCGCTATCATGGCTCCATAGCAGCACAGAGCAGACACCATGGCCTCTGAAATGTGCATGCTGACGCCTGCAGCCACATTTTGTTGTTATGTAACCGTAACCATCTCACTCAAGTAGATGCCCTGGGCTGTCTGGTGGCAAGGGGCCCTCGCTGAAAGCATTTTTGCCAAAGTGCACCGCAGTGTTCATACGTTTCTATAATTATGAACGTAACTGATTCCATTTGGAGCTCACAGGTTTTCATGCTTTCTGCTTCCAAGTGTTCTGACCAGCTGCTGCTGTAGGGTTGAAAGAGTTGTGCGAGGTGAAAGGCCACCTCGCTAGACGCAGACTAATACAGATACTGGAGGTAATGTAGTCTTAAAGGTGACTCAATGGATGCAAGTCACTTCTGGGTTTAAGCACATTTCTCACTGCTACTGGTGCTGCAGTACGTCATGGATCACGAGGAGGAAGTGTAGCATTTGATTTGCTTGGCTAGTAATGTGTTAAATGCCCCAGCAGAGCTGTCAAGCCCCATTAGCCAGCTGCAGCACTTCAGTCCTTTATGGCCGTCTGAGGTCCACAGGAAAGGCTCGGAAATGCGAGTTTGGATGAGGCTGATAACTTGCTCCAAAAATATCTTGCGGTCCGGGCTCTCCAGACCACTAGGGGAAAACAAGCATTGCAATATTAAAAGCTATTATGAATACTTCAGTGCTTTTGCTTGTGTGTGTGCGTGTGTGTGTCTGGGGGTTTGTGTGTGTGTATGTGCGTTTGTTGCTACAAACAAACATACACAGCCAATCACATTTGTTTCAAAATATGCATTAGTAAAGGTCAACCGTCGTTATCATCTCAACCGCAACATTACTTTTGTTTTCACATGAGGCCCAAATTAACCTCAAATCCATTATGACTTCTGTTTGAAATATTGGCTTATTTTTCTCCGACTTCATTTCGGTAAAAGGTAATAGTAAGTAAGTCCTCGAGGCTTCTATAAATAGCTAAAATAGGTACTTATTGTTTTTTATCTTTTTGCCCTCATGAGTTCTTCCATTTTAAATGGCTTTTAAAAAAATAATGACAGAACTATTTAGGTTTTCTTGTTCAATAAGCTCCATGGGGAAGCCATGTATATTTGATGCCCCAGTCTCCGAGGGTGTCACCAGGTAGGCAGCTGATCTGCCCTCCGCTAGGTAAGCCTTCTCCTCTGTTGTCAGCAGCCCTGAGATGTGGAAAATCATATGCATACGGGTCGTTAATATCTTAACCCACACCTACAGATCCATCCTGTGAGTCACATTGTTTATTTTACCGGAAACCAACTGAACAATACTTAAATTCATGTACGCTTGCGCTGTTTAATATATTGTCTGGGTTACGTACATAGCTGGAGTAGTAGTAGCAGTTAAATTAGACAAAGAAATGCTTTAAATCCTAAAGCACTAAAGCCATAATGTTTTCGTTTCAGTTTGAATCGTAAAAGCAACAACTGCTATTGTACAATGAAGTATATATATTCAATAAATTGTGGATAATAAATACCCATACATTACAAAAATTGAGTTTGTGTTAAATGAGCCAACGTGACATTTCATAAGGCATTAAGGTACAGATCTTTGTAGTCATGAAGAGTCATGATTTATAGCAACATTAACACCCACTTTATGCTCATATGAAATCTAAGATATAGGCTAAAGACTTACACAACCTCAATTTTATTTATGTTTGTCTACATGGTTATATAGCAATAAATAACTGTTTACAATAAAGCTTATACCATAGCAGTCAAATCACACCAGTCAACAGAATAAATAATAAGTATCACTTCACATTTTACAAAAGTCAAATTGTCACGGAAACAATAAAGCATTTTTTACAGGAAAAATAGAATTGTACGCCAGATAAAGGCAGGGATTGTGGATGGAAAAATCAACATCAATTCCTGGGTTAAGAATCAGAAGTCTATGATTCATATGTGTTGCATCTGCGTTCCTGATGCTCACCCTAAAGGACCGTAACAAAAAAAACCTGAATTACAGATGCACTTCAAACCTTTCTTCACATGTCCTTGCTCTTGTTCACAGGTGTAAAGGCAGCCTTGAACAATACTGTTTACATAAACACTGTAAAGTGTCAGCTATGCCTTTCAATGAAGGTTGTTCCCTCTGTTGTTCAATCCGTCTGTCAAGAGGTTTTTAAAGGTATTACGTTAATATATTTTCTGCTATAGATTCTGGCCTTAGCAGAGCACAGACTCAGATCGTGTTAGGCAGCTTCCCTATGTCTCCCCCCATGTGATCTATAAAGGTCATTCAGGGGTCGATGTTCCACGACATCCATGACACCATCCAACAATGGATCGATTCAATGAATCAATTGAAATTCAAACACATTGCAGCCGAGAGGATCAGACCTCGGTGGTGGAGACCTGGGTGACCTCCGTCTGCAGGTCCTCCGTCTGCAGGTCCTCCTGCACACTCCCGCTGCCGGGGACGCCGCCCACTGGGCCCATGCCTAGTCATACAGGCTTCTTGATGGACTCTGCCCGGGCGCATACGGACACGGGCTCCCGGGTGGTGTTGCGGGCCCTTGAGAAGCTGCTCTGGTCCATGCGGGCTCGATTGAGCAGACAGAAGTCCCGGAAGCACCTCTTGAAGTTCTCGTCCAGGAAGGCGTAGAGCACGGGGTTGAGGCTGCTGTTGGTGTACCCCAGGGCGATGCACAGGTGCCACACGGCCACCACCAGAGGGTTCTTCTGGTCGATGGTCACCATGGTCTTGACGATGATGAAGATGTGGATGGGCGTCCAGCAGATGATGAAGGCCGCCACCACCACCAGCACCATGCGGGTGATGCGCCGCAGGTTGCGGTCCTTCTCCTTGGAGCCGGAGAGCAGGCGGACGCTCTTCAGACGCATGATCATCAGGCCGTAGCAGGCGGTGATCACCAGCACCGGCACCACGAAGGCAAAGACAAACACAGAGATCTTGGTCACCGTGTCCCAGTACCACTGTGGCTTTGGGAACCCCAGGGTGCACACGGTCCTGCCTGAGGACACAACAGGATGGATGGTTTAGCACACAGCCACATGGAGCAACTAGACAGGGGTGCCCAAATTCTTCCAAGTAGAGGGCCAAAATGTAATCTGGGGGGGTGGGTCGTGGGCCCAATAATCCATCTGGCTTCTTTAAATCAGAAACATTATTCAAGCACTAGGAAATATTTGAAGACAGTTAAATCAGTAACAGTAGTAGTAGGGTTAGGGTTAGTGCAATAAACAAAGTAAAATGGGACAAAACATGCCCCATTAATCATACATAGCAGAACATACTCATAAATTGACACATTGGAGGCTTAGGCCTTCAACATTCAGCCTGAGGTAGGCCTATCAGTGGGAGAAATGATGCCTGTCCTTGGTTTTTAAAAGTCTCTCAATATCAGGCTCCAGATGACTAAAGGACAAAGTGAGAATTTCATGTAGGTGAGAGTCAGAAACCAACACAGCCTCACCTGTGTCTGTCTCCTTGGTAACGGCCATCACCATGACGGGTACTCCGATGGCGGAGGAGAGGATCCAGATGCAGACGTTGATGAGCTTGGCTTTGGCGGGCGTGCGGAAGTCGAGGGCACGCACGGGGTGGCACACGGCCACATAGCGGTCCACACTCATCATGGTCAGGGTGAAGATGGAGGTGAACATGTTGTAGTAGTCGATGGCGATCACCGCCTTGCAGAGCAGCTCTCCGAAGGGCCACGTGTTCATCAGGTATTTGGCGCTCTGGAAGGGCAGCGTGCTGGTGGCCAGGGCGTCCGCCAGCGCCAGGTTGAAGATGTAGATGTTGGTGGCCGTCTTCATCTTGGTGTACCTGATAAGGAAGAGAAGTAATGGGGAGGGTCCAAGTAAGGATGCTGCTTTCATGTGCCACGATGTTTGGTGATGGTAGTGCAGCTTGTTGCGATCCGAGCAGCAATAGCTCAGGATAGCGGGTTGACTTGTAACCGGCAGGTTGCTGGATTGATCCCTGGCTCCTCCTAGCTGAGTGTTGAGGTGTCCTTGAGCAAGGCCCCTAATCTTAACTGGCTCCCACGAGCCATGGATGTCGCCTTGCATGGTGTGAATTGGTGTGAATGTGGTGCTACTTTAGAAGGCTTCTACACCACAGGTGCAGTAGAGGCCAAGGTCTGCTGCCATATTTCACATTGCCGACTGATGTTTGTCTGCTTTCATTCCTTTGTGGCATTAGACCATCTTCTGAGTTTTTTACACAACACATCAGAAAGGGCAAATCGCAAACCATCCAATGTTGGCAACAACTGAACACTGTTATCTTACCACTAAGTGATGGTTATTGTTTGTTGCGAGCCACCACTTAGTCTTGTTGATGTTGCACTGCTAACAGCGTTACCTAAATTCAGAAATCTGTTATTGCCTTGAATGAATTAAAGTCCTTGTGTACTATATTATCACTGGCTAATTGCATGTTATAAGATCAGCTGTTTAAAGTCTCTGAGCAACATATTTAAAGACATGATAAAAAAGTGATTGACACATTATGGGTTGTAGCTTTCTCAAGAGCACATAAATGACTTATTTGATCTTCATGGAACATGGATAACATTGGTTAATTATTTAGTGTTTGGTATTCATGTGCTTCTTTTTGAAGATGTGTGGATGTTGGCATGGAGTCGCTTTATATTAGCCTAAATATCCCTTTTTAATTCTTAAGTCATTTAAATTCTGTAAATTGTACTCAGATTAGAGTATATTCTGCCAAAGGGCACCAAATACAGGGCAATCTTGTGTGTGAAGGTTATGAATAACCTTTTCCAAATTATGTTTGCTATGTTCACCGAGGTATAAAGTCCAATTAAGTTATTTCAACACCAGTCTGCAATAAAGCAGACATTCCAGTCCAATAGCAAAAACATCCAATTAAATGATTCAGCTCATTTACCCTCGTCACCCCTTCCTCAACACTACCTCCAGCCTTCTGCCTCTCCACCCTACCTCAACCCCTACGTTAGGCCCTTCGACCCTTCCTCCTCCACCACACACCCTACCTCCACCTCCCCAACCTGCCTCCAACCCCCACTCTACCACCACCCCTACCGCCAACCTATCCTCAGCCCCTCCCCCACTACCTCAACTCGCCACCCTACCTCCAGTCCACTCCAACCTACACCCCCCACCCTAGCTTCTGCCCACCCCTCCACCTCTCTTGTTGTTGGTGGTTAATGTGCGGGTGGTTGCGAATAACGTTAGATCTTCATAGTCAGCCCCAATAACAATCACAAATCATAACTAAGTATGCTCTTTGTAGAGCAATGCTCTACAAAGAGCATTGCTGAAGCCACCAGCATGAACATTTATTAACTGTCTTGAGTCGAATTTTCAAAGTGGCTCGTTTAAGTATGTAACTTAAGTTAAATGTCTAATCTTGTTTGTTTGTTTTAATGGAGAGCCAGAGGAATGTATTCTCCATCTTCTTCTTTATAGATGGTGTTTTCTTACCTCACCACACCGTACATAACGAGGATGTTCCCGAGCAGCCCC
The DNA here is from genome assembly GCF_031168955.1 of Gadus macrocephalus. Lineage (NCBI taxonomy): Eukaryota > Metazoa > Chordata > Actinopteri > Gadiformes > Gadidae > Gadus > Gadus macrocephalus. The sequence continues at coordinate 13,617,965 of NC_082392.1, forward strand.
ACTACACAGATCAGAGAGTAGAGCGCTGTGATGCAGACTGCGATGATCAGGTTGGTGCTGTCCCTACTGCTCGCGGGGCCGGTGTCGTTTCCCACCGGATTCTCCAGCACAGGGTCGTCGAAAAAAGTTGCGTTTAAATTATGAAAAGAAGCGGTGTGTTGGTCGCGGAGATCCGCTGTTGAAACAGTTGTGTACTCCATGCCTGGAAATGAAATTCTGCGTGAAAAAATAGGCTTTACCAATGAGCGCGAGAGACGCTTCCAAAAAAAAACATCCAGCGATGCGCGAGCAGAAGCGCTTATTAAAACACTTCCTAAAGCTTCTGGCAAAAGTGATGTTGTAACGGTTAAAGCCCCCAGGAGAGCAGGGATGATGTTACCCCTATTGCTTTCCTCTCCAGAACTCCCACTTTCTCTCTCATCCGCTGCGCGATGCGCACAATAACTGGCACCCTTTGGATAAGTGGAGAGGCTGCACAGAGGGAAGGTATACGACTCTACACGCAGCGTTATTTCTCATTCCATTTCAAACCACCACCACGCTCTGCAGTCCGTCTAGCATGATAGTGCGCGTGTTAATTTTTGATCATCCTTAAGACGTGTTGTTCTTGCCTCATAATGTTTAAACATGTTCCTGCATTCACTGAAATGATGGATGTTGAATTAGAACAAATACTTTGATGAGCCGTGATCTCTTATAGATAATGCTACATAATGACTTCTGAAACGACACATTTCCCTATTTGGCTCCGACTCAGAAATTGCGCACAGTGGGTGAATGTTTTTTTTCTCACACACACACGCGCACACGCACACACACGCGCGCACACACACACACACACACACACACACACACACACACACACACACACACACACACACACACACACACACACACACATAGATTTGCGTGTGTGTGGTGTGCCCATGGGCATGAAAACCTTCTGTGCTTATTGTCAACTTTATTCGGAAACAGATGCAGGGGTTAGGAGGCATCTGGTACATGCTGCATACTGGAGTGATGGACTGGAGGTGTCGGAATCTAACCTAGTGCCCAACCAGTATGGGATAGTTTACTAGTGTACTGGTTAGCAGAAGCCCCCCCCCCACCCTCCGTGTGCTGTAAACCCCCCCCCCCCTACTTACCCTTCATTGGTGTGCTCTCAATGTGCGAGGTCTTCCGGAATGGAGAAACAATTAGTTTGTAATGTTGATGTTCTGTTGTTGTAATGGGTTCTATTTAAGTGTCCATTTGTACTTGGCTGAGGGGAATCCTTGTCTTGTATTCACATGGCTGCATTACTGCCAAAATGTGCTCACATCCTGACAGAAACCACCTGTTTCCTAGAAACAGAGATGTCTCTTAAGTAGGAGCCATTTCTGCCTAGCGAAACACAGTCCCGATCACTGGAGATTCTCTGCAACAAAAATAAAAGTCCAACTATTAATGTTCTCCACGAGGTGCAGGAGGGGGAATACAGAGAAGCATATACTGGACGTGGGAGGCCTGCTACTGCTAACAGGAGAGCCCTCCTCTGTAACAGGTGTGCAGTCTCCTGAGCTGCTACCTTTGCAAACCCGGGCTGGAATCGATATCCTGACTTTGAAAAGTCCTCAGGCAAATGACTGCCATTGTAATCCCAGTGGAATCCATTCAATGAGTTGATGAGTTTGGTGACAAAGGCATCTTGGGTAATCTCTGAGGAACTGCATGCAGTGCTACAGCTGCTACTTTGCTATTTGCAGCTACTATGTCAAGCTTGGAGGATAATTTAACTGGATCGAACAGGCTTTTCAACACACAACCGAGTTTACACAGCCACAATAGCCAAATTAGACACCGGCACTTCATTGGGTTTAGCCATTTTAAACCTCTGGTTGACTGTAATGATGCTCGCCGATAATAAGCAGCCATCTTGTCTATCAGGAATCCTGTTGAGCCTTTGCGGAGCCGTGAAAAACAATCAGGGTTGGAGGGGGGGGGGGGGGGGGGGGGCTTCGGTCAATTATATTGACGTGAGGATTCTTTAGGAGTCCCAATCCCAGTCTGAACCCCCCTAGCGTGAGCCTCCATTAGGGTTCAGAAACCAAAGAGAGAGAAAAAAAATCCATCAGATTGCATAGGACATTGCTCGCTAAACGAGACTCCTTTGTGTGTGCGCTCATCATCTCCAGAGGACGGATTGATCATTATTCCCACGTTGATGACTTTCACGTCTTCGGACTTGTCCCCCTGGTCGGAGCGGAGCAGCCGGTCCTCTGGGAAGGACAGGGGGGTCGGAGGTCCCCATGGCCGCCACACGCAGCCAGGAGAATTCACGTGGAGGGGCCTCAGTGTGGCCTCCACATGATGGGCCCCGTAATGAAGGGCCTTTACGAGACGGAGGTGATGACAGTGGGGAACAATGATTACATCCAAACTAGAGTAAAGGTATGTGTCTGTTCCTTGGAGAGCGACGAGGTACCTGGAGGGCTGTTCCTATTATTAGTATTTGTCTTTGTCCCCCATGGTTTGGAAACACAACTCCAGTACGACATGTATTACGATTTGGTTATGAGGGAGAGAGATCACACACACACGCACGCACGCACGCACGCACGCACGCACGCACGCACGCACGCACACACACACACACACACACACACACACACACACACACACACACACACACACACACACACACACACACACACGTAACAAGTTTACATAATTACTGTTGGTTTTAAATATTGATATGATTTTTAAACATGGAGGTTAGTAGGCCTACTGATGTATAATGCCTCATCCAACTCTCTGGTAATCCATAACTCAAGATACAGCCACACTTTATTTGAAAGAAAATAATCAGCTACAGTATGGATTTATTTTAAAAGTTTTTGGCTCTCAGAATAATATTTCTAGCCAGATCGTATACAATGTTTCTCTCTGCTTCGCCTCACTCCGATCAAACTGAAACGTTGTCATTAAAATCAGGATATGTGTAGAACATAAAAACGGCTCTGCTGCTGGTCTTATAAGTGACTCACTTATAATGTCCTATCGCTTCTGGCAAAGCCATAGGACGCTAAATCGTGAGACTCATTGCAGATGATCACTCCAGTAATGTTTATCTTTGAATGCTTTTTGATTACCAACAGTGCTCAGGTCTGCTGTTCATTGATGACTATTTCTGTGTACATTTTTATTTTTGAACATGACATTCCATAGCTTTCACATCATCACCATTTATACAGAGAGGTATTCAGTGAGAAAGATGTAATTATTTATGGGGATTGATTCAACGCTGTCTCAGTTGACAATTAGTTATGCAGCAGTGACTTCAGCGGATCGACAGATTGCTTTTGTGATTCTTTCCACGTGGTGGAAATAAATTAGCATATTTAGATAGAACGAAGACGGTACACATTTCACCTCACGACACATCATTAAACCTTTCATCTCACCACTCGTTATCAGAGGCTGAGCTAATGCTTCATGCTACGGCTCCCCAGATGCTCTGAGTGTGTCTAGAAATATAGACTGCATCTCAGGCTCCCGAACTTCACCGCTGTGGTTGTAATCAGTAACATTAAGAAAAGCTGTCACAGTTGTACATTTGACTTTTACTGCTTTTGTGGAAGAACATTTGCATTCAACGGATGAGTGACAGCCAAAATAAACCGCATATTTTCTTTTCTTTCATTCCGACCTTTCATTTTCTATCCCCTTCTCGCGGCTCTCCATTTTTCGACCACCTGTCTGTCTGCGAGCACAATGCTGCAGTGAGCCCTAGTGACTTGCTCTCAGGCTGGTCTGTTGACGTGACACACTGCTTGTTGTTATTGCCCTTGGCAGGAGTCTTCTCCGGGGGCGGGTTGTTTGTGCGAGAGTGTGTGTGTGTGTGTGTGAGTGTGTACGTGTGTGAGTGTGTGACTGTGTGTGTGTGTGTGTTTGTGTGTGTGAGTGTGTGACTGTGTGTGTGTGTGTGTGTGTGTGTGTGTGTGTGTGTGTGTGTGTGTGTGTGTGTGTGTGTGTGTGTGTGTGTGTGTGTGTGTGTGTCATTGTGTGCTGAGAGAACAGAATATGGGGTCAGTGTCAGAGAGGCGGAAAATTAGATGGAAGGGAAGTACAATGAACCCATAGCTTATTTCTCTCTCTCTCTCTCTCTCTCTCTCTCTCTCTCTCTCTCTCTCTCTCTCTCTCTCTCTCTCTCTCTCTCTCTCTCTCTCTCTCTCTCTCTCTCTCTCTCTCTCTCTCTCTCTCTCTCTCTCTCTCTCTCTCTCTCTCTCTCTCTCTCTCTCACTGTTTCTCTATTTTGCTCTCTCTGTCTCTGTCTTCTCTACCTCACTGTTTCCCTCTTGTTCCTGACACAGAAAACACTCAAACACTCAGTAAAAGGAACCTGTGACCAGCAACTCTCTCTCTCTCTCTCTCTCTCTCTCTCTCTCTCTCTCTCTCTCTCTCTCTCTCTCTCTCTCTCTCTCTCTCTCTCTCTCTCTCTCTCTCTCTCTCTACAGAAATATACAAACACACACACACACACACACTGACTCCCTGTCACACTATCACACACTCATTCTAACGCATACACACACACACAAACACTCAAACTCAGCAGGAGCAGATTCCTACATAAAAAAATGGTTTAACTGCTGCAGGCATGAGGAGCGAACGATGAGCTTACATAATGGTTGACACGTCAGTCCCTGACCTCAGGTGATTATTCACTTGGTCAGTTGAGTAGTACTCATCAGCGCTCAGCAACACGCGCCAGAACCCAACAACACCCAGCAACTCTAACCAGCACCAACCAACACTAACTCACCAGCACGCACCAGCAGTCCAGCACTCACCAACACTCACCAGCACTAACCAGCCCTAACCAATACTCACCAGCATTAACCAGCACTCACCAGCACTAACCAGTACTTACCAACACTAACCAGCACTCACCAGCACTAACCAACACTCACCAGCACTGACCCGCCCTAACCAACACTCACCAGCACTAACCAACACTCACCAGCACTAACCAGCACTCACCAGCACTAACCAGTACTTACCAACACTCACCACCACTCACCAGCACTCACAAGCACACACTCACCAGCACTAACCAGCACTAACCAACACTCACCAGCACTAACCAACACTCACCAGCACTAACCAACACTAACCAACACTCACCAACACACACCAGCACTAACCAACACTCACCAACACACACCAGCACTAACCAACACTCACCAACATTCACCAGCACTAACCAACACTCACCAATACTCACCAGCACTAACCAACATTCACCAGCACTAACCAACACTCACCAATACTCACCAGCACTCACCAGCACTCACCAACACTCACCAACACTCACCAGCACTCACCAGCACTCACCAACACTCACCAGCACTCACCAGCACTCACCAACACTAACCAACACTCACCAACACTCACCAGCACTCAAATTATATTCAGTATATATATAGAAAGTTTCTGATGGACGACATCTTCGAAAAATCTGAAATCCCACAAAAAGCTGCTAACATGGGGTTGTCAAGGAAACTGCAGCCTAATCTCCATTTGAATTATTTCTTGAAAGAACTGAGGACAGCAGTTGTTAATTGTGCCTGCTGCTCATTCTCTGGGAGGTGATACAGCATGAATGTCGTGTGGGAGAAGCTCTAATCAACCATAGGTTGGAGGCTGAGGTCTGTCCCAGAAACCGGATTTACAAATGTCATAGGAGACACAGGAATCCCTTCTCGTCGGATAACATAACCTCTGCCGGTCTCATTGATTTTGTCCTCAAACGAGACACTGGAAGTCTGTTGTGTAGAAGCTGCTAGCGGAGTTCATGTTTACTAAATGATTGTGCTGAAAGACTTTTCACAAATGACAGAACACTGACGACCCCTCAGTATTTTTATGTAAACGACTCAGTAAGATTAATAATTGATGTTTTGTGGCGCGAAGCAAAGAACAATACGTGTCTCTAATTTATCCAGATAATGGTCGGAGGGCATCACACCCAACAATACATCCATTATACCAAACCCTTCTCCCCTGGTGCCCTATAGTGCTGAACCTAATCATTCTCACAGATCCGCTTGTATTTTGTACACCAGATTGAATATCAATCAACTATTTAGTAGATCTGTGGTCAGAAAGTAGCTTTATGTTGCTTCTTTTTAAGTCCATAAGTGTTCATCTGTGTTGTGTTGGGGCTCTGAGACGCCAGTTAGGGTCTTCTGTCTCTCATCATGAATCTCATGTTGAGGCGGGCTTGCACATCAGAATGCATTGTGGGATTTTTTGTTGGCGACACTCATTCATTTTTAGAGGACTCAAGAGAGTTGTAGTACTGTAAAATCCTAAATCAAAGTAAATATACTGTTACCTTTGTTTTCTAACGCATCTTCATGAGAAATGCTGTGGTAGTTATATATATATATAATAATGCCCCATAATAACAAAGAATTGTACAATTTATTACGAAACCATGACATAAAAAAACAGCAGCAAGCAGCACTTGCAGGGAAGGAAATGGTAAGATAGTAAACAGAGGTCAAAGTGAAGTGGGTCTGCATGGGGGCTGAGGGAATAGAGAAGACTAGCCTGTAAGACTGTGAACAGTGCAACATAAAACAATTTATTGATTTTACATTCAAACTAAAAAAGCCCATTTCCTTTCATGATTTTGAAAACTGCGTTTATGTGTTCTGAGCACTGTTTGACCGCCATTTGCCTGCCTGTTTTTCTGCCTGTCTACAGGGACGCGGGAAGTGGGGGTGCTTAGGGTGCTGCAGCACCCCCCCCCCTGGCGGCCTCTGGCTGTAACTGCAAGTGAGAAGGTTTTATGAACAAATCAATACTTTTTTTTTTTCTTTTTTGAATTTTATCATACAACATGATTTTTCATTTAGTTATTGACATCCACCCTTTTTATGATATTTATCATATTATCATTTCATTTTATTTAGAACATTGTCTGAGTAGGCTGACGTAGGCTATGACGCACAACGCAGAACTGTCGATAGCTGAATATCGTACTATGCTGATTTTACATAAGCATGTTGGTGTTCAACATCTGTTGTAGTGAACATTCTAAAACTGGTGTAAAATGTTACTGCCATATTAATAGACACGTTGAATGTTATCGTTATGTTTCTGGAATCCTGCACGTAAACTGGTTGGCAAAAAAAGAGCAAAGACGGACGGTTCACTTGACGGAGAAACCGTCACTTTCATATCAGACAACTCGTAACTCTGGATGAAAATAAAGGCTTTATTTTATTGTCACTCTCCTTTTAAACCTTTAGAAATAACCTCCTAAATCCTTGTTATAACGCTGTGTATAATCCCGGACTGCAACAGCTTGTCGGCATGTTGTTAGTGTGTGAAATTCAGCACAGTATCAGCCGAGTTGACTCTAATTTCCACATTTTTACAGTATACTTGCTGACGTTTGTGAATAACAGTGGCTAGTTGGCAGAACTCTTTTTACACACCAGTAGAGTGTTTATCAGAGCAGAGCCCTGAATGTTGCGCAGCATTTATTATGACGTCATTATATAGACTCTCTCTCAGCACCCCCCCCCCCCCCCCTTGGACTGACTTCCCGCGTCCCTGGTGTTACCCCCTATGTTTTATTCGATACTTTTCAACAGTGTTACCCCTTACGGGTTTTTCATGACCACAGATAAAAAACGACAGTTTTCCCCCCCCCCCCCCCCCCCCCGTCATCGGAACATTTCTCAGCCCCCCCAACTGTGAATTACTTCCAGCGTCCCTGGTGTTACCCCTTATGTTTTTTTTCATGACGACCAATAAAAAAAGGAACAGTGTTACCCCTTATGTTTTTTTTCGTGACTACCAAAGAAAAACGACAGTGTCACCCCTCATGTTTCATTTGATAAAAACGACAGTGTTACACTGTCGTTTTTTATTGGCCGTCATGAAAAAAAACATAAGGGGTAACACTGTCGTTTTTATTGGTCGTCATGAAAAATAACATAAGGGGTAAGACTGCTGTTTTTTATTGGTCGTCATGAAATAAACATAAGGGGTAACACTGTCGATATTTATCAAATAAAACATAGGGGGTAACACTGTTGTTTTTCTTTGGTCATCATGAAAAAAAACACAAGGGGTAACACTGTCGTTTTTTATTGGTCGTCATGAAAAAAAACGACAGTGTTACCCCTTGTTTTTTTCATGATGACTGATAAAAAACGACAGTGTTACCCCTTATATTTTATTTGACAAAGACAACAGTGTTACCCCTTATGTTTTTTTTCATGACGACCAATAAAAAACAACAGTGTTACCCCTTATGTTTTCTTTCATGACGACCAATAAAAAACAACAGTGTTACCCCTTATGGTTTTTTTCATGACGACCAAAGAAAAACGACAGTGTTACCCCTTATGTTTCATTTGATAAAAACGACAGTGTTACCCCTCATGTTTCATTTGATAAAAACGACAGTGTTACCCCTTGTGTTTTTTTTCATGACGACCAAAGAAAAACAACAGTGTCACCCCCTATGTTTTATTTGATAAATATCGACAGTGTTTTCCCCTTATATTTATTTCATGACCGCCGATAAAAAACGACAGAGTTACCCCTCATGTTTTCCAATAAAAATGACAGTTGCACCCCTGTCTACGTTTTTGCAGGGATCGGAACATGAGCTGTTTAGAGTGTTAACCTCTGAACTTAACAATGCACCATCAAGACACTGGTTAAAGTCATCACAAAGGTTATACTTGACTTTATAATTCGCATGAAATAGAGATAAGAAACTTCCAAGAGAGGTCATCAACCGGACTTGAACCCCAGTCTCCAGGGGGTTAGGTAGAGTGCACCCCACTGCACCACTGAGGCGATGACAATACACAATCAATCATCAATAAAGAGGATATACATGACATTAAAATGTATGTGTATTTCTATTATTTCCCTTATTTTTTTTTTCAAGACAACAAATAATAAACAACAGTGTTACCCCTTATGTTTTTTTTCATGACGACCAAAAAAAACAACAGTGTTACCCCCTTTATGTTTTTTTTCATGACGACCAATAAAAAACAACAGTGTTACCCCTTATGTTTTTTTTCATGACGACCAATAAAAAACAACAGTGTTACCCCTTACGTTTTTTTGATGACAACCAATAAAAAACGACAGTGTTACCCCTTAGGTTTTTTTTCATGACGACCAATAAAAAACAACAGTGTTACCCCTTTTATGTTTTTTTTTATGACGACCAATAAAAAACAACATGGTTACCCCTTATGTTTTTTTTCATGACGACCAATAAAAAACAACAATGTTACCCCTTATGTTTTTTTTCATGACGACCAATAAAAAAAGGAACAGTGTTACCCCTTATGTTTTTTTTCATGACGACCAATAAAAAAAGGAACAGTGTTACCCCTTATGTTTTTTTTCGTGACTACCAAAGAAAAACGACAGTGTCACCCCTCATGTTTCATTTGATAAAAACGACAGTGTTACACTGTCGTTTTTTATTGGCCGTCATGAAAAAAAACATAAGGGGTAACACTGTCGTTTTTATTGGTCGTCATGAAAAAAAACATAAGGGGTAAGACTGCTGTTTTTTATTGGTCGTCATGAAATAAACATAAGAGGTAACACTGTCGATATTTATCAAATAAAACATAGGGGGTAACACTGTTGTTTTTCTTTGGTCGTCATGAAAAAAACCACAAGGGGTAACACTGTCGTTTTTTATTGGTCGTCATGAAAAAAAACGACAGTGTTACCCCTTGTTTTTTTCATGATGACTGATAAAAAACGACAGTGTTACCCCTTATATTTTATTTGACAAAGACAACAGTGTTACCCCTTATGTTTTTTTTCATGACGACCAATAAAAAACAACAGTGTTACCCCTTATGTTTTCTTTCATGACGACCAATAAAAAACAACAGTGTTACCCCTTCTGGTTTTTTTCATGACGACCAAAGAAAAACGACAGTGTTACCCCTTATGTTTCATTTGATAAAAACGACAGTGTTACCCCTCATGTTTCATTTGATAAAAACGACAGTGTTACCCCTTGTGTTTTTTTTCATGACGACCAAAGAAAAACAACAGTGTCACCCCCTATGTTTTATTTGATAAATATCGACAGTGTTTTCCCCTTATATTTATTTCATGACGGCCGATAAAAAACGACAGAGTTACCCCTCATGTTTTTTCCATGTTGACCAATAAATAACAACAGTGGCACCCCTGTCGACGTTTTTGCAGGGATCGGAACAGGAGCTGTTTAGAGTGTTAACCTCCGAATTTAACAATGCACCATCAAGACACCGGTTAAAGTCATCACAAAGGTTATACTTGAATTTATAATTCGCATGAAATAGAGATAAGAAACTTCCAACAGAGGTCATCAAGCGGACTTGAACCCCGGTCTCCAGGGGGTTAGGCAGAGTGCACCCCACTGCACCACTGAGGCGATGACAATACACAATAATCAATCATCATTAAAGAGGATATACATGACATTAAAATGTATGTGTGTATTTCTATTATTTCCCTTGTGGTTTTTTTCATGACGACCAATAAAAAACAACAGTGTTACCCCTTACGTTTTTTTCATGACGACCAATAAAAAACGACAGTGTTACCCCTTAGGTTTTTTTTCATGACGACCAATAAAAAACAACAGTGTTACCCCTTATGTTTTTTTTTCATGACGACCAATAAAAAACAACAGTGTTACCCAGGGACGCGGGAAGTGGGGGTGCTTAGGGTGCTGCAGCGGCCCCTGGCTGTAACTGCAAGTGAGAAAGTTTTCAACAAATCAATACTTTTTTTTTGTTGTATAATTTTATCATACAACATGATTTTTCATTAAATTATTGACATCCACCCTTTTTATGATATTTATCATATTATCGGTACTATGCTGATTTTACATAAGCATGTTGGTGTTCAACATCTGTTGTAGTGAACATTCTAAAACTGGTGTAAAATGTTGCTGCCATATTAATAGACACGTTGAATGTTATCGTTTTGATTCTGGAATCCCGCACGTAAACTGGTTGGCAAAAAAAAGAGCAAAGACGGGCGGTTCACTTGACGGAGAAATCGTCACCTTCCTCATATCAGACAACTCGTAAGTCTGGATGAAAATTAAGGCTTTCTATTATTGTCACTTTCCTTTGTAAACCTTTAGAAATGACCTCCTGAATCCTTGTTATAACGCTGTGTATAATCCCGGACCGCAACAGCTTGTCGGCATGTTGTTAGTGTGTGAAATTCAGCCCAGTATCAGCCGAGTTGACTCTAATTTCCACATTGTTTATTTGCTAACGTTTGTGAATAACAGTGGCTAGTTGGCAGAACTCTTTTTACACACCAGTAGAGTGTTTATCAGAGCGGATCCCTGAATGTGACGTCACCCCTCATCTCGTCTCTGTAAACAACGGATGTTGCGCAGCATTTATTATGACGTCATTATATAGATTCTCTCTCAGCACCCCCCCCTCGGACTGACTTCCCGCGTCCCTGCCTGTCTATCAATTTTTTTTTTTTATCTATGACTACTGATTAACCTTCATGAATACACAAAAGGCAGTAACACAAATGTAGGAGCAGAAATGATTGACCAATCTTGATGGTTTGACCGATCGCTTTAATGCCTTTCACACACAGGGCTCTGCTGCATGTGTGTGTGTCCTCATGCATTAGGCTTCACTTCCCTTTAGCTCCCTGCTAAAGAGCCAGGCAGCGTAACCCTACACCAATTATTCCACCAATCTAATCCAGATCAGTGTGGGTTTGGCCGGGTCCAGCCAGGCGTTCCCAGGCCACACCACGGAGGAGCCGTCCGGCCCAAGACAAACGGAGGGCCTTGTTTAATCACCGTCTCATCGGAGACGAGGACTGCGTGGGTTTGAGAACTAATAAGAATAGCCTGGATCTGATGATTGAAAAATGAGGGTGCCGCAGTCAGGGGGCAATAAAGGGAAAGCTCTCGCTGACCACTGATTGCAAAGTCCAGAGAAAGGTGTGACATTCAAGGGGAGAGGATGATTGTAGACGTTGGGCTCCGGTTTTCCACCAAACTAGAACGGTTAAGAGTATAAAGGGTGTTCCTCAAATGGCCAAAGCACCCATTTTCCGGTGAAAGCCTACCATTAACGCTGAGCAGTGACAACACTGGGCAGAGCGAGGCCAGCGTTGCAGCGTCCACCCATCCAGAAGCTGCTCCTACTGTTGCACAAGCGAAGAGGGATGGCCTCTTTCTACAGATCTCTTCCTTTGATCCTCAAACTAATCAGTGGTCACTCATGGAACTGGCCACTGACTGGTGTGGTTGGGGGGAGGGGTAGAGGAGAGGGTGGTGGTGGCCGTGTTGTATGGGTGGTCGAGGTGGTAGTGATAAAGGTGTTAGTGGTGGTGATGGAGGAGGATGTGATTAGGGTGATGGTGCTGATGATGGAGGAGGAGGTGATTAGGGTGATGGTGGTGATGGAGGTGTTAGTGGTGGTGATGGAGGAGGATGTGATTAGGGTGATGGTGCTGATGATGGAGGAGGAGGTGATTAGGGTGATGGTGGTGATGGAGCTGGGGGAGGTGGTTGATGTGGAGGAGGTGGGGGTGGGGATGGCGGAGGAGGAGGAGGTGGTGGTGATGGAGGAGGTTGTATGGGTGATGGTGGGGTCGATGGAGGCGGTGGTGGAGGAGATGGTGGTTGTGGAGGAGGTGGTGGTGGTGGTGGTGATGAAGGAGGAGGAGATGATTAGGGTGGTGGTTATGGTGTTTTGGGTTGTGAAGGCGGTTAAGGTAGAGGTGGTGGTGGTGGTGGTGGTGGTGGTGAGGTGGTTGTGGTGTTCAGGGTTGTGTTGAAAAGACGCATATATAATCCGGGCAACAATAGGGAGTTGTTGGTCTGAGGGTGTGCGTGTAATGAACTCTACCTCATCTTAAATGATGCCACACTCAAATACAATCAATACAAATAATATATGGTACAAGCTTTCCTTAGTTTGAGACATCCATATGGTTTCATATGTGTTATTTTAAATTGTATAACTGATCACTTATCAATTATTATAATGCTCTATATTATTATAAAGCCATCAAATATTATAAAGCTTTATCACAACCTATTATTCTTCCATTTTAATGTTGTTGTTTTCTGTATTAATCCTCGAGTTCGGCTCAGTAACTCAGCTTTATTTTTTAAGAGGCTCTTCCTCAGAGAATAATTTCCGGTAACAGAGCAGCTGCAGCCCCATTTCAGGATAATGGTGCTGATAATGAGTCTTCACAATGGACCTGACATTTGGCACCACTGTGTGCTCACATAACACCAGATTCTAATCCTAGTTATTTTAGGTTTATCTTTTTTCTGCACATTGCTCCACCTGGCAGGTTGCTGAAGTTATTCTACTTCCCTCCTGATGAACTCTGCCACTTGAGTCAAGTTATTTCCTGTAATCGCCATGAACAACAGGTACAAACTCCCTTGGCACGATCACAGTGAAAACATTGCGATTTGAATTAATTCTGAAGAAACACTTATAATGACTTCATCAATTTGGTTTCCTCTCCACTCGTAGTTCCGTAGCGTTTTGCTGCAAAGATTTCAGTTCTGTCATAAATCTTTGAATGTATTTATGACACTAATGACATTGTGATCGAATATTATCAGAAACATAGCATGTCTGTAGCACCTGGGGAAACCGACAAATTGTTCTAATTCCCTCTCAGTCACCAAGCCTCCCTCCGTCCCTCTCAGATTCAGATTCAGTTTCAGATTCAACTTTAATGTCATTGTGCAGAGTACAAGTACAGAGAAAACAAAATGTGGTTGGAGATCCAAACAGTAGTGCAAAATAGCGGTTAAGGTGCAAATTGAACATGATTAGTGCAATATAAATGCAGTATAGTTTAAATAATAGGGTTGGATATTGCAGGAGTAGTGAATACAAAAAAAAGAATGTGAAGTGACGAGGATGAGGATCATAAGATGGATGTAACGGATATCCATCCGTCGTATCCATTTCTCCCTCGCTCTTGCTCCTACTCTCTCTATCTATCTCTCTCTCACTCTCGCTCTCTCCCTCTTTCTCTTTCAAGCTCTCACTCTCTAACGCTCGCTCTCTGACTCTCTCTCTCTCTCTCTCTCTCTCTCTTTCTCTCGCTTTCTCTCTCTCTCTCGCTTTCCTCCTCTGTCTCTCTTTCTCATCTTAGACATAAAAGGCATTAAGAACCTGTTGCTCAGCTTGTACCATCACACCATCAGACAGCTTCCCCAGCAAGTGAAATATGGAAGGAATTTTAACTGTTTTATCGTGAATCTTTCTAAAGTCGCAAGGTTGGCGTGAAAGATTTACACTCGCTTGTAATGGCGTCTGAACACCTTGGAAATGGAGGATGAGAGTGGTGTCAGTCCATATAAATCCATACCGTGTTTTCCATACAGCAGGTAACCCTGATTAAGCCAGCAAAAGTGAAAATACTTTTTGCAAAGAGGAAATAAATTGTTCCACATGTCTAACATAAATTTCAATGTTCAGATTGAAAATGTATCAATCAATCAAAGATCTGATCATATGCTGAACATGACTCAGTTTCTCTGAGGAATTTCTTTGTATAGAGTTGTGCTCCTTTTGAGAAGTTATTTGTTAAGTGACAATATAAAGACTTATTATTGTTAGGGTTAGGGTTACATAAAGAGAGTACATAAACCAATCTGTTGTTCTGGTCGTCCAAGGTCCGAGGGACGGATGGATCACACCGTCTGAAGCTAGTTTACTATTACAGCCACGGTTAACCTCAGCCTTCTATATTGACTTGTGATTCCTGTAACCAATCTATAGGCATACTTGTTATAAGGAATGCACCAACATAGAGCAAAATCGAACACACATGTCAATGCATTGACTGAGACTGAGACTTCAATAAAAATAGATTCAGTCAAACAGACCAATGTAAAGGGAATTTGAAAGTCACGTCTACTTAGTTTAATTACTGCCTGTAAAATACGACCAAGTGTCATTTTTAGATTTTAGAGATTTTTAGATAGTTGATGGCACATCAGGATTTAGTTTTGCAATAATTTCAACCTAAATCAGCAGTAGGCAATAAATTCAGTCAAGAAATCCCTTCCTCCTTCCGGTGATACTGCAGTTGTTTCCATGGCAATATGACTATGGTCAGATCGTTCCTAGATAGATGCTTCAACATAAGCTATCCCTGAGCGTAAATCTCAACATATTCTCATGCATTGTTTACCAACATCAGAAAATGCTCCATAACTACGCTATCAAAGAATAAATCAAACTCCTAGCATGCTCACCTTCTTGGCAGTTAGTCGCAGGACATTAGGTTTTAGTACGTAGTCAACAGGCTGCGGGGGAGTAGGGCTTTCACCAGGGGAGAGGAACTCCTAGGTTCTGTGCTTGGTAGATGCTGAATCCGTTCTGTATTGAAGGCTTTCTGTGTCAAATTAAAGGTCTGTTTAGAATTTTGTTCTTGGACAATAATTCTTGTTTAAATATGGTACCTAATATGTCGACGCTGAAAAATACGTATATTATTTTTGATTGCACTTCAATATGATGATAATGGCTGTTTAATCGGTATGTTAATAGTAACCTAAAAAAATAACAAATCCATTGAATGTGTCGATGTTGAATATGAATGCTCAAAATCTATTCTTCTATCCCTTCTATGATCTATTGCCACCTACTGTGAGATTGTGGTGATACAGTAGACGTTCAAGGATGTCCATTCTACAACTTATTTGAAAACACAAGAGCATTTATTAGTCCATATTAAATTAATTCAGGCCAATTGGGATGCCGTATATTAACTATTCCAACATCTAATGAAAAGAATGTCTCACATGTGTAGAACATTCTAGAATAAACCAATGTGGAACAAATAAACTGATTGTCAAGATTATTTATTAAATTAGGGAGTTTAGAAACACTTTCAGACTATGCAATCAGTCTGGGATTTGAAATATACAAATTAAACAGTTGCAATTTTGAATTTATTATTAGAGTTAGTTATATTCTAATGAACGCTTTCCCAAAGCAAAAATATGTGACCTGTTTATCCCAGCTAGCTTGCTCTGATTCAATCATGCAAAAAGTCTTTAAGTCAAAAATATTATTATATTTTAGTCAAAACATACATGCTTACAAATCTTAAAAATATAACATAGTATAAATTATGAGCACACTTTTAGCTGCAGTATTGTAAATCGTCCCTGTCTACATTGTCATAGAAAATAATTTAATTTCATCGATATCAGCATGATTCCCATTTGGTCTGGAAGGCATCAGCAGAACTGGAAATGCAAGAAAAAACATTTATTTTAATAATAAAGTCTCTATCTTTCAATCAGTGCCCCACGAAGTAGGACCGAAGAAATGTCATTAAAGTAATTAAAGTAGTACTAACACTAGTACCACTGTAAGAATAATTATATTAATGTCAACAGAATAACAAGAGATTTAATTAATTAAACCTCCTGTTTATTGTTAGCATATACTTATTACTGCATAACCTAATATTAATGAATTATTACCTAATGTGCCCTTATAGTAAAGTGTATCCTGTTTACATTTTCCCCTCTGTACGTGTTAATGAAGTATGTCAACATTGGTCTCACTTTCAGGATGTACTGATGTTTAGTGAATAGTCTAGAAATAGTCTAGTGAGCAACGTACCTTCCAGCGGTTTCCACACTCGTTGCACAGCACAAACGTGGTCATGGGCTCATCAGCGCTACGGGTCTGCACCTGAAACACACACACACACAGCATTAGTGATGCGCATATATCAGTCCCCGATGTTAACAGATGTTGCACATGGCGACAGACAAACTGCTATATCGTAGAGGATGTGGAAATGGACAATATTATCAGTTCGGATTATTGCTCCCAGAGTCTCTGCACTGTCCAGTGTAGTGTACAGTCATCCTACCAGTGTGAGTGTGTGTGTGTGTGTGTGTGTGTGTCTGTGTGTGCGTGTGTGTGTGTATATTTGTGTGCGTGTGACGGTGCGTGTGTGTGTGTGTGTGATGTGTTTGTCTGGTGTGTGTGTGTGACTGTGTGTGTGTGTGACTGTGTGAGAGAGTTAGTGAGTCCGTGAGTTTTTGAGTGAGTGTGTGTGTGTGTGTGCCTGCGTCCATGCGTGTATGTGTGTATGTGAGTCATGTGCGTGTGGGTTGAGTTTCCATGTGTGTGTGTGTATGTACCTGGTTGTAGCTACAGTTCTTCTTCCGGCACTTGCTGCACTGCAAGAGGTCTGTGGTGGTGCCTCCGGTCTTGGCCATTTGGTGCTCTCTGATGGCCTCCTGGGTGAGAACGTTCCTCAGCTGCTTCAACTCGTCGCTCGCCATTTCCTGAACACACAACACAGGGAGGGGGGGTGTACGTGTGTGTGTGGGGCAGACCAAATTTGAACAGCAGAGATTCTGTTTGCTGTCTGGTGTGGCCATATGTTGAATAAACCTAGTTGAGTTCATGCAGAGTTATGTGCACAGTACACATAATATTACCTAACATTCTTTAATTTTTCTCTTTTCATTTTACTTAATTTTCTCATGAACCACAACACAAATAGCATGAAGTGCCTTCAGCATGTTATTCCATTCATAAATGCTTTGCTTCGAAACAGGTGCTTCAGGGTTCAACAACTGCCTCAACCCCATGTTCACTTATACTTTGACTTCAGCCACGTGGCTCACACACAACCTCGCACTTCAGTTAGACAGTTAGACACAGAGCACAACGTCTTCGTATCACGCAGTGCCAAAGCGGATTAACAGTGATGAAACCCGATCCCTGAGGGGTTCTGGTGAAGCCCGACCGGCCTTACCTCAGCAGACATGGAGGCTATGCGGGTCATCTCGATGTACCCCGCCAGCACGTTCCGGCGCAGGCCCGGGTTCTTGGGGTCCTTTAGGTTGCTGATGCGGCTCCGGATCCGGTTCTTGTACCTCATGTCGGTGGCCCGGATCTCTTGGTAGATATGTGTCTTCTGGTCAAGGAGGACAATCCATCTGACCATTCAGCCATTACCTTCACGTTAGTAACAGATGGAGTGGTATATTCCCCTTATACCAGTTACGACAATCATTAGCTTATTATTAGTTACTTTCATCCATAACTTAATTGGTTTTTATCAACTTAATCAGCTGAATATTCTCGCTGCTTTGAGTATATTGATTTTGCTGAAATCAAGTAGTCAAGGACATTTTTGATCAATAGTTGTATTTGACTGGTGTTGATGTTGGATTTGTTGGCCATTGCTTTGGAACTGTTAAAAGACATAAGTATCCCGAATTGCAAAATAATCCACATGGATTATTGACAATGCAGGTATGCAAGTATTTAACAGTGCTGTGGTATAACCTCTTATACTGGGTGAAGTTAACATTGAATTGATACGGCCCATTGTCTATCGGCCGTATTGACAACAAAGTCAAACCAATCAATCCCAGAACTGAAGGATATGATCCTCAATGTCCACGGCCATCTGCTCACAGTTAGCACCAAACTCCATGAAGTCATCTAGGAAGACAAAGAAATAGAAGAATGATTCATTTCTGTGCACACCCCAAATAACTTCATAGTGTGTGTCCTATTGTGCAGTGTGCTAAAACAACACCATTATTGAGGCTGCTTAACCCTTGTTTTGTAGTTACCATGATGCCCAACTTACTGTCTGTGCGCAGCGCGGCCGACAGCATCACGATGCACTTGTCCCGGACCGTGTCTCCGGTGGCCAGGCGCGGGGACAGGGGACCCCCCCGTGGGCTGAAGCTAGGGGATAGCGGCCCCCCACAGGGGCTGAAGCCAGGGGACAGAGCCCCCCCGCCGGGGCTGAAGCCAGGGGACAGGGAGCTGGCGGGGCTGGGGGGGGTCTGAGGGAAGTTGGCTTTGGCTCGTTTGCTAGCCGAGAAACATCAGGTTAGTTGGTCAAAGCTAAGCAGACGTATGCTATACATGTTTACAGGGTTCCAAAAGGCTGGTGGAGCTAATCCCAGGCCTGTCTGAATCTTAAAGACCCCATATTATGCATTTTTAGGTTTAATTATTGCATTTTGGGGTACTTCTAGAAAAGGGTTACATGCCTGTATATTAGAAATACCCCTTATTATTGTCACACTTTTCATTTCTGCAAAACAATTTGTGTCTTTCAAAACTGGTCTGATTTGTATCATATTGCACTAAGGCCTCCCTCCCGAGTAGCCCAGTCTTCTGTGATTGGTCGGACGCTTTTTTCCTGCGTTGGCAAATTCACGCCCCCGAGAAGTTGTAAACACTGCAGGTAGCTGGGAGGCGCGACTTTTGCACTTCAGCAGCGTCCACTACACAGTCTGACTTCACACTGTTACGGTAAAGCTCTGCCGTGAGACGAGAGCACCTGGATCATTTTAGATAAGAGCGCCTGGATCAGGTTGGATGGGAAAGCCTGGATTAAGGTTGGACGAGGGTACCTCTCAGGGTCGTCAGTCGAGGGCTTAACAGGGTTGAACGGTTTGGTGCCGTGAGACTCTCTCCTACGGAGAAACAACATCATGAATATGATAATCTCCATGCATTTCGGAATGAGATGCAAAAAACAAATGTTTTATATACATTGAAAATGGAATGTATGCTTTGTAAAGGTGTGAAAGCTTGAACTTTACTGACCTTTCACCTCCAAGTTTTTTCGCTGGCAGTGGGCTTGCCTTCTTGGATTCAGTGGACTCTTTCCTGAAGATGAAACACACCTTTACAAATTGCTTTTCAACGTTACATAGACCTTAAAAAACGTAAGTATTTAGATGACCTGTCAGATTTGGCATCCATCGAATGTCTTTTCACAGGAAGTCCTGGCTCGGAGTCAGAAAAGTCCTTCCTACGGTGAGAAGACACACTTAAAACACATTTTATAAGGCATAAAACAGGAAGACTTTCAACTTAATAAATAATATTTAACTTAAAAACACAAAACCTAAAAATATGTTACATGTACCTTAAAAACACACTACTTGGAACTTAAAAACTAATTACATATAACTTGAAAACTGGTGACATGTAACAAAAAAAAAAAATATATATATATACACGAGTAACCTAGGAGCAAAGAAGTAACCTAGGAGCAAAGAAGTAACCTAGGAGCAAAGACCTGTCCATTTTTGAATCCAAAGAAAGTCTTTTCAAAGGAAGTCCCGCATTGGAGTCACAAGAGTCCTTCCTACGGGAAGAAGAGAAGATGAAATCTAAGCTTAAAACAGGTTATATATAACTTATAAATGGATGATATACAACTTAACAAAAATAAGCAAAAGACTTTAGATGACCTGTCAGATTTGGAATCCATTGAAAGTCTTTTCACAGGAAGTCCCATATTGAAGTCAGAAGATTCCTTCCTACGGTGAGAAGACAAATTAAATATAACATAACAACAGATATGATATAACTTAAAAACACATTTCATAAAGCTTAAAAACAGATAACAATTAACAAGACAATTGTTGACACAACTTAAAAACAGATTACATTAACAATAACTTAAAAATAGATGACATACAACTTAAAAATAGATGTGATAAAACTTTTAAAAAAAATGACACCATTTTAAAAAACTGATTAGATATTACATTTAAAAATGTAGTATTACATTTAAAAATGTACATGTGACTTAAAAAAACAAAAGTCTTTAGATGACCTATCAGATTTGGAATCCATTGAAAGACTTTTCACAGGAAGTCCCGTCTTTAAATCACAAGAGTCCTTCCTATGATGAGAAGACAGATTAAATAAATTATATAACCTTAAAAAACGTTAAGAAATATAAACACATTACATAAAGCCTAAAAACAACCTACAAGAAAATGTTGTAATTTAACTTAAAAACGGATGAAATATAACTTAAAACACACAAAACAATAACTTAAAAGAACTGATTAGATATATCTTAAAAACAGAAGTAATACATTTAAAAGGAAAGTCACATATAACTTAAAAAGATAAGTCTTTAGATGACCTGTCTTTGGAATCCATTGAAAGTCTTTTGACAGGAAGACTGGTCTTGGAGTCAGAAAAGTCCTTCCTACGGTGAGATGACATATAGCATTTAACTTAAAACACTTAACATAGAACTTAAAAACACATTACATAGAACTTAAAAACACATTGCATAGAACTTAACAACACATTGCATAGGACTTAAACTTAGATTAGGTCTAAATTGTACATATCAATTACATAGATAAAAATAGTTGGTTACATATCATTTAAAAATTATTCTTTCCATGACCTGTCAGATTTGAAATCCATTGGAAGCAGTTTAACAGGAAGTCCTGGCTTTGAGTCAGAAGAGTCCTTCCTACGGTGAGAAGACAGTACATCTTGTATCACTTCTTTGTTTAATCAAAGCAAACCATGAATTGTATGCATTTGCGTAGAAAATATGAATTTGCTTAAAACCTAAAGCTTCCCTCCCACAGCACCTGTGCTTCTCTTTCGTCACATCCAACGTGGGCTTTTTCTGCAGAGGTGGTTTAAGATCACTTGAATGTTTCCTGAAACAGAAAATATTATAATTGATATATGAAAGTGATTTTTCTTCTTTGTTTATTCACAAAGCTTATGAAGAAACCTGCTTAACAAAAGTGACAATGAAACACAATGATCAACCTTTAGCCAGGAGTGTAACACCGGTCCATGTACTCAAATTCATCATGCTTTGGACAAAGCTAACCTTTCTTTTTTGACTTCCAGTGAATGTTTTTTGACCCCTTTGCCCTCCGATGAGTCTTTTCTGTAACATATAGAGTTGGTTTTGACTGGTGCCAGCAATAATCTTCCTCTGGATGCAACAGGTTTTCCTCCTTTTTATTTTATCGGTTGTTGTAAACCAGCATCAGCAAGAGATTAATTAGAATAACATACCATGAATGTAACAGTAAATACTTATTTGGGGCTTTAGATGTTAACTATTCCTTAGTGAATTTACAAAACTTCACGTCATCATGACTTCTATAAAGAGCCGCTATGCCTACAATTTAGCATTGAAAGAGACTCTTCTTCTCCAATAGTAACACTAATAATGCACAAACCTAATTTTAAAACCGTTGATAGGCTGACAATCCCCAAACAATGACCCACAGAACCCATTAACACATGGTAAGTCTTGTAAAATGTTTTCTTTTTCATTGAAAAAATTGAAGTTATTAGACATGCAATCAATATTTCCGTTTCAACGATAAATATTGGATCCCCACTATGTTAATTAAAAGTAATATGGCAATGATGATACAATGGAATGCCCTCGACTCCAAAACTCTTGTGGAAACAGTGAAGTAACTTGCGCCATCAGACAGCAACCTTGATGCTTTATCTACCAGCTTTTTTAAGAACATCCTCTGGCACAAGACTTCCTGCAAATAGTTAACAGCTGTCTCCCATCTGGCAACTTTCCGAAAGCTGTGAAAAACACCGTTTTTAAACCTTTTTTATAATAGCTTTTTTTTCTTGGCCTCAAACAGTTGCTATGACAACTTCCAGTCAGGATTTCGACCCCTTCATAGTACCGACAATTATATTTGTTTGAGCACAGACTCAACATTTCAACACTGATGCTACTGGACCTGAATACCGCATTCAACACTCTTGACCACTCAATACTTTTCTTGACAGATTTGAGAGTTTTAGGCCCAATCCCATTTCTACCCCTTACCCCTTCCCCTTACCCCTTCAAAACAAGGGGGAGGGGTAAGGGGAAGGGGTAAGGGTAGAAATTGGATTGGGCCTTAAGCTGGTACAGGTCATATCTACAAGACAGGAACTACTATGTCTCCATTGGTAATTATGTATCTGAACTAACGTGACGTGTGGAGTCCCCCAAGGTTCAATCCTAAAACCATCTTTATTCATGCTCCCACTTGGCCTATTTATGCAAAATAACAACATGTTTACCCTTGTCATGGGAACGACACACAAATCAATATAGTCAAACCAACTGACTATCATCCTATACATCTGCTCTGCCAGTGCATTGAGCAGGTCAAGGACTGGATGTGCCAGAATTTCTTAGAACTATATAAGGATAAAACTGAGATGATTGAACCCATGATCTCAGGGAATCCATGATCGGTGCTAAAGATGCGAGACTGAAAGTTAGCACCTATTTCAACAGCCACATCAAGTCAGTGAAAAATCTGCCTGTTATCCCCTGAAAAACATAACAAGACTAAGGAATCTAGGGAATCATGTCAAAACATGATGTGGAAAAACGTCCATGCATTTATTACTTGTACGCTGAGTTATTGGAAAAAATGGACAACACTATTGTGCAATACCTTTCACCTCAACTGATATTCTGATTGATCTGTATGTTTCAACTTTATTTGTTATTTGTATATTTTATCTTTATTTGTTATATTTATATTTTTTACCCTTCTTCTTTGTAAAAAAAACTTTCGGTTGAGAATCGCACTGTCTTGAGGACATTTAAATTTTGCTATACTATGTGCAATGCCAATAAAGAGAATTCTATTTTATTCTATTTGCAGTCCTTCCAAAAAAAGCTCTTAGGCAGCTACAGCTGCCAGAGGCCCATCAAAGACCAATATGAACACATTACACCAATTCTCAAATTCCTGGATTGGCTCCCGGTATGTCAGGGGATAGATTTCAAAATACTGCGGCTCATCTATAAATCACTTAACCGTTTAGGTCCAAACGTACATCAGTGTAATGCTTTCCTTTATGAAGCCTCTTGATCTTTAACACCCACTAGGACCAGTCAGCTAATTGCTCCCAGAGTCAAAACAAGACATGGAATAGCTGGATTCAGCTGCTATGCAACACATAGGTGGAATAAACTTCTTGAAGATCTGAGACTTGCTCCAACCCTGACTACATTTATATATCAAGGTTAAAAACATTTTTTTTACCCTCGCTTTCTGCTAAACAACAATTTTAACTAATTATTTTATTCAAATTTCTTTCATACATTCTTTAAATTCCTGTCTTCACGTGTTTTTTATAAATGATTTGAAATCCAGTTTGGTAAAAGTCTTTTATGCACTCTTTGAAATCCTATTTTATTTTATTGTATGAAATGTTTTTATGTGATGCACATTGAGCCTGCCTTGTGTATGAATTGGGCTATAAAAATAAAGTTGACTAGTGCAATAAAATAGTGATACAATTTGGATTTCTAGCCGTATATATATGTTAAAGTTTTGACAGTTTCATGTTGCTTTTTACTTCAGTGACAAATCTAACGATTAAATCGGTACTACTGCGTCACGATTAGACATCAACCTTAGATGTTATAAGAATGTGATCGAATTCTTCGGGAGAATAGCAATAGTGCAGTGACTCTGTTTGCTCTCTGAGGTTTGAACAACGGAGCCGGGCGGACCTGTCTTTCTTTAGCGGCTCAGGGGAGTTCTTCAGCGAGGGAGGCTGGCAGTCTGAGGGCTCCTTCCTGCGGTGGCAAACAATGTGTCAATAAACGTTTCATTTCCAGCCTTTCAGGAGAAAGTCAGTGGAAAGTCACGTTTGGCATTGTTGCCGTGAGCGACCGACTACAACCACAGCCCCGTGGTCGGCTGTGCTGAGGTCGGGTGTACTGACTTCATCTCTGCCACCGGCTTCTTCCCGTCCGCAGTGGGATGCTTGGCAGGGGGAGGGGGGTGCAGGTGGAAAGGTAGAGGAGCAAACGGGGCGTTGGGGTCTGGCGGTTCTCTTCTGCATGACGGAGAGAGACACAGCTGCACTGTTCACAGGGAACACGCTGTTGTACACAGTACACACTGTTGTACACATGCCACGGTACACACTGTTGTACACTGCACGTATTGTCGTGCACACGGTACATGCTGTTTTTTGCACCTGGTACATGCTGTTGTACACACGGTACACAGTTGTTTGCATGGTATATACTGTTGTACAATTGGTACATGCTGTTGTATACACGGTACACGCTGTTGTACACATGTTACGTCCTGTTGTATACATTGTACACTGTGTTGTATACACGGTACATGCTGTTGTACACACTGCACGTATTGTTGTGCACACGGTACATGTTGTTGTGCACCTGGTTCATGCTGTTGTGCACATGGTACATGCTGTTGTACACACGCTATATGCTGTTGTATACACGGTACACTCTTGTACACATGGCACCCTGTTGAACACACGCTATATACTTTTGTACATGGTACATGCTGTTGTAAACACTGCACATTCTGTAGTAGAATCAGAGAGGGGATGACAACCGCCTCTTGCAGAGTCTTTGTAAACAACAACAACTTGCAGTTGCAGACCTTGTCGGAGGCGGATGGAGATGGAAGGGGAGGGGGGCGATCGGAGCGTTGGGATCCGGTGGCACTTGCCTGCATAAAAAACATGGAATCAAGACCATGCTGGAGAATGTTAAGCCTTCGGTCACGTAGTTTCTCTCCCCAAAAGAGTGAAACACGCCAGCATCTCTGACCTCTCCTTCTTGACCTCCAGCGAGAGCCGCCTCACTGGGGAGGCGCGGCGCGGGGGGGCGGACTGCGGGGGGCGAAGGGGACGAGGGGCCGACTCTTTGCTGCTCTTCCTCTTCCTGAGCAAATCACAACAGCGCTACAAATCACCAAGATGGAGGCCACGTCTCTCAGTCGCTAGTAGTAAGAGAAACCAGGTTTATTGGGTGATGGTGTGTGTGTTGGGGTTAAATACCAAATGTACCTTTTTTTGAGTGACCCCATCACATTCATGTACCATGCACAACACACTTCCTGTGTAACACTTTTGGTTAGCCAGTGTTTGTTAGCCTGTGTGTAAAACTGTTGTTAAGCCGTGTGTCACTGTTGGTTAGCTGTGTTACACTGTTGTAAAGCCATGTCACATTGTTTGACATGTAACACTGTTGGTTAACCGCGTACCACTGTTTGTTAGCCAGTGTGTGGCGCTGTTGGTTAGCTACTCTGGACCCCCGGGCTCCACTGAAAATGCTTTGCCGCGTCGCCAGAACCATCATGTCAACTTGCCGCTATATCTGCTCCACAGGGAGCGCCACAAACCGTTTCCTTGTGTACTGAAAACAATCACTGTACAAAGAATGATGTAATCGTTTATGAGTGAAACGGCGGGGTATGAACGCTATCACATTCACCCAAACTCTCTATATCTGCACTGGAGCTGAGGGCTCACACGGTTTGAACCTGGGAGTTGAAACTTCAAAATAAAAGCGCACGTTGCCTCAAATCTGCCATCCTTCCATGCAGCGCGACCCATGTGTCTCTATCTCAGACCCACGCATGCACTGTTCCACCACACACGTTCCCCAGCATCCTGACCTGTCCTTCTTGACTTCAACAGAAGGACACTTGGCCGGCAGGGGGGTCGGTAGGGGCCGAGGGGGGCGAACGGGGCGACGGCGGCGAATGAGGGGAGGAGGAGAAGGGCAACGGGTCGGATAGAGGATGCTGCTGTCCATCACTCCTCGCCTGGAGAAGGGAAACAACCAGACTCTGAGCTCTGGTCTCCTGGCAACAGCATAGAACAGCACTAAACCCAGGAACTCCTGCCTCCCGACTCGCTCACCTTTCAAACAGTGGTCGTTGCTCGGGCAACCGCCTCTCTCTCCGTGGCTCGTCGCGGTGTCTCTCTCCCGGAGGCCCGTGCGTCCACCTCTCTAGCCTACGGTCTCCGGCGTGCCTCTCAGTCCCCGCGTTCTCAGTGAATCTCTTCTCTCTGGTCTTGTCGTGGGACCGGAACTTTTCGGGGTCCTCCCTCTTCTCCAGCTCCACCGCTCGTCTCCTCTTCTTCCTCATCTTCTCTGTGTCTTCGTCTCGGTGTTTCCCCCGTCGGGGGGACTGCTGGCGGCCCTCCCCCTCCCGGGGGTCTGGGGGACGTCCCTCTCCACCGCGGTCCGCTCTTCTATCGGGGGCAGGAGGAGCAACGTCTCTGGGCGACGTGCGTCCGTCCGTCCTGTCGGTTTCCCGCTGGCGGTCTCCGTTGGCTTCCCTCCCGCCCGGGTGAGTTTTGTTAACGGGTTCGCTTGCGCGTTTTTCCCTCTTCGCTTCCCCGCTTGTCTTGCTGTGGTCATGGAGGTCTTCGTCTTGATGCCGTTGCTCTTCTTTGTGTTTATCTGAGTCATTCTTGTCAGGCAAGGACTCCCGTGGCCCCCCCACATCCTCTCTCCTTGGGCTGACGAGAGACAGAGCAGCTCATGTCTCTGCTCATCACAGAGCACACACAAACAACCAGTTCCCCCAACAGCCCCACTACAGGGTGGTGCTACATAACTAGAGTAGGAGACTAACTTTTAGATTTTTTGGGCTTTTATGTTGAAATTCTGCTTTCATCCCGACAGCAATAAATGAATCCAATGCACTGACTAAAGAAAAAAAAATGGGTATCTTTGGCTGTCGCAGGCCTGTATAACGCCCGTCCGACCATCCCATTCAACCCAAATGTAATGATTTGATGGCCAACCTGTCTGTCTAACCGACTCCCTGTGCGCACTCTGCCCGATCACTCATTGACTCTTCCAGAAGGCTAGGTAAACCTATTGCTTTAGCGAGTGCCTTGAAGAGAGGGGTGGGATTTTTTCAGTTGGATACTGTCAAATTCTAGCTTACTATGGCTGGTTTCTGCAAATTTCTTACCCTAGCTTTAAGGCTACCTTATTGCCAACCCTAGCTTTAATTAGCATATTCGGAAATAATTGCAGACACAGACACGTTTTTGTCTGTGTCATACATGTGCATAAACGGTGACAGGTTGTGTGTGTGTTTGTGTGAGCACGTATGGCTGTCTTGCTATTTTAATGTTATACATTTCCGTTATTTCCGTAGTTTCCCGTCTAATAACAGGAAAGATGCATACCTGCTGTCTGTCTCAAAGAGGTTGGGAGAAACCGCTCTCTTACTGGGGCCCACACCGTTCTTGTCATCAAGTTTCTCTTTCTTAGGCTCGGCAGGTTCTGTTAGAAAGAACCCACCAACTAGATTGTTGATGTCTACGTAAACGTGCTATTTCATGAATATATGTTCTCAAAATGTTAATTTCACAGAAATGGTCAAAAGAACAGAACTACTCACCTAAAAGCCTTTTCCAGTCTTTAATTAGAAACTTTGCTAAGGCGATGACCTCTGCATCAGAGCAATGTTTCCTGATGTTGTTCACAGACATGCCAATCCTGGTATCCTAACAAAGGAAGAGCTCTGAATGAGAACAATGCCTGGTGCTTAAAGCCCAATGAAGGCTGACATGGTCATTGTTTAGCGTTACTCGTCGCTTAAGGTCAATCAATATTTTGACTGTATAGTTTGTCTGTGTGTCCAAGCCCATACCTGAAGAAGTTTGACAGTCATATTGAAATCATTCAGCTCCTTCAGAACGTCCAAGGCCCCCTCCTGTAAATACAAAACAACGCAGCATAATGGAAAATCCATCAGTCAATATTCATAAAACTATTCATAAACCTTTGGAATACATTTGATCATAGTTGGATTCGCTTAATGTATGATGTGTACGAGTGAATAGGCATATATGTATTATACAAATGTTTATACAAAACACTTGCATTTACAGGCTTTGAATTGCAAAAACAATAGGTTGTCTCGCAACTTCGTTGCTTGACACCCAATGAATGCGAGGCGTACTCGAGTTGAAGGCAGTGTGGCACCAGAGCTTACAGCGAGCGACCGGAGAACTACATCAACGACCTTGTTTGCGCGCAATATTTTGTTTACCTTTCGTGGGGACGCTTCGAAGCACTTTTTGCAAATAGTCAAAGCGAGTGGACTAATGTTGGATACTATTCAACAGTTGTTATAATCTTGTGCTCATGTTTGCAGGGAGTCATTGTCCGAGCACAAAATCTTCATAATCCCGTGTTTAACGTTTTGACAGTTTGCAAGAGTGCATTCGACTACTGACACCTGTTGACGATAACAATTTGAGTTTTTTATTCCTCATATTTAAAACAAAACGTGTGAAGAAAACACGCCTAGGCCTACGCCCACTACACAGCACGACGTGACAGGAAAACATACGACCTGTTTCAAAATATCTCACCGTGTTATTTCTAGACACCATTCTGTCCAGTTTTTTTGCGATGCGGACGAGATCTTCTTCACGTGTCATCACGGCATTAGTTTGGATGTAAGCGAGCAAGCAATCTTTTATTGAAAGCAAAGTTCAAACAGAGAAAAATATGAAAAGTTTGTCTCGGACATGAATTGAGCTTTACGCACGGCACCGTCCATTGAGCGGAGGGGCGCGTCCTGCTGCTGACCACCTGGTCAACGATTCAACGCGACACATGACAACAACTAAATATAGCGCGTAGTGGAGGCCTGGCGAATACCACTTTTAAAAGTTACATAAAAGTTGATAGTCGTTCTTTTTCAGTGAAAGATAAAAAAAAATAAAAGGGAATGGAAAATGCATATGACTCGACGTGTATAGAATTACAAACGTCACTTCGGATATCCGTTCATTTATTTATTTATCACGTAGGCCTATTTACATTTTTATAGAACCTGTATGCACATGCGTGATGTGGACGCTGGAAAATAATCCGTTACTGTTGTGATCCAGGTCAATGTCTAATTATTAATCTGGCTAAACTGAAAGCAGTAGACATGGTGCTATTTATTTACAGTAGCCTACACGCAGATGTACTGCTGCTCTGCCAAATACCACTTGCATTAAAGCTAGTGGGGCTTCTGTATAATATGTTATTGGTTTTAATGTACAATAAACATACTTTGTTACACATTGCATAGTTTTGATAAACATTTTCGGATTTTCGATCCTGCGTGAAATTGTGCAAATTCACCACTAAAGGGCGCTGTTGCACAAGGAGTCAGAAATATAACAGCGGGTCCGATGACCTCATGCTTGGCGCTTGGCACGGCTCTGGCATGCTCTGGTACAAACACACGACACGGTCAATGCCTGCACGTACCCTTGGTGGCATTATATTATTTTCTATTCTTTTAAAACAATGCTCAACGTCAGTATGTATTCCCATACATTTCCATGACCACATGAAGCTGTATATTGTCTCAGCATTTGGGCATTAGAGGAAAGCATTAAGAATGAGGGGTTCCTATGGTTTGGGTTATTTTTTTTATGTTTTTTGGTAGACTTATGGGTTTCCTAGTTGGGTTTTAGGGTTAGGTTTGAGGTTCTAACGCTGATATAAGGGTTGGAGTTTCCTATGTGTTGGATTTCAGTGTTTCGTTTTCAGTTATAGGGTTGGGATTTAGAATCACTTTTTTCCTCAACTTCAAAAGTGACCCCCCTAACCCTAACCCTCATTGAAGTTAACAGTCAAACCGAAAACCGAACCCCAACCAATATAAACCCCTAACCCCTACCCTAAAACTGATAACCCAACCGATATAAACCCCTTATCCCAACCTTAAAGCTGATAACCAAACCCTAAAACCCAACCCATACAAACCCCTAACCCCAAACCTAAAAATGCATATCGTAAAATATGGAATAGTTTGGTAAGCTTCAATCAAGTAAATATGGGGTTAAACGGGCCACGGACATGGGACATACATGACATTTCCTTTTGTATTTGATGATGTGGAATTGGAATTTAAGGCAAAATTTGTGAAATATGACCTAAAAGTGTAATGAAAGAACAGTTCATTACAAATTATTGACCAGCAAGTATCAAATAAGCACCTTGCTTATTTAACGACATTTGAAGAAACGTAATTGTACAAATGTAAAATGTTATAGCAGGATCAGTAACATAATTTTCTGTGATTAGTCTTACATTTTATACCAATATTGTCTTCCGGTTAAGTTCCTCATTAACTAACTTTATTTTCATTTATTCTTATTTTTTTCTCACATTTCTTCCACAATGAAGTACAGCCAAATAAACACAGACAAAGGGCTCATGGAGTGATCATCATCATAAAACTTTTATTTTGAAACCAAAACTGGTTTCCTCCAGATTCTCAATCTCAAGCTCCTGCAGCCGTTCTCCGGAAGCTTCTACAGTAAAGTGTTGCATAGGTTTGATCTCTGCACGGAGTGGGTGACCAGGACAAGCTGCTGTGTCAGCCCCCCGTGAAACATTCACTTTAGAAAATAATGAACATTATTAATATATATTAATATATAGCCTGCCAGAGAGCTGCTCCGTTTAGGGTTCTTCTAATGGTGAAGTGACTTAAGAGCCACGGGATCAGTGCAGTACCAACAATATCAGTCCACTATCCTTTTCAAATGAAGAGTGCACTGCTGTTCCTAAAGTGACCCATCTCATCATTACCAAATAGCCTACTCTTCAGACTACAAAGTGGCCTCCAGTGCTTAGCAGTTTTCATGTAAGGCAAACCAACACACGGCTCATCCACGCATTGTAGGCTACTGCAACACCCTCTGTGACAGCTGGCGGGGCTTAAAACGGCAGACTGTTTTTTTTTTTTTTTTTTTCTCCACTGTTATCTCATGAAGAACTAGATCTTACCGACGGCCAAGATACCACCTTCTGTGTTTTGCCTCCGACTGTCTGGATGTTCGTTGATGACAAATAATTTATTTTAAATACGACCCAATGGATGCAGAGAAGGCCAGGGAGATGAAACATTGCACCGGATGAAAATAAAGCATAATAATACTTTGTTTGTCTCTGCAGAGAGACCGCAGTAGGGCTCAGATGAAATTACTCTCTATTACAAAAAGGCTGGGTAAATATAATGGCTTCAAGCCAAAATCCAATCCCATCTTATTACATTCTCTAACCCATTCTTGCTACATATTCAGTGTATTTATGGTTGGTTTAGTTACGTTTTTTTCAAAAAGTATTTAGCGTTTTTATTTATAATTTTTTACCATACACCAAAGGCATGAAACTACACGTTATTTAAATACTTTGTGAATTTTGTACTCTATATACAGTGGATTGTGCAAAACATTGAGTGGCACTGCTGTTCCATACATTTGTGCAAATAACTGAAAACATAGGAGATCTGCTATTTAGATCTACGGTGTATAAAAACTAAAATACTAGTAACACCTCTCCGGCTTAAGTCACTCAGTCACATCTCTATCTCAGGACCCTTAGCAAGCTCGGAATCTAGCTCGGAATCCTCTCTCTCGCACTCTCCCTCTCACTATTTCTCTCTCTTTTCCCCCTTTCTCTTTGGCACATTCTCTTTCTGGCACGAATGTCTTGCTGAGACATTTAAAATACTGCTTCTTCCGGTTCTTCATTGTGGGGAACCCATATTTCCACTCCATCCACGGCCGAACCCTCCAGACTCGTAGTGGCCCTTCGAGATGTGGTTGCTGCTGTTTGACTTGAGTAGAGATAGAACTCACACGCACACGCACACACACACAAACACACATCGTGGTCAATGGGCCTTCCACAGAGGGTTGTGGTACACCCATCCTTCCCCCTGCAAACACACACACACACACACACACACACACACACACACACACACACCAGAGTGTAGAGGGAAAAATGGTTACTTCATCAGTTTTTACCGCCCTGTCAGCACAATTCAGGATATGGTTAATCCACCTGTCAGTCAGGTTTCTGATGATGTGCCCCTTGCTCTATTCCACACAGCTTCTATGACAAATTGGAAGCAAAAATATAAATAAAACCTCAGCACACCTTTGGATAAACACCTTGCATGTGCGTGCAGGAACTAGTGCAGAGCTGACCTGTCCATTGCATTCATATGCCAGGTCTGGTGCATCATAATAATAAATTATTAATAATAGAGATATATATATAGAGCTGAAGAGGACGTGTAGCAAGTATTCGTGCGCTGGCATCATAGTGAAGACCCTTTATATGCTTTTAACCTTTGATGTTTTTTCCACCTGTAGATGGCAGCAAACTCACAACATTTGTCTTCTAGCGTTACCAACAGTAAAATGTACTTCTCTCAGATCCATCACATCCTTCTTAAACATTTGTCATCCATTTCACACCCCTTACATTCATTTGAAATATTGTGCTGCTTTAAATTTGCTGTAGCTTGACAGGCAAGATATATTCACCAAACCAGTCGCAAAAGAGATGCCCTCATTGGGCAGAAATAAGTCGGAAGCGGTCTGAAATTAGAACTGACAAGTGCAGTAAGCTAGAATCTAATATTCTGAAAGAGCATTTGCTAATGGATTGCTTAAGATTGAATTTGTATTTGTTACTTGATCAACACACACAAACTGCAATGATATTTTATACCTAAAATCTAACCTACGACAGCACCTTTAACTCTCCTTCCCTGTGAGTGTGTAATTGCATGCTGTTGTTTCCCGGTGTTTGGCTGCGTGTTGGCTCACCTCCTTGATGAAGTACTTGGGTTTCCAGGGCGTCTTGGCGGCCGCCCTCTGCTTGCCCTCGCTGCGCTGGCGCTCCTCCAGCCGGTGCTTGTGTTCCGTGGCGTCCTCCATGTTGCCCGTCTTTAGCGAGGCGGTCACGTGCTGCCAAAGACGCCTGGACACGGAGAAACAGACAGACGCACGGACAGACGGACGGACAGATGGACAGACAAACGCACGGACATACAGACGGACATATGGAGAGGAGGAGAGACACACAGATGACCTGGATGAGCTCACAGGTTGACATTTGCTGGGTTAAACAAATTTAAAATCGTGAGGTCAAAAAAACTTTTTCCACTTGTCTACCAATGTATTACTGTCGTGAGGTCGGGGGGTTTGCCCTACCGTACCGTACAGAGAACACGGCTATTCTGAGAACTGAATCAAAACCTAAAGAGGAAGAATAATCTGTACATATATATTGTATATATGCAATGCAATATGATCATGAGATGAACATGAACATAGGAACCTCCCCTCCTACTGCATTCTGCAAGAGCTTATATATACAGCACATAATTACCATTCCCCATTGGGGGGGGGGGGGGTCTGGGGGTCTATGCATATTAAGGTAAACTAGTACGGTAGAGCAGTTTGGGATCAGTAGATAACAAATCACACAACACTGTGTCAGGTGACCAACACCGATATTAGTCCGCCGCGACAGCACCACCTTTGGTGAAACACCGGTAACTGCAGGATGCTTTGAATTGTCTTAAGGATGCAGTTTGGTTCCCCTTTAATGCAAGTTTTAGAAAAACAACATCATGGACCTCTTCCAACGGGAAAAACCCTCAGAACTATCTGGGCGTGATGCCCCGACGCCGCCATATGGTCGTTACTCCGCACCGAAACCTCAA
Source organism: Gadus macrocephalus (assembly GCF_031168955.1). NCBI lineage: Eukaryota > Metazoa > Chordata > Actinopteri > Gadiformes > Gadidae > Gadus > Gadus macrocephalus. Next base: position 13,652,190 of record NC_082392.1, read on the forward strand.
AAGGCACTTGGAAAGCGAGCATAAAGAGTGTGACAGAAAATGAAAGCAGGAAAAGGGGGCAGGGAGGAAGAGGAGGAGTGAAGAGGAGCTGCAGGCTGACGACGGTGTGGAGCGGCCAGATGGTGGAGTGATGGGAGGAGGCAGCTGTAGCAGAACTCATCTACACTGACGTTGGTAATCACTGCTTTATAACTTGCCGATGAGTTAATTACATCCTGACCCATCCCAGCCCACTATAGAATGTATAATTATATCCCAGCCTTCTTATGCCCCCAGAGTCTGAACAGGACATGATTAGAAAGCCGGGGGGGGGGGGGGGGGGGGGGGGTAAGATGTACTGTGTGTACACTAAGTGCTATGTGAACCATGTATACTCTACATACTGTGTGTACTGTTAGTACTGTGTGTACGGTCTTACTGTGTGTACTGTGTTACTGTGTTTCTGTGTGTAGAGTGTGTGCTGTGTGTAGAGTGTGTGCTGTGTGTACTGTGTAACTGTGTTACTGTGTGTACTATGCGTACTGTGAGTACCGTACAGGTTGGATGTGTTGGGTTCCAAGGGGCAGCTAGCTCTAGCTTAGTGAAACACCATGCTAGACGGTCAATGAACCACGTGATGCTGTGTTTAGTGCAGCACTACAGAGTAAACCCCATGCTCGGAGTCACACCCAGATCCAAGGACAGCCTGGAGTCCACTCACCGCGACTCGTATTGGCTTTGCTTCTCCAGGGGCCGGATTTTCTTCTTGATGATTGGCAGCTTGGTGGTGTCAATCACCTTGGTCTCTCCGCTGCTGTAGGTGAACTCCAGGGTGCCGTTCCATTCGCCCTGGGCCTTGCACACCACAGCCCCCGTGTGGTTGTTCTTCACCTCCGCCGTCACTCTGTCAACAAGCCCGCCACAGAGTGTCAGTCAGTCAGGCTGAGAGAGGGTGAGGAATGGTAGCTTCAACGCATTTTCCCGTTCTCGTTTTTCCTATGAGCTGTGCTGGTTAAGCGAAGAATAAGCGTGAAGAATGAGAAGCCGACCAGACCGAACACGAAGAATGTAACAAAGCATTGACCAAAACAATAGACCCCGACACACACATACACACACACACGCACAGATCACCCCCCCACACACACAAACTGATCATCCCCACCCCCCACACACACACATCCTGTCCAAACACACACACACACACACACACACACACATCCTGCCCAAACACACACCCGCACACACACACACACACTCACTCACACACACACACACACACACACAAACACACACATACGCACACACACACAGTCACCCACCGGTGAACCTTCCCTCCGTAGAAGGGCTTGGTGTGGAAGTTGATGGAGGCGACATAGCCAGACTTGTTGCAGCTGATGGTGGCCTTTCCCCCAAGCTCCACCCAGGGCACCGTGAGGATGGAGCGGGCGTAAGCACACGGCAGCGTGAACACATACTCCTCGTCATGCTCCAGCAGATACAGGACCCCTGGGGAGGGAGGAGGAAGAAGAAGAGGGCAAAGCGCTGTTAGATAAATCACGTGGAATAAGCTCACATTCCATTTCACGCAGGTGACCCTGTAGCTCCTGACCAGTCGACTGTGTGGACATCTGTGTGGACATTGAGCATCGCAGCGTCAAAGGGGAAGTTGGCCAACAAATCGCTTTGTTTGTTTTGGGACAACACAATTTTGGTGAACATTTCAGTGTTATTTTTGACTGCTCGTAGTGGTCATTTTCTACTGGCTATGCACCCTAGCCAGCTCGAGTATGGGGTGGGTTTTGACAACGTTCTCTCACCGGCTCTGTTAGAGTCTGTTAAAACTTTGCGTTTGCCTCTGATCGCATTTTTTTCTCCTGTCGAAGTTAGTACCCATCAAGGTTTGTTGGGCACTACCCGTCAAGACCTCTTCGCAGTGGGCCAGTACGGGCCTGAAACCCCCGGGCCAAAAAAGGGTCCCACTACGGCCCTGGTAAAAACAAATGCAAACCAACCCAACCTAAATCGAAGAAAGAGAAACACCACAAAGAGTGGTTTCTCTTTTCAACTAAAAGAGAGAAGGTCAGGAAGTGAGTTGTATTCTGCTGCCAAAGCAAGAGATCCATCACTCAGTCCCTCCCTTACTACGCTCCCACATCAGTAATCAGATAAGCAGCTGCAACATCTGCATGCGGTCCAGCGCTCCCAAGGTTAAGTCGATTTAAAGGAAGACGGTGAATGCCCTTGCTGATTTCGTTGGGAGATTGTAGAGAACATGGAACAACGTTGAAACAAATCACTGCTTACTGTTTTGGTTTCTCTGTGGCCACTATCCCTCTGTGTCATGTCCTTCTAGTTGCATCAGTGCCCCTTACAAACTCACTGTTCAGATGTGTTATTGTACCCATCCCAGCCACATAGAGATGGGCAAAATGGGCCATCATATACGAATGAACAAACACTGCACACACACAGACACTAAAATCTCACGCACACACACGCACGCACGCACGCACGCACGCACGCGCGCACGCGCACACACACACACACACACACACACACACACACACACACACACACACACACACACACACACACACACACACAAACACACCTTTTCCCTGGGAGGTTATATAACAGACAGCTGTCCTGTTCCCACGGCACTCGCAGGGCTCAGAGCTCACACATCCATGTCCACCTTCCAGGACAAGAGGAGGAGATAGACACTCTAGTCTCTAGCACCCTTCTCTCTCTACAAACATCTGTGTACTATGAAAAACTCTTAGAGGCCCCCATGCCTCAACTTGGGGTCTAGTGCTAAGAATGAGTGTGTGTGTGTGTGTGTGTGTGTGTGTGTGTGTGTGTGTGTGTGTGTGTGTGTGTGTGTGTGTGTGCGTGCGTGCGTGCGTGCGTGCGTGCGTGCGTGCGTGCGTGCGTGCGTGCGTGCGTGCGTGCGTGCGTGCGTGCGTGTGTGTGGTTGTGCGTGTGCATGTGTGTGTGCATGTGTGTGTGCATGTGTGTGTGTGTGTGTGTGTGTGTGCACTTATCTAATGGGTTTATGCGTCAGACAGCATTACATGGTAAGTATACACATTTGTAAACTGACAGCTGATTATAAAGCGCCAGATTGACTGCAGAGTGCGGTGTGAGGGATGCTGCACTACAGTGGCAATATGTCAGGTTGCCAGGGTTCTAATGACCTACTCTGCCTTAGTTATTTAAAATGGTGAATTGCTCCTTTGTGACCTGCTTGGTTTACAAAAAGGTTTCAAAATGATGTATTTAAAATGACATTTACTGAGTCAGCCTCCATCCACTGTATAGCAACCTATTCATGTTATCTAGATAGTCTTTTTGGTACGTCTTTGGGTCTTAACATCTGGGCTCCAGCAGATGTTGAGCCACCAAGCAGGCACCAGTCTGTTGTCTTGATCCTGCAGGTCAGTCAAACCCTTCCTGGTTTCCATCCATTTCCAACATGAAACAATAAATTAATAAAAAAAAGAAAGAAAACAAAGAAGAAAATGTGGTGATATGTTTTCACAAAACGTATTTTGTGCCACCATGTCATTACCTCATTAAGGCTAATAACCAGTGTAAGTCACTAATTACAGCCACAACACAAACACACTCCAATCGGTATTTGCATATTGTAATTTTCTAACACTCATGTGGCCTGGGCTTGTAATTAATGCTTAATGCTGTCCTGATTAATGCTAGGGCTTAATTAGCCTACAGCTTACACTAGCAAGTAAGCTGACGGAGCCAACATCCTCTCTCCCCCTCCCCCTCTCCCTCTCTATCCCTCCAAAACTAATAAAAAAATAATAATTATGTCCGGCTAATGATAGCACCTGCCCACGCCCGTGGGCGGTGTAGGTGGGTGGTGCACAGCAGCTGACGAGTGATATGCACCAGTTAGCACGGAGCACCTCAGGCGTCCACCAAGTGCTGAACCGGCACCCAGTACAGTGACTAAAAGATCCTAACTAAGACAGAGCTCCTTCAGTACCGACCCCAGGTCCGTGTACACATGTACGTGAGGTGCACGTAGTGGTCCGTTAGACATCTTGCTCAACGGCGCCTACCGGTTAGAACACAGACATAGGGTTGGATCCTCTAACCTTGTGGCTGGGTGTCAGGCACCCTCACCGCTAGACTAACCTGCTGCCAAGTACAGCACGGCATCAAGTTAAGAAGAACTACATGAAGAACAATATTATATCTCAACATAAGGCGAATTCGAGTCAAACTTGTGTCTACTGTTCCGTTCATTGGGTGCCGTTGTGGGCTGTAGCATCATAAATCTCCGGCCTATCACGCGGGGCCTGATCACTCGTAAGCTGAACGTAAACCTATTTCACGGGTGTCTAGCAGCCTATTAATCACCATGTTCCGTCGAGATGGGATCTCGTTGGGTTACGGCATTACTTGACTGGACTTAAATCCATTAGGAAACCACTTAGTCCCACTGTGAGCAATGCACAATACTTTGGCATGCGGAGGCAGCGCATGAATTAGCCTTGATAGGGCCATAAAAATAGAAATTACGTATTCCGTCGTATAGTTTGAACATCTACACGTATGGGTGGATGTAATTATAACACCTGCCCATATTGGTAGGCCCTCCTGAATGGCTCTCCGTGAGTTCATGAACTTTAATCCATCCGTAAAAGTTATGATCTATCCATCAATTAAATAATAAAAATTAAATGGAATTTAATGAAGAATTGAAAAAATAAAAATAGAGGTTGGTCCATCGCCAGTTCTAAGTGAATACTCAGTGTTACGTTTGGAAGCGTATCTATGGTCACATATGTGGAGGGGACCTAACAGTGGCCACGCCCGCTCACCTTCCCCCACCATGGACACGCCCACCGACATGCCCATGAACTTGCTCTTGGTCCACACGTGGGTGTTGACGCACATCTTCCTCTCCCGGCACTCGCAGTAGAACCCGGACACCGGCGGGTGGTGGGACACCTGCTCCGCCACGAAACGCACGTGGTAGCAGTCAGAGTTCCCCCCGTCACCACCACCACCTCCTCCTCCTCCTCCTCCTCCTCCTCCTCCACCTCCTCCTCCTCCTCCCCCAGAGCTGCTGCTGGTGCTGCTGCCGGTGTTGTTGGTGGTGGCGTTGCCCACGTCACGTCCTGACCCGCGCTGGGTGCACCCGACCGGGGCCGTGGGGCCGGACGTGGGGTTTGGGGCGGAGCCGGGTCCCGTGCCGCAGCCTCCTCCGCCCTTCCGGAGGAGGGGCCGCCCGCGGTCACAGGGCACCGCCCAGGAGCAGTGGAAGCTCTCCCCCAGGATGGGGTTGTAGGGCTTCTTGGCCACGGCGCCCTTGCGGCCCTCGTGGAAGGCGGTCAGGTAGTACTCCACCAGGCGCACCATGCGCTCCTCGGGGCTGACGCCCCACGTGATGGACAGGAACATGTCCGGGTGCGCCATGAAGTTGGCGTACATCTCCAGCAGCGAGCGCTTCTCCAGGATGAAGGTGGGAAGAACAACCTGGAGGGTGAGAGACAGGTTAGACAATGAACTGTTTACTCTCTTAGATCTCAATCTGGAATCCAGCTGGGTTCTACAGCTGTACATTCTAGTCAGTCAGAAACAACCCTAGCCGTCCCAGTTTGTAATCAATGATCCAAAAACTAGGCAGAGCTCATTTTTATGTTGAACAAGCTCTGATTGGTTACTGATGACTCACGTTTATGTGAGGTTTAGCCGAGTTTAGCAGATATGGAGAGTTCTAGATAATGAGGTTATAACATATATATATATATATATATATATATATATATATATATATATATATATAATATCTCTAGAAAAAAAAGCCCCCCGAGAGTGTTTTACTACTATACACTTGTACATATGAATCAATGCTATTGACAGGAAAATCCTGTTCAATGTAAGACTATATCTCTCATTCTTTCTCTGTGTCGCTCATGCAAACATGTTCAGACAAACACACACACACACACACACACAGATCACATAACTAGCAACAGCTCTTGATAAATCAATGCAAGCCCATCATGTTAACTCAGATAGAAGGCTGTGCAACGTGTGTGTGTGTGTGTGTGTGTGTGTGTGTGTGTGTGTGTGTGTGTGTGTGTGTGTGTGTGTGTGTGTGTGTGTGTGTGTGTGTGTGTGTGTGTGTGTGTGTGTGTGTGTGTGTGTGTGTGTGTGTGTGTGGCATGCACGTGGGAGTTCAATGGTGCAACAGTCAACCCTCTACTTCATCCCTGCCTGACAAACATCATTATCTCCATCCATCCATTGGGTTGGCGTCTCTCTCTCTCTCTGCAAATTGTGTGGTTCATGAGTTATGCTATATTAATGATATTGTAACCTATTCCCTTTCTTTAGAAATGTTCACTGCCACTTTAATTATGTGACAGGGATGAACTACAGATCTGCGAGAAACATTGTTTTCATGAAACAAAGTAGGCCAGCAGACTTGTGAAACAAAGACCCATCAATAGGAGTGAGCGTCGAGGGGAACACGACCTGGCGGCCTGACTGATCTGCAGTCATCGTTCCCGTTCGTAAGAGAACCCTCAACACAGCTGGAAGAAGAGGATCACAGAGAGAGCCTCTCAAAACCCACTGAGTTACATCAACTCCCTAACCCGCCGTTATGCAACCAGCATGCAATCAGCCTGCTGTTTTCTCTCCCTAATAGACCCATCGATGGAGCCGTGCCAGGGGGGCCGCGATACCCACATCGATCCCCCCTCTCAGTGGGGGGGTCATGCATCCATCGGGAATGGAACATGGCCAGGCTGGACGCTGAATAGATGTCTACATGCATAGATGCATAGATGGATTTATAGAGGTGTGGATTGTTGAATGAATTTTATCGTACATATAAAAAAGTCGTTGGAGGGCGGGCTGAGGGATGGGTGAAGGATGGATGATGACATGACACTATCATCATAACTATGTCAATAATCCTAACTATATCATAACACTATCATCATAACTATGTCAATAATCCTAACTATATCATAACACTATCATCATAACTATGTCAATAATCGTAACTATATCATAACACTATCATCATAACTAAGCTTGTGTATCGTGCGTGCTCCATTGACATTATGTTCCCACAGCTGTGATTCATAGGCCTCACACACCGGCCTTTGTTTCCTTGCTTCATTCATGTTTTACTTTGTTGACACAACATCCCCTCCCTCCCTCCCTCCCTCCCTCCCTCCCTCCCTCCCTCCCTCCCTCCCTCCCTCTCAGCCATCTATCGAGCTCCGAACCAAAGTTATGATAGCCTTTTTCTTTTTTTATTTAATAATCTGACTTTTGACTTTTGTTTTCAACTTCAGTTTAGCTTTAATCACTTTTTCTTATTCATCTTTTTCTTTGTAAAGCCTTTTTTTTGTCAGAAGGTGGTTCACTCACCCGCGTGAGGTCCATCCCCAGCTTGAGCTGCGAGAGGAGGTGCAGGATGACGCTGCGCTGGTCGTCCAGCACGCCCAGCTCCTCCTCGTCGTTGTCCTCCGTGTCCGTGGTCTCCTCCCAGGGGTCCGGGGCCTCCGGGGGCCCGCCGGTCTGCTGGCTGGCCCGCTGCGGCGCCGGCTGAGCCTGCTGGTCCATGATGACCGGTGGTGGAATGAGAGGAAGGCAGCTTGAAATTGAATTCTCAACGCGGTGAGATTGGAGTGAGAACAAGATGATCGTTCGGTTGTTTCTACTCTGTTCACTGAGCTCTGTGACAGGGGCCGCCTGCAGAACGGCAAGAATATAATTAAGTATTAAAGTCTCGTTGACAATCTCAAAGGTCATATTGTTTGCTCCGAGACCAGAAAAAAGGTACACGTTTGAAACAAAATGCATGATATTTTGTTTGCAAAAAGAAACTGGTGTTGAATGTGCTTCTTCTGTAGGAGTAGAACATTTTAATGAAGCGTTCCAGTTAATCTGTCAGTGAATTAGAGTAATATTGAATGAGCCAAGGCATTCCTGATGGTGTACACGTGACTAAGCTGTGCCTTCCCACGTCTCCCTTCCTCTGCACCCTAATGTCTCCCTCTCTAACCCTACATCTAATGTCTCTCTCTCTAACCCTACATCTAATGTCTCCCTCTCTAACCCTACATCTAATGTCTCTCTCTCTAACCCTCCATCTAATGTCTCCCTCTCTAACCCTCCATCTAATGTCTCTCTCTCTAACCCTCCATCTAATGTCTCTCTCTCTAACCCTCCATCTAATGTCTCTCTCTGTAACCCTCCATCTAATGTCTCCCTCTCTAACCCTACATCTAATGTCTCTCTCTGTAACCCTCCATCTAATGTCTCCCTCTCTAACCCTCCATCTAATGTCTCTCTCTCTAACCCTCCATCTAATGTCTCTCTCTGTAACCCTCCATCTAATGTCTCCCTCTCTAACCCTCCATCTAATGTCTCTCTCTCTAACCCTCCATCTAATGTCTCCCTCTCTAACCCTCCATCTAATGTCTCCCTCTCTAACCCTCCATCTAATGTCTCTCTCTCTCTAACCCTCCATCTAATGTCTCCCTCTCTAACCCTACATCTAATGTCTCCCTCTCTAACCCTATACCTCATTTCTGTCTCTCTTCCCCTATACCTGATGTCTGTCTCTCTTCCCCTATACCTAATGTCTGTCTCTCTTCCCCTATACCTGATGTCTGTCTCTCTTCCCCTATACCTGATGTCTGTCTCTCTTCCCCTATACCTGATGTCTGTCTCTCTTCCCCTATACCTGATGTCTGTCTCTCTTCCCCTATACCTGATGTCTGTCTCTCTTCCTCTATACCTAATGTCTGTCTCTCTTCCCCTATACCTGATGTCTGTCTCTCTTCCTCTCTACCTAATGTCTGTCCCGCTTCCCCTATACCTAAAGTCTGTCTCTCTTCCCCTATACCTAATGTCTGTCTTTCTTCCCCTATAACTGATGTCTGTCTCTCTTCCTCTATAACTGATGTCTGTCTCTCTTCCTCTCTACCTAATGTCTGTCTCGCTTCCCCTATATCTAATGTCTGTCTCTCTTCCCCTAAACCTAAAGTCTGTCTGTCTCCCCCCATACCTAAAGTCTGTCTCTCTTCCCCTATACCTAATGTCTGTCTCTCTTCCCCTATACCTAAAGTCTGTCTCTCTTCCCCTATTCCTAATGTCTGTCTTTCTTCCCCTATACCTAAAGTCTGTCTCTCTTCCCCTATACCTAATGTCTGTCTCTCTTCCCCTATACCTAAAGTCTGTCTCTCTTCCCCTATTCCTAATGTCTGTCTTTCTTCCCCTATACCTAAAGTCTGTCTCTCTTCCCCTATACCTAATGTCTGTCTCTCTTCCCCTATACCTAAAGTCTGTCTCTCTTCCCCTATTCCTAATGTCTGTCTTTCTTCCCCTATTCCTAATATCTGTATGATTTATCCAGGAGAAGGGAGCCATTGAAAGAAAGCCAGTAATGTAAGGAAGCCCACTTAGTCCCCAAAGCACTACAGGGACAGAAAGGAAAAGCGTTTTATTTACTTCACTCCGTTGTTCGGTTTCTCTCTCCCCTTCTCGGCGGGAGGTTTCTATTCACTCTAAAAGCACGTCAACACGAAGGAAAAGGAGAAGCCAGCTATATGCCCAAAGGAAGCTTGTAGCAGAGGAATGTTAACCATGCTAATGAGGCCCCTTTAGGCTCATCTATCATATGCACGCTGTAAATATGACTCTCTAGACTTTTATTTTGCTGACAAAGTTTATGACATCTAATTGTAAATAATAGAACAGTGTTTTTGTCTCTTCCCGTTTTTTAATTAGTCAGTCTTCAGTGCTACCAATAATAATAATGAGAGCCATACAGAATAAGATGAACCTACATGGAATAATAATAATAATTCTAGAGTCAATTGCCACCTTCAACCCTTTTGTTTAACACTCATTCATGAATTGTTGTAATTGCGATGCATATTTCCATTTCAACAAACGACACACAACCCTCACATCATATAAAACCCAGACGCCAGCCTACAGAAATCCAATTGATTCGAATGTTGGCCGGTAGGAGGCTTGGTAGAAGCTGGAGCCCCTGGGGTTAACACCTCACCAGCGCCTCCACTCAGTCACAAGCCAATCCTTCCATCACCCAACCCGTCCAAAGGGAATTACATTACACACACACACACACACACACACACACACACACACACACACACACACACACACACACACACACACACACACACACACACACACACACACACACACACACACACACAAACACACACACACAGCAGGTAGTTATAGCTTGCAGTACAAAATTCTCTCTAAGTAATTTTTCAAAAATACAGAAAAACCAATCCAAGCTTTGTTATTCTGTGCTAAGTTAAACACACACTCAGGCTGCCTGGGCTCAAAGGACCACTATGTTCACCCTAGGGGGCAGATGAGGTAGTCGATATGGCATCAATTGTTTTGTCTCTCTACTACCTGCCCTGGGTTACCCCCAGAAGCTTCCAGATTCCTTGTGAGGGTTGGTTTGTCTGTTCCAGCACTGAGGTCTGCTACTACAGATTAATATTTCATACTTCAAGGGGCTTGGCCCAGAACGGGCCTCCGTACTTGCTTCTCACAGCTCCCCTCCCGTCCCCTCCAGAGTATTTCAAGGATAAAACCATGAATGAGGACAGGAGCAAAGAGTGCTATGATTGTGTGTAAGCGTTAAGATCCGGTTTTGATTGAATCCGTACAAAATCTTATGAGGCGTGTCTTTGTGAACCTTATCCACAGACAGCAGGTACGGATACGTCTACAGATAAGAAAGGTTATTAAGAGAGATATTGAATGTTTTTCCTTTGGACACGTGTCCCTGTGGTGAGACTCGGCCCCCCGGGGGCCACACTGGAGCTCAGTAAAGAGAAGCTTTTGTCCACTTGAAGGATTCCCTCAGCCTCAGCCAATAGAACAGTCTGTCTCGCAAGAGCACTCGTGACCCTCTCAGAGATAGCCTTCTTTAGAGACACTTTGCTTCCGAAAGCCTGCAGCGTCTGCGGCCTGCATCGTGGTGATTCAGAAAACAGCTGTGGTTTGGACGCTTTGTCCAACATTATCTATACGGGGAGTCTCGTTTATAGATTTAAAGTTTCCAAACTCTTTTGTCCATCTGTAAGCATACAGAAATGTGTCTTCCGCCGCAGATTAATGCAATTGGTACAAGCTCTTCCCTGCTGATGTTGTAATAGCCAGGCCTAACATCCAATCACCACAGCGTGAATGCAGAGTCTCTCATTGTTTGTTTCTATTACCAATCAGCAATCAACCGGTTTCACCACAGTTCCTGTTCTCATTTAGTGGAAAGTGAAAGAGTAACGCCTAACTAAGTAATTATTCAGTTGGAATGTGAATAAAATCAAACTTTATCTGCCCTATCCCTGAAATGTAAGCATATATGATTCACGGAACCAGATACACATTTCCTAATTAAATCGGTCAAATTAAAACTTTAGTCATATATGTTAGGAGGCAGGTTGATTAACTCATTAGAATTGTATGCGTTTATCAAACATTGATATGGTTATAGAAATCCTTGTTCTATATACATTAGGGAATAAAGAAAGGGTTTATAACTTACAAATACAATTGATACAAATATAAAAATAATACAAATCCACCTTGAAGAAAAAAGCAAATCAAACCCAACATAACTGAAACTGGCTTGTTTGTACCTGCTGATAATGCTCTCCATAACTCTATTTCTTCCTAACTCTCCCTAACTCTCCCTCTCTCTTTCTCTCTCTCTCCCCAATTCTCTTTCTCCCTAACTCTCTTTCTCCCTCTCTCTCTCCGGAAACTCACTCTCTCTAACTCTCCCTCTCTCTCCCTGACTCTCCCTCTCTCACACGCTCCCTGACTCTCCCTCTCTCTTGCTCTCCCTAACTCTCCCTCTCTCTAACTCTCCCTCTCTCCCTAACTCTCCCTCTCTCTAACTCTCCCTCTCTCCCTAACTCTCCCTCTCTCTAACTCTCCCTCTCTCCCTAACTCTCCCTCCCGCCTGTCCTCTCTCTCCTTCTTATCTGAGGGCCCAGTTCCCCAGTGTGTCCTGGATCAGGAAGTTGATGATAAGCTGCTGGTCTGTTCCCACAGTCTGCCCACCAGAAGTGTGTGTGTGCAACGCTCACACACAAGCGCACGTGCTTTGTCCCCCCAGTGTCCTTATAAGGTCTTTCCCTCTCACACAAACACACACACACACACACACACACACACACACACACACAGACACACACACACACACACACACACACACGCACACACAAACACACACACACACACGCACACACACATACACACACACAAACATACAAGCACTCATCCACAACCCACTTATACACACTAAGTTAAGCTGCAGAGTTCAACTGTAGCTACAGAGGACACTAATGTCACCACGTGAACATGCCAATACTCCAAGGCAAATACAAGCTCGAACACACACACACACTCACACACACATAGACGCACACACACACACACACACACAAACACACACTCACTCACGTTGCGTGGCAGGCACGGAACCAAGGCCGGCTTGTTGGAAGTCCTGCTGGATCTCATATCCACCATCCGGTGAGAGAAGATGGGTGATGGACACAGACACACACACACACACTCACTCACTCACACACATGCACAGAAGTAGCCTTGCAAGGATCACAGCGCTGGAGCCAGTAACAAGAGCGAGTGATGGAGAGAGGAAGAGAGGAAGAGAGGAAGAGGAAGAGGAGAGAGAGTAACGACATTGAGGAAGAAAGAAGAAAGAAAACGGAAAGTATAGAAAAGAAAGAGAGAACCAAAACAAACTCAACCAAAGAGGGGGATGGAGAGAAGAGACAGACCCGAGCGCAGTGGTAGTGGTGCCTTCTGTGCTTCTGATAGGCAGATCAAAAGTGATGCTGAAAACCCCCCCCCCCCCCCACACACACACACACACACATTAACACACTCCTCTTCTCTTCTAGGCCCCTCCCCTCCTCTCCTGTACACACTGGACTGCAGCCCCTCCCACCTCAGATAGCGTGTCCGCTCCAGTCCCTCCTCCCCACAGACCCCTCCCACCTCAGATAGCGTGTCCGCTCCAGTCCCTCCTCCCCACAGACCCCTCCCACCCCACACTCTCCCCACACTATTCCCCCTCCTTCTCACCAGTCTCTTTCTTTTTTTCCCTGCTATCACTTCACCCTCAGCCCACGACAAGGGTTCGACTCAGCTCCTCTGCACGTGATACAGGAGAATACTTAATGAATGGGAGTGAATGGGGGGGGAGTAAGAAGCATGACATTTATTTCCCTCTCTATGTGAACCATCGTGTTCACGCAGCACGGACACAATGAAATTGTGTAATATGAGCCTTTTTTGACGTAACCTTTTGGAATCGATTTGCAGGACTGCATGGATTAGAACGTGTGATCTCAAGATGACCACCTCCATTCCATCCTTTGAATTTCATCAATTCAATCACTGCTTTTCAGAAGATAAATTTGAATTGTAAGGTTTAAGGCGATTTAGGTAACACGCAAGAGTTGCAAAGAGAGGGCAGAGCGAGGTTTTGAAACTTTGAAAACAACCACTGCTCCTTCCCACCCTGCATTTCACGCACCTGTGATTGACAGGCAATTGACAGGCAAGTTCCGCAAATCATTCTCAGAAGAGACGCCTTGCCAACAGCAACTAAATGGTCAGAAAAGATCTAGGAGCCGTAGAAAATCGAAATAGTCTCATACGGAGGCAGGCGTAGTCAACTCAAATTGGATATTTGGTCCCAGAGCACTTCACTCACTTAAAGCTGACAGACGGCTATGCCTAATTACATTCAGATCATAGCTCCTACCTACATCAACTTTTAATTGTTAAAAAGTTGATGAAAATATAGGTAAACTATATAGAATTCAGCCTTAAAATAAACCCATTTGACGTTTCTAAAGACAGTGAATGGGGCTGGACTCAGGAGGCCATCTTTCTTGTCAGCTATGAGGTGTGTTAAGCCACCACTACCTAATATAGAATGGGAGTTGGAGACTTTATGGGTCACTCAGTAGAACATTTTCCTCGCTCTATTAAATCTGAAGTGTGGATGTTCTCAGGGGTGCAACAGAATAGCAGATAAAGGTGTTCTTAGAGTCGTGTATGTTCTCCAAACATATGGAGCCAAATGAGGCTGGTCTGTGGGAGTATGAAGTGTGAAGGCCCCTGCAGTGTGAGAGCACTGCGGGGGCCTTCGTTCAGCACTTCCTGCCCCTGTGGATAACCTCAGGACCCCCGACCTCCCTCCCTCAAGTCCCCTGACTCCCTCCCTCAGAGTCCCCTGCCTCCCTCAGAGTCTCCTGACTCCCTCCCTCCCTCCCTCAGTCTCCTGACCCCCTCCCTCCCTCCCTCCGTCCCTCAGAGTCCCCTTCCTCCCTCCGTCCCTCAGAGTCCCCTTCCTCCGTCCTTCCCTCCCTCAGAGTCTCCCTCCCTTCCTCCCTTCTTCAGAGTCCCCTTCCTCCGTCCTTCCCTCCCTCAGAGTCTCCCTCCCTTCCTCCCTTCCTCAGAGTCCCCTTCCTCCGTCCTTCCCTCCCTCAGAGTCTCCCTCCCTTCCTCCCTTCCTCAGAGTCCCCTTCCTCCATCCTTCCCTCCCTCAGAGTCTCCCTCCCTTCCTCCCTTCTTCAGAGTCCCCTTCCTCCGTCCTTCCCTCCCTCAGAGTCTCCCTCCCTTCCTCCCTTCCTCAGAGTCCCCTTCCTCCGTCCTTCCCTCCCTCAGAGTCTCCCTCCCTTCCTCCCTTCCTCAGAGTCCCCTTCCTCCGTCCTTCCCTCCCTCAGAGTCTCCCTCCCTTCCTCCCTTCCTCAGAGTCCCCTTCCTCCATCCTTCCCTCCCTCAGAGTCTCCCTCCCTTCCTCCCTTCTTCAGAGTCCCCTTCCTCCGTCCTTCCCTCCCTCAGAGTCTCCCTCCCTTCCTCCCTTCCTCAGAGTCCCCTTCCTCCGTCCTTCCCTCCCTCAGAGTCTCCCTCCCTTCCTCCCTTCCTCAGAGTCCCCTTCCTCCATCCTTCCCTCCCTCAGAGTCTCCCTCCCTTCCTCCCTTCTTCAGAGTCCCCTTCCTCCGTCCTTCCCTCCCTCAGAGTCTCCCTCCCTTCCTCAGAGTCCCCTTCCTCCGTCCTTCCCTCCCTCATGGTCCCCTCCCTCCCTCAGAATCCCCTGCCCCTCTCCCTTGGTCCCCTGCCTTCCTCCCTTCCTCACAGTCCCTGCCTCCCTCCCTCCCTCCCCCCTCAGAGCCCCCTCCCTCCCTCCAGGTCAGTCTCATCAGGGGTGTTTAAAGCCAAAGCCTTGTGTGTTCCAGAGCTGCCCCTCAGTAGAATCATTTTGCTATTTTTTATGCAAATGTTTGTTAAACTGTCGGTTAAGGAGCCCTCAAAGAGTACATTTGTTTCTGCCCTTGTGCGTGTGTGTCTCCCTGCCTGTCTGCATTTATGTGCGCTCATGTGTGTGCCTCTGCGTGCCTGCGTGTGTGTGTGCGTGTGTGTCTGTGCGTTTGCCCGTGCGCCCGCCTGCTCTCCGTGTGTGTGTGTGTGTGCGGTGTGCGGCCATGTGGAGCTCCGCTCCCTGTTTTGCTGATCCCCTGTCCCATGACCTGTCTCCTCCCAGAGTTCTGGTCAGCTGCAGGCGCTAACACATGACCGGCTCCGCCTCGCTGTGGGGAACACGGGGCCACTGTACATGGGAGTGTGTGGAAGAGCACACGTGGTCTAAAAACACATTTTAAGGATGTGTTTGGAGAACAGTGGGGCCACATGTTGCATCCACATCGAAATTAGAGCGAAGGGTGTAGCCGTAGAGGGCGAGGTTATCTGTAAACGTTGTGTACAGACAACGTTGTGTACAGATAACTCAATAGAACTTCGGGAAACGGACCCTCATGAGTGTTTAAGTCAGGCAGGGTCCCCCCAGTTGGAGCTCAGCGGGGTCTGGTCCCTGTCTAGGCCGGTGCACCACTGAACCCAAAAGTATTGGCGTAAACATTGTATTGTCTGTTGTTAATGTGTTCACATGCCATTTTAACACTTTAACACTACTATAAATATCCCTCAACTTTATAGCTTTTTTTTTTTCATTGGACACGTACCACTTCTCACCATGGCACATTAACACATCGTTCGCACTGTCTATTTTTACACAGCTGACAATTGATTCCTCAGAGTTTAATTATCTTAATTAAATCCCAGTGATGTGGGATGAATTCTTCTAAGGCCGCTCTCCTCCGACCCTAAACTGTCTCGGCTGCTAACATGAGTCTGATTCTCCACCAGGCCGCCAGTGAATCTGATTCTTTACGAAGAAACCAGTCACACCGATGCCCTTTGAAAAGGGAAAAGTCTAAATCTGTGTCTCGGCCGGCCAAAAATAAACGCATTCAAGTTCTCATTCCTGGCCCCAGGCTGGAGCCGTGGGTCAGGGTGACGACTCATCTAACGTTTGGAGTGGATTTGGTTTTAAACAAGGGACTGCAGACGCTTGCACTCTACTATAAATATCAACGAAGGGACAACGGTCGAATCAGGTTTAATAGGCAAACTTTTCTCAAAGTGCAGATAAGGACTGATAAGTGAAAAGACAAAGTAAAGATGAGGGGTAATGCACGGAAGTAAAGTTGCCATTGTCATGGCAACGGGTTTCTCATCTCATGACCTCACCATATTACTGTTGCTGATTATATTTCACTGGAAAAAACGGAATGGGTGAGTCAAGTCTTGTCCCACATACGCTTATCATAGAAGTTATGTGTGTGTGTGTGTGTGTGTGTGTGTGTGTGTGTGTGTGTGTGTGTGTGTGTGTGTGTGTGTGTGTGTGTGTGTGTGTGCGTGAGTGTGTGTGTGTGTGTGGCATGACAAGAAGCAGGATTGATGATGAATAATAAAAGAGGTGGGTGGTCATCGGGGAAGAGCATAAAAATAACGTTTTTCCTCAGGAGGACATGGAATATTCCATGGAATATTGAATTGGAATGTATCATTGTGTCAGCCCATAGCAGAAAGGAAGTATCCACTGAAACTAAACAAGGTGTGTGTGTGTTTGTGCGTGGTTCGATCCATTCCCTCCCCCAAACAATTTGCATACAAGGACAACGTTTTTTAACGTTTGATCAGATTGGTCAACTTCGTTTTCAAGAAAAACTCCATTACTTTTAGTTGATAAACAAAAGGCATTCTTAACCTTTTGATGACAACTTTAAGGTTATGAATCATGCATTGCATATTTATTCTGGAGTATGGGAGAACAGTTCTCCCAGATGATTTGAATCCAATCTCCCCCACTCGTTGTTCTTTAAAGCCACAGTATAACATCAGGGCTGTTCTTTTTCTTAGCTATTAATGCTTATTTTTAGGTCATGAACAAGCAAGACCTGAGCTCTCCCATCAACCGGAAGTAAGTAGCCAACGGTTCATGCAATTTGTTTTGTGTAAAGAGCCCCATATGAGCCCCTAAACACACGGCCCTACTGAACGCAGCTCTAATGTAGAACACACCTGCTCCCTGTCCCCTGCCTCACACCGCCCGCTCCAACACCCACGCCGCAAGGGTGTCTCTTAAAGGGACAGGCTGCACACCAATATAAACAAGTGGAATAACGATCACCAAGCTGCATGTCATCATATTACTAAATAGGTGGTTGCATCATGGTAATGCAGCTCTTCCTTCCCCTGTCATTGGGAGGAATGGAAAGGAATCCTGAAAGACACTTTATTCGGTGTCTTGGTTTATTTACTGCTCTTTACTGGGATTTAGGAGGCCAACGTCATGCTGAACCTCACCCATCGGTGTCCGTCCGGTCGGCTTACAACAGCATCTCACTGGATGGGAACAACTCAGTGTAAACCCAGCCATTATTGATAGTCAGCCTCCAAAGATTCAGAGCTGGTGGGAACCCAAATACGAAGCATCTCCAACAGC
>NC_082392.1:13672612-13725112 GCF_031168955.1 Gadus macrocephalus
GGGTGAATAAAAAAATATTTTTAATTAAGATGAACGGTCAGTAGGCCTAAATGTGGGAAAGAGGGAGAGAGCGTATCAGTGAGACGGAGCGAGAGAGATGGGGGGAGAGAGGCATATCAAGCTGTCGATATGTGACGGCAACCGTCTCTGGTCCGCCGACTCAGATTAATGGAACTCATTCCAGTAGCATATGAGAGAGAGAGAGAGAGAGAGAGAGAGAGAGAGAGAGAGAGAGAGAGAGAGAGAGAGAGAGAGAGAGAGAGAGAGAGAGAGAGAGAGAGAGAGAGAGAGAGAGATATTCAGCAAATGAATGAGATTAGAGGAGAGGAAGAGGGAGGGACAGGAACATTACATTGGGCCTCAGCATATTTCATCTGCATTAGCCCCCCACACACACACACACACACACACACACACACACACACACACACACACACACACACACACACACACACACACACACACACACACACACACACACACACACACACACACACACACACACACACACACAAACAGTGAGTCAGTGATACTGACTGTCTTTTTTACTTCACCTTACTCGTAGAACGGGGCTGTTACTGTTACTGGTGTGTTTGCTTCAGTATTAAAGCTGCGTATCTCCTCCATTCAGACGTGTTGCATTGACACACCTGTGATTGACAGGCAGGATGGATTACCCGATTCAATCAGGCAAGGAACCCTGATTTGTCAGAAATGAGCCGAGAGTGGTTTAAATTTGCTCATCCAGAAATTATCTCAGTCAACTGATAGCTTAAAGGTGGCTTGGCCATTTCTACCAAACTATGCCCATATAATAGCTTTTATCATACCTCCAGTAGCTTTAACACTCAAATCCACTTCATATCAAAGGTTAACAACTAGGAATCTACAGGAAACCCTGGCATTTTGGTCTCAGACTATAGCTCCCTCTGTTCCAGTCCTTAAATCCACCTTAACTTTCACATCCTTTGGCTCAAACAGGAAAAACAGCGGTGAGACAGAGAACATACAAAACATGATGATAAGTAACAATGGTAAAACAATGTGTAGGCATAGGGCAACCTTTAGTTATGCAAACAAATCAAAAAGCCCCAAAAAGAATGCATACACACTTGAACCTACACATATGCTTACACACACACACACACACACACACACACACACACACACACACACACACACACACACACACACACACACACACACACACACACACAGTGTCTCGTCACACATACACAGACACACACAGTGTCGTCAGCCTCAACAAGAAGAGAGCCCTGGGCTACAGGAGTTGTTATTAGTCAGGATTCTAGACATCCTACACTGGAAACATCCTCCCTCTCTCTTTTTGAATATTGAGTCCACTGAGCTGTATCAAACACTTAGAACTGAGGTTCCTACCTTTGCACTAGAGATCTTTCTCTCGCCCTCCCTCCCCCATCCACCCTCTCTGCCAGTGTCTCTCCCTGAAAATAGCTCTCACTTAGTAGGCCTACCTCTCTCTACATCGCTCTACCTCTCCTCAGAATGTAATTAATGTCCGTTTAATGCAGTTAAAGTGGCGCTAGGCATGGACTTGACTTGAAGCAGGGCTTGGACTGAGACACACAGTGACTGTACGTTGTTGACAGCCGATCTTGGTGAGGAGATAGAAGGGAATAATCCCAACTGTGAATTGTCCAACCTACACTGGTTTAAATATAAAGTGTTGATGAGTCACCGGTGAGCCGGGAAGACGTGCTTCCTAAAGGAGACTTTGGCAACCCATGGCTTCGCACCCACCACATGTATTAGCATTAGCATCTCAGCTTAGCAATAGCACCACAGCTCACATTAGCTCGTCAAGAAGGACCCTTGTGCGGTCTAAAAAATGTATGATAAATATGTTCCCAGAAACTAATCGTATATGCTGCATTTCAAATACTGAAAAATGGCGGGTGTAAGAGGCTGATGTCATTTTGCCTGGAATGTCGATGTCATTTAGTGTAACAGCAAGCTGAGGTCATTGTGTTTTACTCAAGCTGAAGTGGTCAGGACCCAGTGTAATTTACCTGAGTGCTCGTATCGTGGTCCGCAGGTCTCTGAGCTGAAGAAGAGGAGGAAGAGGCGGATGAGGAGAAGGGGGATGGGGCACCAGGTTGAACGGGTCCATCTATGGGGGAACAGGGGTCCCCACTCCCAGGGCTCTCTAAGCAGAGGAGAAACAGGACGTTAAGTCATACAATGCAAAAACGTTGGCGGTCGTTGCCCTTGCCACTTTAAGATCTTGCAAACAACCGCAGGTCGCTGACCTGCGAGCGCTGGCGGCCCGCTCGGGCCCTGCTTGGGGCTACGGCTGTCGCTGAAGCTGTGACCGGGGCTCTGGCTCCACGACCTGGCCCGGCCCGGCTCCACCTGCTGCACCCCCGAGCCCCGCCGCTGGCTCCACGACTTCACCCTCTCCCTGGGGGTCCGGGCCACGGCCAGGCCCGGGAAGCTGGGGCTGGGGCTGGGGCTGGGGCTGGGGCTGGGGCTGGGGCTGGGGTTGGGGCTGGGGCTGGGAACGGGGCTGGGGGTGGGGGTGGGGGCCGCGACCGGAACCAGGACAGGGATGGGGACGTGGTTCTGGTTGTGGTTGTGGTGAGGGCTGGGGTGCTGGGTGGTGAGGGCCTGGGCCACATTATGCTGCAGCATGCTGAGACAATCCCCCAGGCAGCTGAGGGTGGCCGCCGACGTAGCCTTCAGGAGCAGCAGGTCCTGCCCTCAGGAAGAGGGGGGGGGGGGGGGGGCACGGACACAGACAAGACCACACAGACACACAGACACACAGACACAGACAAGACACACAGACACACAGACACAGACAAGACACACAGACACACAGACACAGACAAGACACACAGACACAGACAAGACACAGACAAGACACACAGACACACAGACACAGACAAGACACACAGACAGACAGACACAGGCAAGACACACAGACACACAGACACAGACAAGACACACACACAGACAGACAGACACAGACAGACACAGACACACAGATAAGAGTGAGCAAGGGAGAGCAATGGGGGACACGGTTACAGCTTGGCAACACAACATTGCCATCAGTATTCAGAAGGACCACTTTACCCAGACGTTTCATGTCCCATCAGGGAACCAAACACACAGATGGTCTTGGTGATTTATTTTTCAAGCTCTTTCCAAATACTTTAAAATAACTATTATTTTTTTTTTTTTCCCATAAATGCATGTCATTGTGGACTACAATTGCCATCTCATGGTCGGTTTCTCAGTACCATTTAGCAATGACCTAATTGGCACTATTAAATAGTAATAGCTCACCGCTAAGTAATAGCAAATTGATGATACTGTCCATGATCTGTGTTTCTAGGCAGGTGTCCTACCTCATCCAGAGAGGAGAGGGGCCCCCCGCGGGGGGGCAGGGATTCAATGGAGTTCACCAGGTTCTTCTGCTGACCTGCCACCTGGTTCATCACCTATACACAGGACACGGACACGTGTTATGTACGTAGAGACATAACCAGGGAGGGAGGACAGAGACTGACAGAGAGACATGTATGGTGTAAGGACAGAGACAGAGAGACCTAGAGAGGGTGTAAGGACAGAGACAGAGAGACCTTGAGAGGGTGTAAGGACAGAGACAGAGACCTAGAGAGGGTGTAAGGACAGAGACAGAGACCTAGAGAGGGTGTAAGGACAGAGACAGAGACCTAGAGAGGGTGTAAGGACAGAGACACAAAGAGAGCTACAGCTACAGCAACAAGATATAAAGGACATTCAAATGTTGATTTTCTGAATGAGAGTACCTTCTACTACTAAGTCGATTTGTTTGTTAATTTGCATTTCAAAGACAGCTTAAAGCATTTTGTCCAAACAAAACTCATTCTCTCCATCCTGTAATCCAGATACATATGCACATACACTAGCTGGAATAGTGAAGCAGACCTGCAACAATGCAGAGAGACTAAACACACAGCATTCACATATGCTCTGCACACGTCAGACAGCCCTCTATTCAATGTTTGTTCTGATCAATCTGTGAATAATGACAGACTTCAGTCTGTTAGCTTTGTAAAGATTTGAAAGAAAAAACACTGTTCTCTTTCACGGCTGCCGATTCTGCGTCACACACCTTGATACCGAATTTTTTTAACAAAATAATTTAGCAAGCAGATAGTATTCAGCGCGTCTAATTTATCTGTATTAGACACATTACACATCTTTTGAACTGCTTCCGTGGGTCTTATTCATTATCCTAATAAATTGAATTATGTGTATTGAAGATGACGGAGGCCAGACCAAATGTTATTATCCTGTTTTGTATTTTTGTGACTATCACAGCATGGGATTGTGGCTCATGCAGTAAGTGAGACTTAGCAATACTTGGATGGGATACTAAACACTGCTTTGGTAGTGTCTCTCATTAGGGGGCCTGGGGCGGGAGGGACGGTGGCAACTCAGTGGAGGGGAACCAGTGGTCAGTAGAACAGCGTTGTGATTATGTAAGGAAGTAGAACCGCGGCTGTGCGGACAGACACTGCTGAAGGTCCACGTGGAGGCTCAGAGTCTATGTGCTGCTCCGTGTGCCAGGGTGATTCCCGAGGGGGTCCCCCTCAAATGGCCATCCCAGAATACATCTCTCCTCCGGTGGTTCAGCACTGGGACCGAGGACCACTCACAGAGGGATGAAGAGACTGGAGGCGGGTAAGGAATAGAATATTGAATACATTGAGGAGAAGGCTGCAACAATGCATCAGAGCATCACACATGCGCACGCACACACACACACACACACACACACACACACACACACACACACGCTGCACGCACGCACACACACACCCACAGTAATTATAATTGACGCAACCATGTCAGTTCTAGTTGTAGATTGCAGACCAGTGGGATATCAAGTCTTATCTAGGACAACGGAATGAGGGGAGCTGGGATAGGCTGCATCTCAGAGTTTCTCGCTCACATACTCACAAACACCAACACAAATACTGTTTGTGGATAAGCACCCCCAACACACACACACACACACACACACACACACACACACACACCAACTCACACACACACACACACACACACACACACACACACACACACACACACACACACACACACACACACACACACACACACACACACACACACACACACACACACACACACACACAGAGACTCAGTTAACATCACCAGGCTGTCTCTCCCTCTATAAACGCACAATATCACTCTTAAACACACACATACACACACACACACACACACTCAAACACTCAAACACACACAAACACACAAACACACAAACACACACACACACAGACTCAGTTAACATGTCCAGGCTGGCTCTCCCTCTACACACGCTCTCACAGTGCTAGCACTAGCTAGATCGTGTCTCTCCTCCACAAGTGCTGCTCCCAGGGGACGGTGAGTCATCAGCGCTCAACAGCTCAACAGCGAGAGAGCAGCTAGCGTTTAGCTCACCGGCGGCCCCCAACCCATTCTGTTTCTTGCCTCCTTTTGAATCATCTTCCAATCGTGTTTTAACCAGGAGGAACATCAGCCATCCCTTCATTTTCTTTTCATTTTTGTTCTTTGTGAAGTGAATTAAAGTAACATAAAAGGGAGTGTGTGGCCTGTGTCGTCATGCCGCAGAACACGCCGCAAGACGTCAAATTAATTATAAACGTACAATCCATTCTACCATTTCCATTAAAGCTTTGCTTCACTGGATATCATCCATCATGTCCTTTGTCTGTTTTTCATAACCATAAGCAGAACCATAACCTGTTTTATAAGTCCAGCGAAGCAATAGCATGGTCAACCGTATAATTGTTATTTTTCAGATTTAACACAGAATCTAAATTTAATTGGTAAAATAAAGTCAATGTGTCATTTCATTGTTTGTGTCACATTGCTTTGCATTGCAGTCACGTGTATCGACAGATATAAAGAGGACAGATATACGTATACCTGACTCAGGATCTTTACTTATTTTCTTACTTTTATCCATCCTGCAGTGTTCCCTGTAAGGCAGAGTTATACAAAGCAGTATAATACGACTCCTATATCCTCAGTAGAGCAGTGTCTAGGTGCACACACACACACACACACACACACACACACACACACACACACACACACACACACACACACACACACACACACACACACACATATAAACACACAAACACACACACGTAACCTCCGGGGAAGAGAGGCTTGCCTTCTCTCCTTGCAAGGAGATGTTTCTTTCTTTACTGCAAACTCTCACCGTTGCTCTCCAGTTTAAGTGCTTCACAAGGCTCTTTCCTTCCCTGCTCTCTAAAGTAGAAATGAGGAGAGAAACCTGGGTCTCTCTCTCTCACTCTCTCCCTCCAACTCCCTCCCTCTCTGCCTCGCACTTTAGCTTCTCTCCCCATCTTCCCCCTCCCCTTCTTCCCATCATATATAAATAGCACAAGACACCAAATATTGCTTGTCGAGCCGTGAAAGAGTTATTGCCCTGTGGCTGTTAAATAATTAGTATTATCTTAGCATGCTTAATGCATGAACAGAAAACAACAGTCTCAGTAGGCTTCCATGCTTCACTTCTGCCATTGTACTAGAGGACAATTTTATTGTCCCAATTGAATGAATGAAGAACGACAGAACTATACAGCAGGACAATCTAGTGGGAAGGCGGTTTGACTCCGCGAGGTGGTGTTCCAGCCCTGAGGTCTGCAGCCTCAAGAGGCCTTCTTGAGCAAGGTGCTTACTACAGGTAGCTGCACATTTAGGGTAGGCGACGAACGAATTAAGTACTAAGGCTTCTAATGCGTGACATACAATCGAACAAAAGCCACAAACCAACACAAAACCCTTTGATTGTGATCTTGTCTGTGATTAAAATATATCAAATCTCTCTCTCTCTCTCTCTCCCTTCCACTCTCTCTCCCTCTCCCTCTTCAGCTCCCTTCCTCTCTCTCCCTCTGCCCCCCCCCCCCCCCCTCCCGCATCAAACCCTCATGCAGTCAACTGGGGGAGGAACAAGAGACACAACGAGACTCCAGAAACTTCTGTGCATGACTCACCAGAGCCCCAGCAGACAGGCAGATGAATCGCTCCCCAAACCTGAATGAATTAGGGAGGGAGAGGTGGGCTGTTGGGGGGATGGGGGGGCTATTCATTAATGCGTTGGAGTGAATGGCGGAACTGAGTTTGGAAACACGAATTGATTGACTTTTAGAATAGCCCTCTTCCGGAAACAACAAATGGACAGGATGACGAATCGCTTTCAGACCTGGCAAGTCAATGTCATCACTAAATGGATAAGCTAATGATTCAGACCATTAATCACGGTCATAACTGAAACCCTGTGTGTCCTGCACGGGCCGGAACACCGGTAGCTAAGATCGTTCCCCTGCACAGGGTCCCGTGACCAGCAGACATAGATCACCCCCAACACCGGAGGGGTTATATAACAAACTGACGATTCACTCCCTGATATGCAATCATCACCAAAAGCTGATCCAACAGGTTGACGAATGACTGGACGAGATAGATTCCCCTTTTAAAACCTGCTGGATGACAAATGGCTCTCTCCGCTTCTTTAGCTGCTCTGAAAAAAATATCAGATCAGGTATCAACAGGAACGCACCGCTATACGGCAGAGCCAGGGGCGTCAGCATCACAGAACCCTGACCCCACAGCTGATTCTGCCTTCCAAATCAATTTACTTCTCAGTTTAAGGAGATTTCACTTTTCCAAGCAAGAGATTATGTTGAGATGTGAGATGATTCAAACATGGATTTTTCAACACAGTGTTTAAATCTTCTCCCTCCTCTATTTGAAGAGTGGGTAAAAATTTGGGAATTTACAAAAACCTGTGATTGACAGGCAAGAGGGATCCCTGACACAAAAAGGGAAGAGATGCCCTGATTGGACAGAAATTTGCCGGAGGTAGTCTAAATGTAAATTGGCTCATAGAGGCACAGGCGACTCAAAACAAATATTCTCCCCGCATAATTCAATAACTCTGAATTGACAGACGGCCATGAGATTTGTAACAATTAATAATCAAATTAATAGCTCCTAAATTGTACCTAAATCGCCTTTAATATACCACCTGCTGCGCAAAACTTTCATATTCATTAAATAAATTATTATAGGACACTTTTTGACGGCAAACTATTTTATTCAATAGAGCATCAACAGAGCATACAGAGAGCAGCAACGCTGAGGTGTGTTACCATAGTGAAGAGTAAAGCAATGGCTATGGCTGAAGCCAGCCATATGTTTAGGTTATCGTTGTGCTGATAATGAGACAGAATAGGATATTAGAATAGATAGGTCCAGGTAGTCTTTTAATTGTGAATGTGATATAATTAACACAGACTATTATGTTAAGTAAAAAGTGGTTCTCCAAATTTAAACAGCAATTTGTTGTTGCTCTCCCTCCAAAGTGTGTGTGTGTGTGTACCCTCAGCAAAGAAAAATAAATAATAAACGTTTCAATGGATGAAAAACACTGCATTGAAATCTTCTATGGTTGAATCCTCTCACATCTCAACATAATCTCCACCTTATCTCATTTAGAAAAGTAAAATTTCCCAAAACGTATCCGTGATCCATTAATCAACGATTGCTTCAAGTAAATCTAATTTTACAACTGCCATCTTGGTGTGGATTAATGTAATGCTTCTGGAAATGTTACTTCCTAAATTAACTTGTTTTTTGTTTCAATCAACCCTGCTTCCTTTCATGAAATAGAGTGGTTCCTCTCTCCTTCCCTTGCCATCCATCTCTGTCTGTCACTGTCTTCCACGTTGAGGCCAAGGCATCCATCTTTCCAGCAGCCAACCCTTCTATCCATTTATCCTCTTCTTATTCCTCCGTGGAGCACAATTCATCTTTCTGTTTACCACCCCTCTGACAATATTATTTAGTGTCTGAAGTTTTCAACCACACAGCCAACTTAGATCTCACTTTTTTCTTATTTTTCTTTCCAATCTTCTGTCCCTCTAACTGTACATTCCCCTTTTTTCCCTCCCTTTCCTCTACTTTGCTAATCGGCCGAGAGCGCAGAGGTCTTAAGTGCTGGCTCAGTTACGAAGTGTCCTTGTGAGTCATTGCCTGTGAAACGCGAGCCCTCGTCCTGTCTCCCTCAACCTCTCTCGCCCGCCTCGTAATTCAGAATAATGTCACTGACCGGAATATCTCCCCACCTGGCTGAACTTCTACAAGGCCAACCTGTTCATAATCATCAGCATATCTGACACGTTAAAAGCATGCGTTAATTTAAAAAGTTAAGCGTCATTTTGTTGTGATTTTCTTTGTGTGTGTTTGTGTGTGCACGTGTGCATGTGTGTGGGTGTCCAGTCTCACATCCAAGGTGCCTGCATGTGACACTGGATGACCGGCTCAGGGCCCTCCTACACCCAGGACACGGTCAGACCGTACACCCCGGCCCCTCCACTACACTGCACCCAAACGGCTTGCTATGCCCTCACTGCAACCAGACCTCAACTGACGCTCGACAAATTATTAAATGTTCAGACATCAGGCCGGCTGAAACCCCTCACAACTCATCTGTTCAGACTGCACCCGGGCCAATGAAAACCCCCCAAAACCTCTATCTGTTGTTCTTATAAGGTAGCAGTTGAACTTGAAGCAGTTTGCTTACTGAATGAATTGTATATACACTCATGGTTCTTGCACTCATTGTAAGTCGCTTTGGACAAACGGGTAAGCTAAATAAATGGAACGTAATGTCATAATACACACAATGTAGCTTAGAGAATGTAGTATAAATAAGAAGACAGTAGAAGTAGACATGAGTGTTTGTAATAATGCTAAGAGGCTGACAAAATATAGAGACACTCAAACACCCAGCCTTTCAAATGGGCGCAGATAAGGACATGGTGCCCTTCAGCACCATGGACAGCTCCCGTGTGTGTGTGTGTGTGTGTGTGTGTGTGTGTGTGTGTGTGTGTGTGTGTGTGTGTGTGTGTGTGTGTGTGTGTGTGTGTGTGTTTGTGTGTGTGTGTGTGTGTGTGCGCAAGAGGATATTCATGTCCCCTTCACAATGATATTATAATATTATTATCCTTTATTAATTATTAAAAAGGTGCAGTAAACGAGGTTCCCGAGAGGTGAAATAACAGGCCAGAGGAAGGGTGATCACGGACAGACAGGAGGACCTTCTGTTTGTTCCTGCAGTTTCATTTCATCATGCAGTTTCATCACTTTCAGTAATAGTTAAAATGCTGTGTTATGAATACTGAATCTGAAACTCTCTTCGACAATGTTCACAAACATTTTGGTAGTTAAACGCATTTTCCCAGGTCGCCGACCTGATATCTGAATATCTGCATTGATTGGATAAATACAGAAGAATGGGAATAGAGCGATGGTACCACACAATAAAGAAACGCAAATAAATAAGCGTATTGTTATTCAGAATAAACACATATATATATATACACATACATGCATATACACATATCAATAAAGACAGGTGTAACGATTCATTCTGTTCCATTCAATCTAATCTCCCAACACTTGGAACTCACCCCCAAGCAAGCAGCTAAAAGCTGGAGTTAACGATTTCCTGTCCTAACAGCAGGGGTGAGACGTTCAGAATCAACAAATAATTTCCGTTTGGCTGGTTTGGACAAACACAGCGAGAGCAGGACTGGTTCCCTCGGCTCCGCGGGGTCTCCCCCGGTCGCCGCCTTCTCCACGGACCAAAGGCCAGCGGCGTTATTGAATTTCCTGCCCCCCATTTAATCAAATAATCAAATAATCAAATAAGCAAGCACTCATAATCTTAGGGTGCTGATATTAATATTTGAGAAGCCCGATTCCTCTTTGTCGGGCGGGTCGGATCAATATCGAGCAGTGTAGCCGAGGGCATATCAGATTTCTCCA
The DNA here is from genome assembly GCF_031168955.1 of Gadus macrocephalus. NCBI lineage: Eukaryota > Metazoa > Chordata > Actinopteri > Gadiformes > Gadidae > Gadus > Gadus macrocephalus. Next base: position 13,683,536 of record NC_082392.1, read on the forward strand.
AGCGCGGGCTGAAGGAAGGAGGACAGTAACGGCCAGTGGAGCTCCTGTTAGCAGTAAGCACTGAAGAAAGACTCAATCGACTGCAGCCCACTTTGACACCATCGTCACCTATCAACTAACCCCACGACAACCAAGCTACGACCCAATCGCACCAGAGGAATGTCCCGTCAAAGCCATTCCAAACCGTGCGACGAGAAACCCTGGAAGCACACAACACGGCCGGCAGACTCCAACAGTCTCAGCGGCAGCCGGTGCTACGACCCCCAGGCCTGTTCAGGGTTTAACCCCGTCCCCCCTACCTCTCTGACCTCCAGTAGACCCCCGAGGAAGGGCCAGCCCAGGGTCCAGGAACACCCGACTTTCCTGCAGGTCTGGTGGGGGCTGAGGGTGCCGAGGCTACGCAGAGGGGAACCCCCAGGGCGGAGCTCCGGTCGAGGATGGAGGTGGCGGTGGTGGTGGTCGGGGGGAAGGGGAAAAGGAGCAGCGGGAGGAGGTGGAGGAGGAGGAGGAGGAGGTTGGGGTTGGGGTTTGGAGGTGTTGCCAGGTGGAGGTGAACCCAGGTGCGGAGAACCGGGGAAGAAGCAACATGTCACCTCTGATGAGGCGACGGAGGAGGAGGGGCGAGGAAGAGGAGGAGGAGGAGGAGGAGAAGAAGAGAAGCATGCTGGGAAGTTGGAGGAGGAGGAGTAAGAGGAGGAGGCAACACAACATGAGGTCTGGAAGAGATGGCTGCAGCAGCTAGAGCAGGAGGAGGTGAGGGGGGAGGTGCAGGGAGAAGGGAATAAGGAGGAGCAGGAGGCGATGCAGGGGGGGCAGGTTGGCATCAGCAGCTGCCCGAGCTGCTTTCCCCTGCCGGCATCGGACACCGTGTCACCGCACTCTGGCGCCGGCGCCGTCGCACACAGGGGCATCTTCTGCCCCAGTGCACACACACAGATACACACGCCTACACACACACACACACACACACACACACACACAACCCTGGCACAGGGGCACTCAGTCAGCCATGCATACACTGGAGAGATACAGCAGAAAGTTGGACAAGAGACAGAGAGAGAGAGACTGAGAGATAGAGAGATAGAGAGAGAGAGACAGAGAGAGAGAGAGAGAGAGAGAGAGAGAGAGAGAGAGAGAGAGAGAGAGAGAGAGACAGAGCGATAGAGAGATAGAGAGAGAGAGACAGAGAGAGAGAGAGAGAGAGAGAGAGAGAGAGACAGAGAGAGAGAGACAGAGCGATAGAGAGAGAGATAGAGAGAGATAGAGAGAGATAGAGAGAGAGAGACATTCGTAGCGGGAAAGCAAAAAGACGGGAAATGCAGAGATAGGAGAACAGAGTGCAGAAGAGGTGAATGTAGTGGGTTTTGAATGGAAGAGGGAGAGCGGGACTGAGGGAGAGAGGGAGAGAGAGGCAGAGAGGAGGAGGAGGGAAGAGGGGGCAGAGCGAGGGACGAGAGTCACCGAGAGATGAGACGTGCTTGGGCACAGAGCACAGAGATGAGCGGAGGAAATAAAAGCAGAAGGGAGGGGGAGGGCAGAGAAGAGAAAGGGGAGGGGACGGGGGAGGGGGGGGGGTCGTCCCGTGAGAGCCGACGCAGGGCTTACGGAGGTGAGGCGACTGAAGGGAGAGGACGGGTAGAGAGAGCTGCATGCAGTAAGAACATCTTGCTTGCATAGTTTATCCGGTGGGAGCGCGCAAAAACACACAGACACACACACACACACACACACACACACACACACACACACACACACACACACACACACACACACACACACACACACACACACACACACACACACACACAAGCAGGAACACAAACTACTGTACTGCTGCTGTAAGGTTTAAACGTGGTCATTACAGAACATTGGAGCATTGAAGTTCCTGCTGATTGATGCTAAATGGCTGGATTGGACACCCTTATTACATTTAATTGTGTATCTTTAAATTTGCCCAAAAGGCCGATATATTACCACTGCTATCTGGAAGGTAATAGAATCTCATTATTTTAGGAATTGGTTTTCCTGTGTTTTAATATTTCCTCAAACTAAACAGGCAGACCATTATCGAACTATCACCTGGTAATTGTCAGATAATTCAGACTTGCTTGTAATAGAGATGAGGGTATTTCCTTTTGCACTAAGCATGACTTAGTGCAAAAATGCCAAAGTCATGCTTATATACAAATTCAACTTTTACAGATAACAAAGTCGAACACGACCTTTCCTGGGTAAGCAGTTTCATATCAGATTTATATACAGCTCTTCCTATACCTTCTCCCACTTCCCTCCAGAGGCATACCACACACACACGCACACACACGCACACACACACGCACGCACACGCACGCACACACACACACTCAGAGTGAAGGGGACTGGCGGTATGCAGCGCTGAGCTGACTTGATCGCTGTTTATCTGCACTCCGAGCGTCAATCATAACTTGGAAGACTCTCAGAACACATTCCGGGGGGACTGGTAAACACTTATGTCACAAATGCGTCTCAATCAATCTTTGCTCTGACTGGTAGTCTCCCCACCATGCGCTGAATTACAGGCTAAACAGACACCAGGCTGGCAGGGGATCAGGCAGGGAAGCGAGGACTCACTCGTCAACACAGCGCTCCATTACAGAATACTGATGAGCAGATTCAAAATGTTCTCTTTCAAGCAAACATTACAAAGTGCTTGACTGGATACCAACCGCTTTACATAAAATGGTATGTTTGTTAAATGAAGAGGCCTCAGAAGATAGAGATAGAGATAGATTGAGATACAGAGAGGGGCAAAGAGAGATAGAGATAGAGAGATAGAGAGATAAACAGAGAGAGACAGTGCCAGAGCCAGAAATATCGGGGGACAGAGAGAAAGGGATCGAGAGACAGAGAGACAAAGAGACAGAAATGCAAATTCTGGTGTGTTTCGAGGTGAACCGTTCTGGAGTCGGTTCATTGTTGATACTACCGCATCCATCAAGATGCGAATGATTTGTGGACAACACCCCCCTGCTTGTCATATGAGGGCGCCGAGCCCAGCGGCGGGTTCAGCCGGATCCGAAAGACACCGCAGCAACATGATTACATTTCACCGTGAGGACGCCTGAATGAGTCACTTACGAGACAGGACAGCAAATGCAAACAGCCGCGCACACGCACGCACACATACACACGCACTCATTTTTTTATTGAGAATCAGCAAACGCCTGGGTCATACATTTTTCAACCATATACACTATTTCAGTGGCTCTCTCTCCCTCTCTGTTCAGAGCAGTGGCCCACTCAGGGCAGCAGACTTTAGCTCAGCGCCTCCTTCAGGCCGGAGGTCACTGTGCCTGAGTGCCTCCCCTCCGTCTTCTCTGTGTGTCACGTTGTGTTGGCTTGGGGGGGGGGGGGGGGGGGGGGCTAACAGGAAGCCGCCGCTGAGACCACTGAGGGAAAGAGACACTGAGTGACATCACCATGAAGATCGAGCCTCCCAAAGCGATCGAGCGTTAGTAAAGGACACCCGAGACCTTTAAGGATTACCCCACCCCTGCACTTCGAGCACATGGGCTTTCATTAGATGACTCCCTTTAAAGGTTATTACATGATATAGCCTGGATCACCTCTGATTGGCTGATACTATGTGCCAATAAAATACTGACTACATAGCAGAATGTTGCACTGGAAAGATTTGGAGAATCAGAGCCTCACTCACTCCTTTTTGCTAAGTAAACCCGTAATAAGGGACCACAATTCAGTCGCAAAATACACACAAAATACATTTCCCTGCTGCTACCATTGAAGCAGCCAGTGAGAGGCCAGACACCCAGATGGTCATCCACGGGCTGTGAAACGAGACTGTAGGCCTGCTGACAGAGCTGAGTCAGCAGGGCTGGCCGACCTTGTGAAGCCTCTCAGCGAGGAACAGGCCGGCAGAGAACATCTAACCAGCGCCATTTGGTCATTTATTCCACTGTTGTTAACTATAATGTGTGTGTCTGTGTGTACGTGTGTGTGTGTGTGTATGTGTGTTGGATTGTGAGTGTGAGTGAATTGTGCGAATGAGTGACAGAGTGACAGAAAGAGTGGGACAGACAGACATGTGTGTGCATCTGTGAGCGTCAGTGCACATTTGCATACCTGTGTGTGTGTGTGTGTGTGTGTGTGTGTGTGTGTGTGTGTGTGTGTGTGTGTGTGTGTGTGTGTGTGCGTGCGTGTCACTTTGCTTGTATGTGTGTGTACCTTGTCGTTGGTGTCAGAGATGCGTCGGGAGCACAGCTGCAGCTGAGTCATCCAGAGCCGCTGCTCCTGAGCATCGGAGGCTGGGGGCAAAACAAACACACGCTGACATCAAATCACAACCACAACCACTGCCCTTACTTGCACTACAGGAACCTCCAGCCCCTAGCCGAACCTCTTACCCCTACAGGAACCTCTAACCCCTACTGGAACCTCTAACCCCTACAGGAACCTCTAACCCCTACAGGAACCTCTAACCCCTACAGGAACCTCTAACCCCTACAGGAACCTCTATCCCCTACAGGAACCTCTATCCCCTACAGGAACCTCTAACCCCTACAGGAACCTCTATCCCCTACAGGAACCTCTAACCCCTACAGGAACCTCTAACCCCTACAGGAACCTCTAACCCCTACAGGAACCTCTAACCCCTACAGGAACCTCTATCCCCTACAGGAACCTCTAACCCCTACAGGAACCTCTATCCCCTACAGGAACCTCTTACCCCTGCAGGAACCTCTATCCCCTACAGGAACCTCTATCCCCTACAGGAACCTCTAACCCCTACAGGAACCTCTAACCCCTACAGGAACCTCTAACCCCTACAGGAACCTCTAACCCCTGCAGGAACCTCTATCCCCTACAGGAACCTCTAACCCCTGCAGGAACCTCTATCCCCTACAGGAACCTCTAACCCCTACAGGAACCTCTATCCCCCACAGGAACCTCTTACCCCTGCAGGAATCTCTATCCCCTACAGGAACCTCTAACCCCTACAGAATCCTCTTACCCCTACAGGAACCTCTTACCTAAAGGAACCTGTGTGTTTGTTTGTGTTTGTGTGTGTGGAGGGGGGGGGGGGGGGGGGTTGCTGTCGAGCATATCCAAAGTGCTGATGGTTTGTATCAACACATCTATTATCCAATTACTTTTTTCAGATATTTTTTATTTATTCGTGTGGTGAGAAACGCTATAAAGGATTTAAGATTTGGTGGTAAGACAAAGGGCGGCCGATGAGACGGATTGGTTGTGACACAAAGGGGGGTTAATCACAAGGATATAATTAGAACCAGCTAAACATCTAGCTGCATGAGCATTATATCAAACATTAATAAAATACATTTTCAGAGAAAAAAGCTAACCTCAGGCTACTCTATATACACGGAGGGTCTTTCTGCTAGTGTGGGCAGAGAGCAGGACCAGTGAATAAACACACATCTTCAAACAAAGCCTCCACCAGGGATCACGTTGGTCACACCCCGTTCAACGGACAACACATGGAGAGATTAAATGTCACAGAGAGAAAAGGTGATGGACGAAGTTATAAAAAAAGGGACAAAGAGAATCCCCCCCATTGAAAAGGAATAGGAGGAGAGGGTAGAGGAGCCGGGAGGGGGGGGGGGCAGCTGGGGGAGGGTTTCCAGACAGGTGGATGGGTAGGACGATCCAGACCAGGGGTCGGCAACTCTAGGCACGCGTGCCACCAGTGGCACGTGGCAGCATAAATATTGGCACACTTGAAAAAAAAAATGCGGCACAATGCGGCAGCATAATCATTACTACAGATTATTTTTGCACTTTATTCTGTTTTGGGCATTTCCTCCCAGTGCAAATATGTTTAAATGAGTTACTGAAAGCAGTGTTCTGAAATGTTGATGCATGATTGTGGACTATATGGAAATTAGGGCCCGACCGATATTGATTTTTGAGTGCCGATGCCGATGCCGATTATTTTCAGAGAAAAATTACGATTACGATTTAATCGGCCGATTTAAAAAAAAAAATTATAATAATAATATAAAACGTAGTTTTTGATACCTTAAATATACTTTAAACACTTTTGAAGAATATGTGAATTGAATGCAGAATCTTGCATTCAATGCAGTGTTTTAGAATACATTTACAGTCAAAAATGAGTGTAAAATGTAAAATAAATAACTAACTCCCAATGTGCTGCGCTCGTGAGCAGTGACTAACACGTGCGTGCTGAGCAGTATGGTCTCACCGTTAGAGTCTACAGTATAACAAATGAACATGGCCTGGGACCTAAAGAAAAACAGGCACAACGTGCTCAAACAACGCGTCTTGTGTACATTGGTGAGGTGAGCACGCAGCTGCCTGAGCGAGCGTGCTTTCATGTTGTACGGTAAAATTCAATCTCCTCTTTTTTACTCCAGCTAAAGTTGTTAGTTAGCAAGGCGAGTAGGAGCGCAATCTGCAGGATACTAATCGCAATAACATTTATAAAAAATAAATAAAAAATAAAATAAATAAATAAAAAATCGGTTGTAATCGGCGTCTTTTTGGCCGATGCCGATTATTTTCAAAAAGGCTATAATCGGCCGATTAAATCGACAGGCCGATAAATCGGTCGGGCCCTAATGGAAATAATACAATTCCAGGCCTTCTGGAAATGTTCTTGGTCACAGTGTCGTAATTCAGCTTAATATTTAATATATTGTTGCTTAAGGCACACTCATTAACGAGAAAATTTCAAACTGGCGCTGCATGTTGAAAAGGTTGCTGACCCCTGATCCAGACAGACACAGCTGGAGGAAGCTGACCCCTCCGGTCGACCCACCAGACCATTGTGATTGGTAGTCGGGTTCTGCACACCCTGTATACCGAAACCCTCTGAGGCGCTAAGGCACACATGCACGAGTGTGTGTGTGCACTTGCTGATGCACTTCCTGTCCCTCTCTATCAATGTCAATCATGCAGTCGTTTCAATTGAGTCTCAAGAAGTGATTGATTGAAGTATTTTAGACTGAATACGAATGGGTGTCACACAGTGTCCCTAACTTCCAGTGAAAGACCACATTCTTATTTAAGCTGATTGAATGTGATGAAATATATAGTTATTAATAGCTGATATCTTATGAACTGACATTGATTATGTTGGTTTGAGAGAGTGTGTGTGTGTGTGTGTGTGTGTGTGTGTGTGTGTGTGTGTGTGTGTGTGTGTGTGTGTGTGTGTGTGTGTGTGTGTGTGTGTGTGTGTGTATGGTGTGAGTATGTACAAGTGTCTGTCTCACACACACACACACACACACACACACACACACACACACACACACACACACACACAAAGATGGGTACACACAGACAAACACATTGACACACACACGCACAAACACACACACTAACAAATTCTGCCAATTAAAAGTTGGCGACACCAACATTTCCTTGCATGTTACCATATTGTCAGAAGACGAACCAAGCGGTAGCTGTGATGTACATAGTACCTCACTATACCACTTCTCACCGTAAGCTTCAGGGTGATTCCAACACTAGCCTGCTGATACTGTCCCTTCAGACGCGCACACGCACACGCACACGCACACACACACACACACACACACAATAATTGTAACGCCCAAACACAGACACACACACGCAAACACAGACAAGCACATCGAGAGACGCCGAGGTGTGATTGTGTGAACAGGTATGTGACGCACATTGTGGGCTGCAGGAGCTAGATCCCACCCCAATCAGGTTATCTTTATCTTTAGTGTTAAGAGGCTGTTAGGAATCACAATTAGTTATATGAAATGTGGATGATGATGTTCAAACTAATATGTTTGCCCTCGTAATGTGCTGGCACCACTTTCATGAAATGTGACCTTTCTTTTTTTTTCTTCATCTCGTGAATCGAGTTTGGTTTGAGACGACAGGATTAACCCTAACACTCTTCTCCAGGGCAGAGCTAGTTGACTCCCCCGCCGTCCACGACAGTTCGTCCTCATCACAGATCCTCTGCCCACTGCACCACCGCCTCACCTCTGAGCTTGTAGACGTCCCCGTTGACGGAGAAGACGGTGAACATGTAGGGGAACTCCTCACAGGAGACCACCGAGGCGCCGAGGAGCGGCAGGGACCCCCGGGGGGGCCGCTGGCTGTGGCAGGACTCGTTCAGGAAGTAGAGGAGGTGACTCCTCTCCCGGTTCAACACAAAGTACCTGCAGGGGAGGAACCCAGGGGCAGGGGTGAGGAGCTGCTGGTGACGGGGAACCGCAGACGGGAGGGAGATGTAGGACAACAGCAACCACTGGAGTTCTACCAGCCGTTTCAAAATCTGGAACTAGGAACACGGATATGGAACTGGATGTAAATGTTGCCAACAGTGCCTCCTCCTTGCCAAGGAACATATTTGTCTGGTTGACTTTATTTTTTTCTCTAGCGATGGGAAAAGAAATATGAGAACAATTTTGGGGGATATACTGTAGAAGAAAGCAATATTGTGGAACATTGTCCTAGAGGTGTAGAGCTGGCAGTCAACGATCATTAAAGCTAGGAGAACATCCATCAGGGGGAATTGGTGGAATTGAGCTCGCTCGCTCTCTCTCTCTCTCTCTCTCTCTCTCTCTCTCTCTCTCTCTCTCTCTCTCTCTCTCTCTCTCTCTCTCTCTCTCTCTCTCTCTCTCTCTCTCTCTCTCTCTCTCTCTCTCTCTCTCTCTCTCTCTCTCTCTCTCTCTCTCTCTCTCTCTCTCTCTCTCTCTCTCCCTTGCCTTGATGAGAGATTGTGGAGCGTTCTTATTTCATTGCATGGTGTGCCACGTTTGGAAGCAGCTACAGGCAAAAGAGTGCGAATCTTGGTTCGCCATGTATCCATGTGGTGGAGGAAGAGAAGGAGGCTGAGGAGGAAGAGAAGGTGGAGGAGGAAGAGAAGGTGGAGGAGGGAGAAAGAAAAAGAGAGAATGAGAGAGAAAGGGGGAGAAAGAGAACGAGAGGGATAGTGACTGAGTGCACACATGGGAGTGAGAGAAGGAGAGAGAGAGAATGAGGGAGAGAGAAGGGAGATCGCAATGAATAATTTAAATCTGTTTTCACAGAGCAATCAACCCCTTTTTTAGTCCATCAGCATTCCCATGCAACTGTAATGTACAGATTATAATACTAGAAGAGTGGAGTGTCATATAGTCAGTGTGTATACAGGGATACCACTATGTATGTGTGTGTGTGTGTGTGTGTGTGTGTGTGTGTGTGTGTGTGTGTGTGTGTGTGTGTGTGTGTGTGTGTGTGTGTGTGTGTGTGTGTGTGTGTGTGTGTGTGTGTGTATAAGTCATTTATATACAAAAAATATGTTTTGCAAACGTACATTTAAAAATGCACACTGAATTGCTAGGTTAGTTGTTGCTTTCATTCATGGAAAATGTGTGCCTGCTGCCCCCCCAGGCTGTGAATCAGTGACCTCATCCTCTCCATCACACAGGCTGTAGAGACTGAACCTGCAGCCACCTCCCAACCCTGACCTGGTGTTAATCCCTCCCCCACCACTCACGGGAGGAAAAGCTCTGAGGGGCTACACTCGATATACAGGAATATTCACATAGATCCCAAAACGTGCAGGCGGGTTGGGTGGGAATGGGAGGAACACAGAGACACATACACACACACACACACACACACACACACACACACACACACACACACACACACACACACACACACACACACACACACACACACACACACACACACACACACACACACACACACACAGTATATCAAATATGTAGACACTCAAAGAAACACTCCATCAAACACGCACAACCAAACAAGAACAGCAACCCACCAACACACACACACACACACACACACACACACACACACACACACACACACACACACACACACACACACACACACACACACACACACACACACACACACACACACACACAAATATAATAGAAAAACACACAGACAAGCTAAGAGATGAATAACAAGTAAGCTGTGAGAAAGAATGAGATAAAACAAGAACCAGGGAGAGAAGCGGGTTGAAGAAAATCACAGGAGATAAAAATAGGTGGGAGAAAAAGGGGAGAAGTGTTTCCGAAGAGTGTTTGATGTGAGATAACAGATTTTGTCACCAGCCAAGAGCTTGAAGCAGGGAAAGCAGAACACGCAGACAGCGTGACAAACAGAGATGTCTTCCGAGATTGGACCTAGAGACTTGTGGAGTGGACACAAAGGCCGCCAACAACACTGACCTACTTCACACTACATGGCACGACCGAACCATAACAACGGTGAAACTCCCAACATAATCTCAATATTCTTCCATCCATCTAATGCATTATTTATTATTATTCATGAGTTTTTGAAGGCAGAGTGTTAAACCAATAGCGTGCCCCGGTCTTCCTCAGTGCTGCGGCAGTTGACTGTATCAAGCACTGACGGGGTTGGGGCTGGTGGTTTCACATCATCTGGGAGGCACTTCCTGCCTCTCAGATGACGTGCTCACACGTTTACCGCTACACTATGTAACCCTGTCCTTCTCCGCCAGGCACATCGATTACACCTTCCGGGGATGACATCGTTAGATCAAAGACGCAAGTCGACCGACTGCCAAAAGCGAGAGCAGGTTCGGAGAACAGCCTGCCCCTTGGCCAACTCGCCGTCAAGCGCCTCTTTATGACAAACAACAACAAACAGAGAAACACAGCTTCCCGTGTGGCAGAGAGAGAACTAATTAAGCTGCAAATATCGAAGAGAGCATCCAGCACTTTCTCTGTCTCCCCCTCTTTTGGTTCTGACAGAATGGGGAATTAAAGTTGGGAGCTGGGTGACAGAATTGAGATATGTTGCGATGGCTTCAATATTAATACTGTAGAAGCGAGAGAGCTCATGCATAGGCAGAACTCTACATCACATCTGCCCCTTAACACACACACTGTACAGCTAGGTCTTTCAGTGTGGGTGCCTGTGTGCATATATGTGTGTGTGTGTGTGTGTGTGTGTGTGTGTGTGTGTGTGTGTGTGTGTGTGTGTGTGTGTGTGTGTGTGTGTGTGTGTGTGTGTGTGTGTGTGTGTGTGTGTACCACGAGCGGTCACAAATGTGATCATGGAGCTCATTACACGTCTGGATGGTCTTCCAATCGATCCAGTAGGACAGTGTGGGTGGGGGGGGGGGGAGGAGAGGAGAAGAGGGGGGAGAAGAGTGGGAGAATAGGAGTTAGGGAGGGGAGGAAGGAAAGATGGGGAGGAGATGAATGCAAGGAGAGGAAGGAGAGGGAGGAGAGGAGATGGGGAGTAGAGAAGAGGAGGGGAGGAGAGGAGATAGGGAGGGGAGCAGAGAAAAGGAGGGGAGGAGATTAAAGTTGGAGGGGGAGGAGAGGAGGGGGAGGGACGCGTGGGTGTACAGGAGTAGTGCAGGGGGTTTCCTGCCCGAGTGGATGACTCATTCAGTGATTCTCATTCACACACACACGCACACTCACACACGCACACACACACACCATCACACGCGCGCACACAAACGCGGACACACTCGCACACATCCGCCCCGGCATCTATAAGACGCACCAATGCCCAATGCCCTCTTCCCTTCGGCTTCCCAAATGAACGACTAGACGGCTGAGCTCGTGAAATCTGATTGATGGGACTGGAAGATGATTGGAATGAACACGTGGCTGGATAGATGCATGTCCAGGAAGTTATACCACTAGGCTAGTCCAGCGACACATCAACAACCATTAGCTTGCATGAGAAAATAACTTTGCATATGATTGATTGACTTGTTTTCTAGTCTGAGGAGTCACAATAGCAGGTGAAATAATAATAAATAAATAAAATGCAAAGTAGCAACATTCAATATCCCAGACTAAAATAGTATCAGCCTAAACCTGTGCGGCTACATTGACTTGTTGGTAGTTGAGTAAAACATAAGAAATATAATACAAGAAGCACATCAAAGAAAGATCAAACTCAAGCAAGAACATCCCACCTGTTCTGCCAGCCTTGGAGCAGGTTTGTGTATTTCCTGAGCACGCCTTCCAGGAGCCGCTCACTGCGGACCTGGTGAAGCTGAGGAGGACCGGGGCCAGCGTCACCGTCTTGCGCACCTCTGGACAGCCCTCCCTGGACACCACCTGCGGCCGGGCCGCCCGCCTTGCCGTCCCCCACCGGACTCCCGGACCGCCCGGTCCACACCTGCTGCCGTCCCGTCGCAGAGCTCCCGTGACGCGCGGAACGGTTCATGTCTGTGGCGACAGATCCCAGTGGCTCTCCTGCACCCCCAGGGTCCACTGCAGAACGTCTGTGTGGAAGTAGGAACAGCGGCAAACAGAGTAGAGAGAGTGCAGCAGGAGGAGGGGAACACGACGCTCATTCAGCGGCGATGCACATCAAAGTGATGGTGGCGCGAGTTAAAGACAAGAGCTGACAGAGAAACAACAAATAGACCCTTTGGAAATGTTGACAGAGGGAGGGTATATTCCGACTGTGTCCTCGCTGCGGTGTACACTAGCTCCCTTTCTCTGACGTTATTGCGTTTTTGTTTTGGAAATCCCGGGTTGGTCACTCCCCCCAATAACTCGGGACACGCCCCCTCCTTGTAAGGAATGCAGCATCTTAGATGATGTCATCGTCAGCTACTCCTTGGTTAGGGTTTGATCCCGTCATCTCGATGTATTCAGAGCGCTTTTGGGAACTTAAAAGATTAGTTTATGGAAGTGTCCCAAAAAGTTAATCCATGTTGAGAAAGGGTTTTTATCTATCGGAAATCTATGACATTTATCATATGCTGTGTGTGCCTTTCAGTGGGACGACCTGCTCGAGAGATAGCTACGCTAGACGTAATCTTCACTTGATGTCCAAAAAAAACGACGGATAGTTAAATTGTTTATTTTACAGTTATCGTCCGTGACAACTTTAAAATACATATTAGTTGACCATATCCCATTCAATCTCGCTGTAACATATTTGGTGAAAATACAACTGCCATTCAACTACAATTCCCAGCAGGACTAATCGCGACGCCAAACACGTCATATATAGTCGACGTCCTGCCGCAGCTCGGGCGCCTCTGGCTCTGTTTCCATCATCCGCCCTACCTCTGACTTTAATATAACATATGTGTATTTTTTTAAAGGAAGTTAATGACCAGGAAGGTATATGAAGACATAAGTTATATTTGAAGACAAAGACTACGATGGCCTCGCCGTTGAAAGTGTGTATAGTCGGCTCAGGCAACTGGTGAGTTATGCAAACTGTCATAACCTTCTGTGATGGTTATCATGCTATTATCATGGTTATTATCATGGCATTATAATGGTTATTGTCATGTTTTTTTATCATGTTATTATCATGGTTATTATCATGTTATTATCATGGAGGGATCTCCATGATACAGCATCTTTAATTACCAATTAAGTAAATCAGTGTCAGTGATGTCATTGTGAAGCACAGGTGAGTTTCACTGTCACCTCCTCCTCTGATTGCCATGGTTACAGGGGCTCCGCCATAGCGAGGATCATAGGGGGGAACGCCAGGTCCCTGGAGCGCTTCGCCACCACGGTCAAGATGTGGGTGTTTGAGGAGAACGTCAACGGCAGGAAGCTCTCTGACATCATCAACACAGAGCACGAGAACGTCAAGTACCTGCCGGGTTTCAAGCTGCCTGAGAACGTGGTAGGGTGAAGGGGGGGGGGGGGGTTGCTGTAAGCTCTGTGTGTGTGTGTGTCCGCTGTAAAAAAAAAAACGGTAGAAACTCTTCCTCTTCTCTGCGTATTTACTTAGTGTGATGTGTTGTTGGACCTTTTCCTAGAATCTTTATTGTCATTGTACACAAGAAATTAGCATTTGCATCTGCATGTGACCCATCACTATAGCTGCAGCGCTAGGAGCAGTGGGCAGTGCTCTTCACTAGACGCAGCAGGAGGAGCAGGAGGCAGTGCTCTTCACTAGACGCAGCAGTAGGAGCAGTGGGCAGTGCTCTTCATTAGATGCAGCAGTAGGAGCAGTGGGCAGTGCTCTTCATTAGACGCAGCAGTAGGAGCAGTGGGCAGTGCTCTTCATTAGACGCAGCAGTAGGAGCAGTGGGCAGTGCTCTTCACTAGACGCAGCAGTAGGAGCAGTGGGCAGTGCTCTTCATTAGACGCAGCAGTAGGAGCAGTGGGCAGTGCTCTTCATTAGCTGAGGTAACTGAAGCACCCAGAGCAAACCCCTGTGAACACGGGCAGAACATACAAACTCCCCACAGAAAGCCCCTCCCCCTTTCGGGGTCCAGACCGAGGGCCTTCTTGCTGAGGCAGCAGTGCTAGCCACTGTACCAACCGCTGACTCTGGCTGACTCTGTCGAACTATGGCTGCATTCGGATAAAGCAGTGCATTTAAACGTACTGACTGTATCTCTGTGCCGCTCTCTCTGTACCTCCATTTCTCTTTCTGTACTCTCTCTGTTTATCTCGCTCTCCCTCCATCTGTTGTACCACTCTCTCTCTCTCTCTCTTTCTCTCTCCCGTCATCCTCTCTAGGTTGCCGTGCCGACACTGAGTGATGCTGCGGAGGGGGCGGACCTGCTGGTGTTCGTGGTTCCCCACCAGTTCATCAGGAACCTGTGTGATCAGATGGTGGGCTGCGTGTCGGCCAGGGCCCGAGGAATCACACTTATCAAGGTAACACGGCTCAGGACTGTAGGATGAAATGATAACACACTGTATCCACAACACACTTTACTAATGACACATTGTATTAACAACACACTTTATTAAGGACTCACTGTTTTGAAAAACACACTATCAATTACACAGCTTTTTAATAACAAACTTTATAAATCCCAGGAGGAACATTAATTTGTCAACATACCGCAGCAAAAGGTAACCCCACTTGTGGAGAAATAAAAAGATAATACACCAATAAATCATCCTACATCCTACATACAATATAATGGCTGGGAGAAATTGGGCTTTCTGGGCATCAACGGATGCATACGAACAAGTGTGATATATTGTCATCACATTTTGTGAACATATCAAAGTTGCACAGCTTAAACATTTTTGAGTTATGAATAATTGATGCCAATAATTCACATTTACAATTCACGTTGAAAATTTCATTTTCAAAGTGTATGTTCTCAAGCAAAAAGTTTCTAAAAAAACTAAAATGAAGTAATCTGTGTGTGAGTCAGTGAACAGCGAAGAGGCCCAGAGGAATACTTCTTCTATTAGATGTGATGCGGCTATAATAACAAACAGAGTCTTCTCGGGCCCGGCGAGCTAGTCTGCGAGAGGGCCGGGTTATTACCTAGAGTCTGAATGCTGTCTAGATCAAAGCCATGACAACACACATTGCTTTGTTCCCCTCTCTGCTCCTCTCTCGCTGGCTATTGTGGACGCTAAATCCATGCCTCTCACCAGGTAAAATGGCTGCTTTAAACCTCCGGACCATTAAGACCAGAGTGGGGATTGTGTGTGTGGTTTTGTGTGTGTGTGTGTGTGTGTGTGTGTGTGTGTGTGTGTGTGTGTGTGTGTGTGTGTGTGTGTGTGTGTGTGTGTGTGTGTGTGTGTGTGTGTGTGTGTGTGTGTGTGTGTGTGTGTGTGTGTGTGTGTGTGTGTGTGTAAAACCTTAAGTGAATCAGTCTTTAGGCTTATTTTTTGGAAACAGTAATGACCGAACCTGACCGTTTTGCTGTAAAATTCATTACTGAGTAAATAGAGCAACGGATGGATTCCCATGATGCATCCGGTTCAGCCTTTGAAATTAGGACCAATGAGGTCAGAGCCATATGTGGCTTAAACCCCTATGATGATATGTTCCGGCTACGGCCAAATAAACGTAATCAGCTCGGCTGGCTTTATTCAGCTCGGCTGAATATCTTTTAGAATATGAGGACTTTATGTAATAATAATAATAATAATGAATGAAATTTATATAGCATGTAATGGTATGTCTTGGGAGGTCTGCACTTTACAAACAACAGGGCATTTGTTCAGATAAAGCATTGAAGTCAGTCATACACGCACACTTAATAATGCGTTTAATTGACCAATAAACGTATCTGACGCTTGTCCTTCCTTTCGTTGGGGTTCTTCTAATGTTTAGCTGGGACATGATACGGGCAGCGTTATTGTTCCTATGGCATTTGTTTGTTGAGTTCAAAAAACAAATTTCCAAATCAAAGAACCTAAACTGGCCTTGAAACAAAGAGGGGGTAGATCAAGGGTCCAATAGTCCCATATTTTGATTTCAAAGGTAATTACACATAGCGAACACAGCGGTGGTTATCATACACTAATTGCTGGCACCTGATCAAGAATTAAAAGTGCCCCAACATCTGGCTGCTCTTCCAGTTAGCCACCAGGGGGCAGTGTTCCAGCTAGGTATTTTCTTTATGCATGAAGAATGGCTTTTACACCTGTGCTTCTGTCCAACTGCTTTTTGCGCTTCGTCTTTCTCTGTTGCACGCACACACACACACACACACACACACACACACACACACACACACACACACACACACACACACACACACACACACACACACACACACACACACACACACACACACACACACACATTCTCTCAGGGGATAGACGAGGGTCCTGACGGGCTGAAGCTGATCTCTGATATCATCAGGGAGAAGATGGGCCTCGACGTCAGCGTCCTCATGGGCGCCAACATTGCCAACGAGGTGGCGGCCGAGAAGTTCTGCGAGACCACCATAGGTAAAGAGGGGCCTTGCGCCCCAACATGTATTTTTATATGATGACTTGGCGGACATTTATAGTTCCTGCTTCAGCGTTCCGGCTGTATTGGATAAAAGACGTTGACACGTTCACAGCTGGCACGGCGAACCAAGCACCCCACACCTCTGGTCACCCCACACCTCTGCATCACCACTGCTGATTCTGACACTTTTATTTAGTCTCCACTGATGTGGAATGTGGAAGCCCTTTTGTATCATTAGCACGTTTGCATATCCAGCCTCTTTGTAACATGTTTTCTAAAAAGTGCTATACAGATTAAGCTATTGTGTGTGTGTGTGTGTGTGTGTGTGTGTGTGTGTGTGTGTGTGTGTGTGTGTGTGTGTGTGTGTGTGTGTGTGCGTGTGCGTGTCTGTGCGTGCGCATGTGTGTGTGCGTGGGTAGGCAGTAAGGTCCTTGAGAATGGCCTGCTGTTTAAGGAGCTCCTTCAGACGCCCAACTTCCGCATCACGGTGGTGGACGATGCAGACACAGTGGAGCTCTGTGGGGCACTGAAGGTACACACACTTTAGCTCAGTCGCTAAGCAACACACAGTTACACCACAGACCAACCTCCTTGCCAAAAAGAGACAAGACAACATTGATAGGATAGGTGGATATAAATGTTGGGATATATGTGATATATATGGTAAAGGTCGGTACTACTCCACCTTGTTACTGATCGTATTCAACGTGTCTAGCAGAGGAAATGGACAGCCTATCTGGTGCGTTATCAGAACCCTGTGATTACAATCAAGCGTTATCTTAACAATCAATTCTCTTCTCTGCTATCTTTGTCACCCGAGGTGTTGACGTAGGTCCAGCTCAAATATCTTTCTGCATCAATCTTGGAGGAAAGTTTTGAATCAAAAAATTCAGAGTATTTTTAATCACTTCTGAATAATCAGGCTAGAACCTTGCGTTGAGGTTTTTGTTTATCGACTCGAGGAGTTTCATTTCCTTCGGCGTTTATCTGTAACCCCGGCCCTGAATAATAGCGCTGTGATCTCCAGAACATCGTGGCGGTGGGAGCAGGCATCTGCGACGGGCTGAGCTGCGGGGACAACACCAAGGCCGCCGTGATCCGCCTGGGCCTGATGGAGATGATCGCCTTCGCCAAGCTGTTCTCCAAGGACGCGGACGCCGTCTCCACCGCCACCTTCCTGGAGAGCTGCGGCGTGGCCGACCTCATCACCACCTGCTACGGCGGCCGCAACCGCCGCGTCGCAGAGGCCTTCGCCAAGACCGGCAAGGTAGAACCTATCCCAAAGTCCATGCTACAGATTGAACTTTAGTGTCATTGTGCAGAGTGCAGTGACAATGAAATGTGTTTGGAGATCTAAATAGAAGTGCAAAAGAGCATTTAAGATGTAGTTTGAATATGGATTTTCATATGGTTCAATACAGCTGCAAAATTTAAATCAGCTAGTGAGGTATGAGCAGCATAAGATGGGTATAATGGAAAAGAACAGCATAGATGGACAGTACTATAAGTATGAACAGTAGGATAATAAATAATCAGGTGGTTTATTGTAAAGGTTTGTTGAAAGTGAAGCATGGCCCGGTGCTCCATGTTGCCATGCAGGAGATCTCTCCCTGAGTGTGTCTGGAGATGGCTGGATTATTCTGTGCACACTGATTACTCAATGTGCAACTGGAGCTGGGTGAGGCTGCACACCCGAGTCCAGTCAGACTCGGCCAGGTGAGCCTCCTTAATGCAGCAATCCTCCACACACATCCCCACAGATCCCTTTCCTGATTCTCCTGCTACGGCTTGATTGGTCAAGCTGTAGTTGCCGAGCCAGGAAAGGAAGCAATGTGGGATTGAGACGGATGATCCTGAAGGAGACTTCAACGATGTTGAGGATTATGGCAAATCACAATATTCAGTCTACGAAGCCAAGGACGGTTGTTATCTGTGGCAATATGGTGGTGCGATCAGCTGAGATATGTAAACATGAGGGCTTGTCCAAAATAAAGCACTTCCTGTTAGTATACTGTATTGGTCCCTAAAATGATTTGCTGGCCTATTAAGACCGTTGCAAGTGCAATTGTAACAGCGGGTAAAATGGCGGTTCGAAGAAAACATCTTGCAGGAAGCTATCGAATATAGGAATCCAGCCGTTATGTTGCCAATGGTGTCCTTGTGAAAATTTAAAAATATGTTGGTCCTTCTCCTGCCAGAGCATAGAGGAGCTGGAGAAAGAGATGCTGAACGGGCAGAAGCTCCAGGGGCCGGCCACGTCCACCGAGGTGTACCACATCCTTCAGCAGAAAGGCCTGGTGGACAAGTCAGTAGCCACCAGCTCCTCCATCGCCTTCCTCTCTCTAAACCTCTGGCTCTGCTCTTCCGTCCACATAGAGGGATGCTTTCTCTTTCCTACCTCTAACTTCTCCTTTCTCTGATTTTTTATCAGAGTCATGTGCAAAGATATCCCACTCAAACTCTGAGGATTTATTATCTGACGACTTACTTGTCTTGTTGGACAAGTTAGCTGTCACTATGACTATTTTCGTAGTGACAAGTGACTACGACTATTTTTCAGAATGAGTTTATCCTCCTCCCGCTACAGGGACTCTACAACTCAGCCTCTGAGATACTGTGACGCTGTGCTGATAATGATAACACCCCCTCCTGGGTCCCTTCTCTGCAGGTTCCCGCTGTTCACGGCCGTGTATCAGATCTGCTTCGAGGGAAGGGCCGTGGGGGAGATGATCTCCTGCCTGCAGAGCCACCCAGAGCACCTGTAGGGGACCTGAGGCCCCAGGGAGCCCCGCGTGCCACAGTCTGATTAACAGATCCATGGCGGCGGCACTTTGTACAAAATAACACAACCCGTAATTGTAGCACTTGTTACCTGTTTTGTATTTTTTTTTTCGGTGACTACGTTCAATAAGCTTACCTTTCCAGTTAAAAAACGCAAAACATTCACATTTCAATGATCAATCATGATACATTGAAGTCAATGGCGGGATGATATTAACATTTAGACCATTTAGAGTTGCAAAAACATTTGAAAGGTCTTTATTTTTGTACGAAATTGTATATAT
The DNA here is from genome assembly GCF_031168955.1 of Gadus macrocephalus. Taxonomy (NCBI): domain Eukaryota; kingdom Metazoa; phylum Chordata; class Actinopteri; order Gadiformes; family Gadidae; genus Gadus; species Gadus macrocephalus. The sequence goes on from NC_082392.1 coordinate 13,703,278, forward strand.
TTTACTTTCCTCTTACTGATACGATACAAAGCAGCTTTAGAGACTAACAACACGACACAGAACCCGTACGGTGTCCTGTCCACTCTGCGTCAGGCTGGACAGACTGCACACCTAACACTGCCAATTTTGTTTACATGGAGTAACGGTTGCACTTGTGGTATTATCAGTATAATTACTGGCTTGTATTCTCTTTTTAGTTTTCCTCAACCAAAGCCAAAAGTGAAAGGCTTTAATGAAAGTGTTTTGATACAAGTTATCATATCAAGCCTTCCCATCCTTGTATTGTATCACTTCCTTATAAATTCAGATGGAAACGGATCGTCTGAGGATAATCCCATAATAATGTTAATAATGATAATCCCAATACAGGATCCTATGTCCGGCTAAAATGGAGAACGAGGCATTACTTGGAGACAGGATAAAAAAATGTTTTTGAGCAGATTAACTACTATTTATTTGGTGATTGACATTGGTATGTCAAATCGCTATTAGTCTTTATAATATTGAGTATTGTGTTTTACCAAATACATCCCCATGACTTTATTCCTTCCTCCTTGTTTACATCATTATTGTCTTGAAGACAAACTGCCCCAAATCTAACTATCGATTGGCGTTCAGGGACGAACGTCGTTCCTTGAGAATAGGTCCATCTCAGGCTTAACAGCGCTACCTTGTGGCACATATAAGGTTATGACATGTGTTGCGTATATAGCAATATTACTGCTCAGCAACACCTGGCTGAACCTCCCACAATAATGCTAAAAGTTGCAATACGGCAACAGCCTTGTAATCAGTTAGTTATTGTATTGACTTTGTGTAAAGAAAGCAACACATTCTTATGCTGTGACCATTTTTCAAACTTATTTCCTGCTACAGGGTGGCCATGTGTAGTTAGAATTATTGTCTACCAACAACAATATGTCCCTGATCCCTTTCAGTGCTGTAGTGATGAGGCCATCCCTTTTGCTCAGTGGATGTTGATATACCATAGATTTAGGTCTTTCTTTCTTACGGGTACATCATGTTTAGCTCAACTGCCACTCAGGTGACCATCTTACTTCCTCCTTCAGCTTTTTAACTTGTGTAATGGCAAACCACAGAACCTAACATTATATTTGGGCTGTTTTAAATACGGTTTGTCTTAAAACAAACCATTTAATTTTGGTCCCAATTTTTTCTGACGGGATTTAATCCTCCAAAAAAAAAGAATACGATAAATATTCGTATATGGCTTTCAGATACTGGTCTTGATACTTAATTTTAGATTATGGGCCGACTCAAATAGTGAAAATCTGGTTGACAATAGATAAACGCCCCATAGTTGTCTCACGAAGTAAAAGGATGCTTAAAGCCCAATCAAACAGGGTGTTCTGAACAATACATTTGACTTTCTCCCATTATAATTAAAGCCAAAATTCAAAGACAGAGATTAGTGGACTTTCACTTTTCTTTCTGTAGGGAATACATGCTCGATATTGGTATATTATACCTGGAGAATGATATTATATAGGCATATTGCATGTAGTTCATGTCCATTCTATTTGTGTATGATATACTACGCCTTCAGACTAGTCACTCTTTTCTTTATATATTTGTAATAAATGTTTTTGATCTTTTTTAATTATCTTCAAAAAGTACGCAGGCGATAGCAGTTGAATAAAAACAAGATGTTTAATACATCATCCAAATGGTTCACTATTAAAACTCTGAAGCTACAAAACAACAGCACATCGATGTAAAAAAAAAAATGAAAAACACGTGCAGACATGAATGCATTGCTTTAACACAAACGCTTTAAATTTAAGAGCTCCATCATTGAAGCTATAATATCCATACATTCAACAAAATGATGAATGTATCCATTTATGAATAAACACCCAACAATACTCAAGACGAGTTGCAAACCTCATGGCAAGTTCTCCCCACACTTAGGATGAAACAACATTCACAGGACACTTACTGAAATACACATCGCAATAAACACATTTTGAACAGGGAAGTGATAAGGTTTTTTTTTGTTTTGTTGAACACCTCATACAGTGAATAAGTCAACACTGTTTGAATAAACTTTTGTTCAGTCATCCAGATAGGGGGAAAATAGAAAATTTTAGTTTTTTTTCCCCAGATTTATATCATCGTCAAAAGAGGTTCACCATGAATAAATAAAAACTTGCGTTCGTCTTGAGTCTATAAACAGTTAGCCATCGTCTTCCTCCTCATCTCCCCCAAATGACAGAAGACTGTTATTTTTCACTTTTCTCTCCTTCTTGTCCTCCCTCTTCTCCTTCTTCTCCTCTTTCTTCTCCTTCTCCTCTTTTTCCTCCTCCTCTTCCTCCTCCTCCTCTTTCTTTTCCTCTTTCTTGTCCTCCTTCTCCCCCGTGGCACTCTTCTTCTTTTTGCTGGAGCTGGCTGTGATGCCCTGGTACTTATCCGTGGAGGAGCGCTTGGCCGGCTTCTTGAACACGATTTTACCATCTGCAGGAGGCTCGTCCTCTGTAAACCAATAGGAAGCATGGCGCGTGCGTTTGAATAGCAGCACCCCTTTCCTCTCTCTCTCCAGACGTAATGCAGACTTAGTCAGAGGGACTTCTAGCTAAACTAAAACAGTAATATCAATAATGAAGTGCATGAGCAATAGTATCGGGGACAACAATTCTCTTGCAAGTAAAGCTAGAATTATATCCAATGTGGTTCCCTTTGCTGTTCCATACAAAACCAAATGGATAGGATCAACACACCAGACAGAAGGACCACGGTCTTGAATCCTATGAAGACTGCACCAGTGCACTATTAAACTAGGTATGCTGAAAATATACTTCTGAATTAAAGAAAAAGTATAATTCTAAAAGGATGAGTGTAACTACTCAACCAAAATAGTACGATCATTGACGGATGGAATAATAACCACGGAACTGCATGAGCAATACTCTCCACATTTGCCAGTCCTTCCTACCCACCTTTCTCTGAAGCGCCGTCGCCTTTGATGTGCTTCACCTCATCGGCGCTCAGGTCGCCCTTCTTCAGGACGACGACCTGCGGTAGCTCATCCTCACGGTCGCTGCCGCTGTCATCATCTAGCGTTGGCATCGCCTGACGCTGGAGACGTAACACAAAAGAGGCAATAACATTTAACGAGCTGCCGATGGTCAATATTAGGCATCCTAGTGTATGGACAATGGAGTATTGTATCATGGGTTGTGCTAAATGTTTTCCTTATTGCATTTAGGGTGCATGTCAAAGAACTGTCAAGTGTTTATTTACAGGAGGCGATGGGTTGATTGTAAATGTGATTATCCATAATAGAGATGATGTGATAAAGTCCGACACGCACAGCAGCTAACGCTATGTAGCGTGCAAGAAGGACACACACCTTCGTATCGACGTTGGGTCCTTCCTTGTATCCGACATCACTCTTGAATTTCTTTAGAAACGACGGTTCGGTGGGTTTCACCCAAGATATATCACTTTTCTTTATGTTCTTATTCATTGTAGTACTAGGCGCGTGAAGCAAGAACAGATTAAGCAGAACTAAACGTCATCAGAGTGCGCTTCCCAACAATATAAAAATAAATAAGTCACGTGATTTAAGATAGCAATGTGATTGGCTGCCAGTCTAAGGCTTGCCTGGCGTGGACCAAGGAAGCGCTCGCCGACAAGACGTACCTGACAACGATGCATGGTTTCCTATGACCGCATAACCCCACGCACTGTCCTTGGAATATGATTTCTGGGGATATTTACGCTTTGCTGGCCGGCATTCTTGGAGCCGTAGCTTCTTCTTCTGCTAAACTGTCCCTCGGGGCGGATTACCTGAAAGACATGTGTGACACAGGGATGAAGAGATGGACCACTGAGGACCACTGGAGCAGACACGCTGAGGAGGAAACCCCCTGTGACTGGGTAACTCACACCTTCTGTGTATTGTATTCATATGGGCCACATTACACATGGAGCTATGTATATTTTCTATTGCAAATATATTCGATGCTATTGTGAGTTCTTCACATTTCGTTTTGGTTTAGTCTTGGTATTTCATATTTATATTTTGTTTCACAGTATACTGCCCTCCCGAATGCATATATATCGTTTACTAACGCATAACGTTAGTAAACGAAGTATGGGAGCCACACTAGTATTTCACAGTTATTGGATCTATGTGTGTTAATATATCTCTGACGTCCGGGTTCATCCTCAGCTCCACATTCCTCTGCGCTTGATGTGCGGAGGTCTGCTGTTCACCTGCAATGCTGTGATGTGGACGTTCTTCTCCAAGGCGCTTCGCCACTGCTCCTCTTCCGCCAGAGCCACAGTGACCACCACTGCATCAAACTTTGTCTCTTCTGTAAGTTATGTACTAACTATAACAGCGGGAGTCAATAGGCATCCATAAAGTGTGATCTGTAGTAGTCACACATCTGTATAACCTTTATTCCTTTTACAAGTTCAACCATCAGATTCCTGCACTGGCCTATGTTTTGTTATGAGACGAATGAGTGTTTGTGTTAAGAGACAAGACCAGGCCCGACTCTGCCTTTGTGCCCCCTAGTCAGAGAAACGATCAAATTCATGATTCATGTCTAATGACCTATTTATTCAATAAGATACAGCAGGTAGAACCAGTTTTAGCCGATGATGAGTACCAACATAATGGAGTTTTCAAGATAGTCCGGAAACATGAAGAAGGGCCTCCATCCCAACCTCCAATAACTATCTCATTCTTTTTTTGTCGCTGTGTTTCCCTCCAGGCGGTCCTAGGGAAAATGATTTTCGGAGAGACCCATGCGGCTCTGTGGTGGGTAGGGATCTCGCTCACCCTCTCCGGGCTGCTGGTGCTCCATGAGTCCACGCCCCAGATCGTATCGCAGGAAGACGACAAGAAAGACAATTGATGACACTTCCCAAAGAGAACACTGTTACAATGTGATCCCCTAGAGACCAAGCCAAAAGAGAAGGGTCATCAAAGCACAAGGCTAAAATGATCAGCCGCAATCTGAGCTTAATCACATTGTATAAGGATATGTGTCAACGAACATCAAGTACTACCAAAGCTAAAACGACTGCCTTGCAATGACATTAAATCACACTAGTTGTGGGAACTTTTGTTCTATAATGTATGTCTCTTTGCTGATCCATACATAACTACAGGGATAGGATCAGCACTCCAGACAGAAGGATCACAATCCTATCTCCCATGAAGAGCTTTGACGGTTTGACATGCTCAAGCGCCGGTCCACTGTTACTAGATAAGCTGTCAAATATACACAATAAATGTAATATATGCGTGTGAAGATGTTGCTCATATTATGCAATATACATTCACCTGTGTGTACGAAGATCTGTATTCACGTGCATGCATTCCAATAAGCACTATGGAAAGTATTTTCTATGCAATACAAACTACTGCCATTTACACTATACAAAGAATGTCATTGATTTGAATTCCTGATCAAATAAATGTTTGCATACAATCAAGAACTGAGAAGTAATGTCAATGTTTGTAGTGTATTCAAATCCAATCAAATCCATGAAAAGTATCCAATTTAAGTAATATATTCTCCCACAATAGAAAAAGAAAAAAGGAACAGCTGGTAAATATGACTTCACTTTCTGAATTTATTTGTTAAACCCCTGACACACATGCTTGATAAAAAAACATGTCATTCATAATTATACAGTAAACACAATGTAACATAAAAGGTCCCAAGACATATAGCATTCATTTTAAAAGCCCTTTTCTTACACAATTAGTCACATAAGTCAAACAGTACAAGAGGGTTAGGAATTTAAAATACAAGCACAGAAATCGACAAACGGAAAGCTGAACATTAGGCAAACCCCAACCCCCCTACAATCACTCACTAGTCCATGCTTTCAATTTGCTCTACCAGACTTTTAAGGCACACGGTGATATCAAAAACGCGGCTCAGTGGCTCGTCCATTAATTAATCATGCCTTTAGAGCTGTTTCTGGTCAGTGGTGTTCCCTGAGCTCCAGGAAAAGTGTTGACCATTCAACCACTTCCACCACAAAATCCTTTGGTTCTGGTGCTAAGAATGCAGTCCATACACTGGCATCATCTGAAAACCCAGGCGCGCAAGCACAGTTCTATTAACACATCAGCCTAAACATCTTGGTTTCCTTGTAGATTTATTGAAGCTCTGAAGCTTTAAACACCTTCTCTGATCGTGTCTGTTCTTCTAATGGACGGCTTGAGCTCTGAGGCATATTGTTGCACTGTAGTGGTGTCTGTATTCCAACGACGATACTTCTTACAAATAGCTGCATTTTCCACAGAATCGTGCATCCAAGAAATTGGACTCATCTGCCTTCAATTCTCACTTTGAGGGTCTAGAAACCAAAATGATCGCCACACGATTGCACATGTGTTAAGTATACAAGATGACTAAATAGTCCTTCAAAATATAATTAAAAGCAGCGAAGGCCTTGTGGCGCTACTAGTACAGTGGAATCTCTATGATGTCCTCCTCAATGATCTCCCCCTGGGGGACCTCCTCCAGGACCTCCAGGGGCCTCCTCTCACAGCGCAGGCCGCTGAACGGGCTGCACCAGGACAGGGAGAAGGGCCCGCCGCACGCTGCCTGCATGGCCTCCCAACACGGGACCTTATCCCACTTCCCGGTCTCTCCCTTCAGACGTTCGATTCCCTGGAGAAGAGAGAGAACAGGCGGTCAGAGAGGGTGCAGAAGAAGCACATGAAGGAAACGTGTCCTCTGCATGCACAACGACTACAAAAAAAAGAGACTGAAAAAAAAAAAAAAAAGTTTTCTACTGAGCTATTTCTTTTCTCCACCAAGTATAAATTATAAACACATGTTGGGAATGAAATATTGAATTTAGGCTGACTAAAGAAACATGGCAAAATTTTAATAAATTCACATAGATTTATGTTCCAATGCCAGTCACATGCAAATTATGATGAAGAATGAATGCATCTATCATTAGTCAACTGGGCACGGGGGGTAAAAACATTTTGGCATGCATCATGGCATTATGCAGTTTTAAAAACACTCATTAAACTCACGTTTGAATGAGTCTACTGTCCAAAACAGACAAGGAAAATGAAGACGTTGGATGTTTCATAGACCCTCTGCTTTAGACTTGCATGCATATGGAATGTATGTTAAGTAGGACAACTAGGGTGATCTCTGTTCCGAGCTTACCTCTGTCTCTTTACCAGCAAACCTGCCAGACAAGTCTTAACAGGCTGGCTTGCTGAAGAATCTACCAGGTCATCAAGTTATCAATCATTCAAAGCAAATGCATGAGTCGTTATGTAAGGAGGGCAAAAGAGAAAGAGATCCCAGAGAATAAAGTGCAGCATAACAGACAATGAGAGGATGAGAGTTGTCCATGAAGGGATAGACAGAAGTTGGAAAATTCAGGGGAGTTTTATACAGGGAAGGTAGAACATGGAGGAGTCTGTTGCATCAGTAAAGAGGTGTCTGTTCAGATGGATGAACAGGACACAGAGAGTAAACTATGCATTGCACATCACATGGGCCCAAACAATACATCAGGCTTTTATGCTCCACACACACACACACACACACACACACACACACACACACACACACACACACACACACACACACACACACACACACACACACACACACACACACACACACACACACACACACACACACACACACACAGAAGAATTTATTCTTTGCACATGTACTCAAAGTTCTTCAGAATAATTATAATTAGAAATGTTTAAAACATAAAAACACCAATATCTGCTACAGCACTCTCACCAATCACTGGCCAAACTCAGCAATAGCACACCAGCAGAATAATCACCTACAAAAAATATGTCCTACCATGAACCATGCAGTCTTATAATTAAAGAGATACGCACATCATACAAAAACAGAGTAAAACAAAGAAAATGAACTGTTGAACAGAGAGAAGTTGGCGAGATAAAAAGTAACAAAATTATTTAAAAAGTGCATGTCAGCCAAGTAGTACATAAGGGGCACTGTGTAAGATTGAGAAAACTAATAACATTAAAAGATAAGACTTTGAAAATATATAGATTTTGCTGTGTTCTAACCACACAATGTAACATGTCCAGCTAGGATAGTTTTCCATTATCTTGACCTTCCCTAGTTGATTTATGGGCCTTAAATCAAATGGAAATCCTCCTAATAGGTCACAATAGCAAAATGTGAATTGACGGTAATAAACAATTGGATTGACTATTAGCACATTCACACAAATTCAACCAAATCTTTACTAGACATGAAAAATACAAAGTATATAAACTCAGTGTACTTGTAAACCACTAGAGGCCCAGCACTATAGAATCTTAAACAGCGCTCCTTTAATAGTGCAGATATAGTGACAGTAAGGTTTAATAGTTAAATGCTTGAACTGTTACAGTTAAGTTACACAAACCAAGACCATCCCTGTTTCAGTCATATGCGCCGAAATTGTGCTTCAAACAGACAGGTTCACTTGTCAGTCGTTGCGGCTGAAAACGATGTTTGAATACAGAGATATCTGTTAAAGATCTGCTCTTTTTTTCCCTCAAAACAACGACTGTTTTGCGCTTTTGACATCCAAATGAAATCACAGTCCCAACTAATCACACATCCGGAAAAAAGAGACTCCTTTCAAGCAAAAAGAAAAACACCCTTTGATTAAACTTTGATGATGAGATTTAAGTGGGCCTTGCTTGCATGCAATTAGGTGTTCCAATCGACGTGTCTCCATTATGCCTAATGAAAGGAAAGGTATTGCTTGATGAATAACTAGATGGCCTAGGGAATTTATATGTTCATCAGTCGCAAGAATGTTCTGATAACAAAACAGCTAAAATGAACACCTTAAGAAACAACATCTGCTCTGTTAATATGATGGCCGTGCTGTCGCTCGACTAACGATTGATAAAATACAAACACGCAAACGTTTCAGAGCTGGGAATTATGGAGGAATGTCAAAAACAATATCACAATTTTAGTTTCATGTCTGCAATTCTACCAGAAAACCTTTCACACGCAGAAAGGGGTTTCTTTTCCTCTGCGACTCTTCCCAGTGAAGTCTCTTCCCCTCTTTTAGAGCAGAAAAATAAAATGAAAAGCATGTTCTCATCAGCGTAAGAAACACAGGAAGGAGCTGTCCGTGGGTAGTGTAGCAGTCACAGTTCAGTGATCAGGTTCAGCATTTGGGAGCAGCAGGCGTAAATGAGCTGGCTAGTCTTGGCCAGCTAGGCGGGGATTGGTTGAAAGGGGTTTGGTTTAGTTTGGTTGGATGGTTTCAGCTTGCCAGCTCCTCTTACTGAGCTCTCGGTCTCTCTCTCTCTCTCTCTCTCTCTCTCTCTCTCTCTCTCTCTCTCTCTCGGTCTGTGTCTCGCTCTCTCTCCCTCTTTCTCTCTCTCACACCACATACTGGTAGGTTTCAGCCTTCCCTTGTTCGGGCGTGGCGAGGGGGCTAAACCACAATATGGAGAACGGATGTCCGAAAACCGCCCGCATGTTCATCCATTTATTTTTTTTAGCCCATCTTCTCTCTTCCTTTTTCAACTGCTCTATGCCCTGAAAACAAGAGACAACGCAACTTCAGTGGGTGGACTTCCAGGGGGGCGCCCCAAACGGGTGACCGACCACACACATCCCTGAACCGCTTCATCTCGGCTTTACACTAGGGCCGGACCAATATGAAGATGAGTAGAAAATATATTAAATAGGAGATGTATACATATATACAAAACATAGTCATTAACCTATTGAGTGATTTTTATTTACAAGTGCATACATTGTCCAGGTAAAAGTTTCTTTCTTTCCATGTTATTTCTTATTAATTTTATAGTTTGCTAGTTTGCTAGTTTGCTATCCAGACAAATTGGTAAAGATTACAAATTTTCTGATTGAATGAAATATTCTACAATTATTTTGTTTTATTCCACTACCACCTACAATTAGTCAGCATAAAATTCATACGAGTATACTGTACTCACCTCTAGTAAAGATAAAGAGTGTCTTTCAAGGTATTGTTTGTTATTCTATCACAACCTTGATAGTACTGGCCTATCGGTACAGTATTGGTGTAATTCACACCAAAGCCCTGATTTAGGCCTGATAACGGCTCATAATATTAGCCTACTGATAAACTGGTTGGTTGGGCCCAACTTTGCAACCTTTGACCTTTATTGGTCCACACAATGAGTGGATAAAAGAAGGTGTGCAGGGTATTTCAATCACCAAGAACAAGACCCACTCTGATTTACTGCACAGTATTGATTTTACGAACAGATAAGCGTACAGGCCGATATTGATATGAAATTCAATTCATAGATATGTCGTAGAGTTGCAGACAAAAATAATTTGGCGGCAGGAAGAAGAGATGCTTCAGGGTTTGCTTCAGTCAGCTAGGTTTTGACTAAGCGAATAAAGAAGGAAAGCTCACAAACGAAACACACAAGTAGACTCTTCACACTGTTTGGGAGATTAATGACTTATAAAGTATTTTGCCATTAGCGTGGCAATATACTTTAAGAGTAAAATACAAAAAACAAAAGAGTAACCCCAATTAACAGACTGATCAAGTAAGGGCTCCTTGGATTCTGGAGCAGTAGCGACATGCAGGGATAACTTATTAGCTTGACGTTTTCATAAGAGGGCCAGTGTTCGCAGTTTCTTCTTCGTTCAATTTAATTTGAGGTTGAATGTCTCCCCATTTAGATAAAATATTTTTTTCGGTTGGGTTTTTCATTTAGAATATCAGGTATATGGTTATAAAATTCACACTTCAGGATCACAGCGTAGGAAAACCCATTAATAGGCTTTGGCTGTGACAAATCAAGCATAATCAAACCTGTAACAGCCTGGAATCATGCATAGCTGTTTCCCCAAATAAGGCAGGACTTCTCCTAAGACCAAGAAACCATCTGTGACTAAACGTTTTACCAGAGAAAAGGCTGTGCATTCCTTTCCCTTTTAGGGACAATGAAGAACTTGAACTCTAACTTGCATTCAGTTCCATCAGAATTGAATGTACCTTCTGTACGACAAGGACACAGAAAATAAAATGCATGGAACACTGCAGCAAAGCAACATTGTGTGAAATTCTGTGATTATAATAACTCGCTCAGCTATTCATTTGAACATATGCCAAAGTTTTTCACTGATACTATTATATTTGTGATCCTCTCTCACAGTCAGCAGATGGTTGGATAAGCATGGAAATAAGAACATTATTTTGTTCAACTTTTTGTTGCTTTGTCTTGGACATCACCGTCTACACAGCTTAGTGAAACTGATTTTCTGTTTCATATTAATCATGACTTCAGTAACGACACTCAAGCCCTTCAGATCCGCAGTCCCACATCTCCATATCTGCAAGCTACAGAGGCAGCGAACGGTCCGATGCACATCTAAGTGCTAGGGGAATAAAAGATGGAGGAGAGAGCAGGAAAAAAGCAGGAAAGGAAAGACCACAGAAGAGCCTCGAATCCTTCCAGACCCGTGGAGTGTGACGGTGAGCGGCGGTCCGGTGGGTACCGATGGGGTGGATGGTATAGAGCCGTGGAGTGTGGGCGTGACTTACGGTCTCGTCGGTACAGATGGAGTGGACCTGGGTACCGAACATCACAGAGGTGAATATGAGGAAGAGGAGGGCCTCGAAGCACAGGAGGATGAGGAGGATTACTGTGGCCGGGGGGGAGAAGGAACTGCACTCTGGAATGCACAGGGAGGGGAGTGGGGAGAGGGAGGCAGAGGGGGAGACAGAGAGAGGTCAGAGGGTAACAGGATCACTTAAGGAGGTCCTACACAACCTAACTGTTCTCATGGCCTCACAAGGAGATGGACGTGAATTAGAGCTTGGCTCGGCCCAGAAACACAAGCCGGAGCCTACCCCCTGCAGCTTCTACCTGAGTCTGGCATTCATGTCTAAAACCAGACACTTGGATTAAAAATAGTAGTAAAAAAAGATGAACTGGTGATTATAACATTATTGATCCATGGAATCATGAATACGATCGATCCACGGACTCATGATGAATAGCGTAATACAGAAGTGTATTTATTACCTTATAAACTAACCGATCACAGTGATTGATACATAAGGTTTATTTAAACAATGTTATAATACATATAACATTCTGATTATCCGAACCAAATAGCTTATTCCCCAGTCCGATTATAAATAAAAAAACAACACTTCTATGACCACGAGATCAAACGACCCAGCCACAAAAATCTAACCTCTAGTGTGGGAATCTTGGCTGAATCGTGACAGCTGTTTTTATTAAAAATCTCACGGTTGATTAAACCCTCTATTCTTGCAATGGCCTTGGACCAACAAAACAATTACAAAAATATTATTTCAGGTTGCAAGGAAAGGGAAGGTTTTTCTTTTTCCATTTCCTGCGATTCATTTCGGTCCAAATCTTCAGATTTTCTCCCAAACCTATCTCTGACCTGACCACTTAGCCAGCGGGCGCAATAACAAAGCCATACAAAATTGAACAGCTGAACAATATGCAATTTGGATAAGCAATTTGGCCAAAAATATATATGAATAGACCAAAATTAAAGAAACACTAAGCAGGAAATGTTGAGGGTGAGAGATGTGAGGAGCACAAAAAAACACATTGACAAAACACATGGAAATACAGACACGCATTAAAGTACACACACAAGGACTCAAAGGGCTCTTTACTACACATGCCGCTATGCTAACTAGGCTACCAGGTAGGACTGACCTTCAGACAGCTGGCTGCACCACAGCCAGGTTCCAGAAAGAATAGAACATGCCAGGACGGACGCAAAGCAAAAAGAAGAGTGAAATGAAACAAAAAGAAAGACGAGAAACCTAACAGAATGGGGGAGCGGGATCTGCATAACATAACTCAGGCAGGTGTAACGGTTTTCATTAATCTAGAAACTACAATGAGGCTGAGGCCTTCTGAGGAACAACAACAAGGTGGTAGGGAACATAAATATACTCACTTGTCCAGTCGTCCTCAAAGCAGTAGAGGAAATGGAACACCACCATTGTCAGAGAATGGAGGGAGATGAGTGCAATGTACATCTGGGAAGGAGATACAGGAAATCACGAGGGCCGCTTTATTACACTTTGTTACAAGTTAGTGGCAAACAATGGATGGATTAATCTTCATTCAGAATTTCTTCATTCAAATGCATCATTTGTGTGATGAAGAGTTTTTGCTTTGATGTGACCCAACACTTGAACACAAATGTATAAACCATCCAACCTAATTGCCCCAGGATACGTCTTTAGGGGCAATTAGTGCCAGCAGGGTGCATGGTTCCTTCATTAGCCGTAATCCAATTTAATCAGAAAGCTATTTACAGCCTTAACAAAATGTTTTCATTTAAAATTGTAATTTATCAAATTAAATGCAGTAGAAATAATATTATGTATTTGAATTATTGATTATATTATGCAAAGTAATATAATCACTTTTTATATGAGGTGTGTGTTTGCGTATGTGCGTGATTCTGTGGTTTTGTGGCTAAAGACAGACTCTATTAATACTTAATACAAGATATTACAAATGCCTAAAGTTGAAGGAACATTTAAACTTCGAGATTGCAATTATAAAAATAGTAAAATATGACCAATCACACTAGTTAGCTATCGGTCAATCGCAGAACCCATCAACTGACAACGGTTCAGCCTCAGGAGGCCGGGGCCGGGGTTTTGGGGCCTCTGGTTTAGCCACCAAGCCAGGACTTCCTCTTCCATGCACCGGTCAATGTTATTACTCCGATAAGCAACTGGAGACGTGTGAATGTAGTAGGACTTGAGAGACGTCGCCAGTATCGGATTGTTTTGGCGTCAGAAAACATTTAATCTAATCTCCCTAATAGGATATTTTCTTTTGGATATATGGATTTATGCAGGATGGATATATGCAAATATCCATAAACGGATATCTGCATATCTATACAGATATCTTTTTTTAATGCTATTAAAAGGGCAAAATCGTCATCAGACAATAGCCAATGGGTTCCAAGATGCGTTTTGGACAATGCATCCTGCTTCTTTTGCTCTCCATATGGACTTATGTCCGGATACAACCAAAGCCCTCTGAAACATGATTGGTCAATACTAATCGGACTATAATTGCCAACAGATTCTGCATTCATATGCAGAAATCCATTTATAGTGATTAGTTATACATTAGTCTACTTCAGGCATTGTATTCATATAAGGACCATATTATGATTTGAAATGCTAAGCAAGCTCCTAACGTAGACATCTAGTTGTTGAGGAAATTATGAGACTGATGAGATCTGTAACATAACCAACAAACAAACAACTTTCTTTCTGGGCAAATAATGTGGCTGTGGAACTACTGGACTGTGAACTACTATGTGAACTATGTGAAAACTATTCAGGGTGTCTTCTGTGTTAGACACTTACTGTGAAAAGCACAAAGTACTTCTGGTTGTTTTCCCCGACGCAGTTGTTGACCCAGGGACAGTGGTGGTCCATTTTCCGGATGCACCGCTTGCAAACACTTTTGAAGGATGAACACGACAAAAATACTAATTATTCATGCACTGCACCACATCACTGATTGCCAAAAGTAGACTTTCGCGAGACTAAAATATGACTAAAATGATAATACATTTGCACCTAATCTGTTACTGTGAAATACTTTTTCAAAATGGAAGTTTTGATGCTGACTTGTGTGATCCTATGGTTCTCCCTACCTGCAGTGGTGAGCTCGGTCTGGCTTTATGCTACAACATTTGGGACACTTATAGACCACCTGGCCTGGCTTTAGCTGGAGGCTCTCGATGTACTCCTTCGTAGCGTTTCCTTTTGGCACAGCCCCCTAGCAAGGACCAAAAACATTGTTAGGCCCGTTTCTGAAGTGGAATGGCTTGTGGGCATCGACAGGCATCAAACTGTATGAAACATTCACAGCCAAAAATGTGTCATTACTACGAGGATGCAACTTTACAAATAGGCAATAATTGTAATTGTATTTGGCCTCTGCGGCTTCGGTGGACCAATTTCTAACCACTGTATCTGCATCTCATTTATCCTTAAAAAAAACATTAATTATTTTTTACTATTATTATTATTTGTTTAAGTTATGTACTTTGTATACGTGCAACACTACAGCCACCAAGAACCCCCTTCAACACCTATCAGATCAGGACATCATCAACGCTCTCCTGTCCCACTATAACGGACCTGAGGCCCAGCATGATCACCGGGCGTGCTCCACACTCACAGGATCGGTGCACATGGCCCGGAAGTGCGAGGCGAGGGCGAGGAAGGCCAGGCTGTTGAACACCACGCCGTTGATGAGGCTGTACGTCAGGTTCTTGGAGGGCAGCAGCATGACGAACACCACCACGAACTCGGCGTAGAGCACCAGCATCCAGGTGATGACCGCGCAAACAATGCCGCAGGCGTCCCGGATGAACCACATGGCTGAGGCTGAGGAGGAGGTGATGATGTCCTTGGAGATGGGGATGCGCTGCTCGGCCTGCAGGTAGCCGGCCCGGGACTCCTGCCGGGACTCCGCTCGGCCATGGTCCCCCCGGCCATGCTCTCCACGGCCGTGCTCCGGGTCCCTGCATCGGTGCACCGGGCTCTTCATGCTTCATTCATCCACACCGGCCACTCGCGCCGCCCGCAGCCACTCCAGGTACAGCTGGCAGCGTTAGGGGAGCAGGTTCTGGCTCACTTACCGCATGCTGGGAAGAGACAGGGTCGGAGGAGGAGATTAAAAGGAGACAGGCAAGGTGGTTTGTAGAGGACAGGAGGGATAGTCCTTTCCCTTCAACTGAGATAAACCGATCCTAACTACATTAAAAAAATATGTACTGTATACACATGTCGGTTTTGACTAATAGCTTGCCAAAAAGACCCTGGCCTCTACAGTAAAATCCCTTAAAGTAACATAATCGTGTGTATAAAGGTGCCTTAAGGGGCAGTGCTGTATGCAGGTATTATAACACCTTTGTAATTTTTCTACCATCTTTGTATTTATTTATTTTTTCGGCTGCAGAATGCGTTGTTCCACTTTGTCGGACAATAAAGTTTATCTTGCATCTTGAACAACCAGGGACCTCTTAGAGCTCAGTGGATATCAACATCACCAGAGGTCAAACGCACAGAGAGAAGCAGCCCATGCCACTGCTGCATGCCTCTGCAGTCTGACTCAGTGAACACATCCTGCTGGTGGTGCTGGGCAGGCTAGCTCGCCTGTTAGCCACATTGGTCAAGTATCAAACGATGACCAGCACTGTCATCCCGGATAACGCATCGATATCGGGACAGACCGTTAGCACTGGTAGCGATTAGAGAGGCCATCCCGGTTTTACTTTCGAGTCCATGAGTACCAGGAGACAGTATATAAAAAGGAGCTTTAATTAGCTTGCTGGCTAACTAGGTAACGTGTGTGTGAGCGAGATCTCACCTGCGTTCACCAGCGGCTCTGTCTCCTCGCTAACAATTATAAAGACAACCGTCAGGCAACGGATGTTTAATCTTCATGTGAACGTTGTAATGTCTTTAAAAGTTGCAGCAGGACCTAATCCAAGGCATTCGTTTCGTTGTTAGAAAATCGCATCCTCCTTCCTTGCTAGTGTTTAACGCACCAACCCCCCCGGCTCAACCACAACACATCGTGACGAATGCGGATGTGAACACCTGTTTTTAATTAGGAGTAGGTTCACTAACGTTGAAGATGATGATGCAAAGGTTGAGGCTTTGTAAAGGCAAAAAGTTGAATACATCTGACTCTATTCTATTTTATTACATGAATAAATAAGTATGAACTATTGAAATCTCCTCATGCTTTGCCTGCGGCCCAGTGAGGCATGTCTCCAATTCATTAAAAACAACTCAGAAATCGATGTTAAAAAAAAAAGATATTCACCTTTTTTTGGTACAGGATTAAATGTATGATTTCATATTACACACAATAAGGCAATACCTATTGTGCCTTTCGTTAGTAGTTTCTGATGTTACTCATTCTATATCATCTAAGTTTAGAGACACTAACCCAGTGTAAATCCATGAAATGTCCTGTCCTACTTCAGCGCCAAGTATGCTCCAAATCAGGGATGGGCAACTGGCGGCCCGCGGGCCGCAAGAAAGATGAGAAGAATTCATAGAATTCGAAGGCAAACCCATGCGTCTAGTTTGCTTAGAAGCGATATCAGTCATTAAAGATATCCACTTAAGTCGCCACTACAACTACTAAAACTGCTTGTTGGGTTTGAGTTCATTGAGTTGTTGCACTTAATGTTGGGCCACTGTTTTTCAGTATTTTGACTTCATTGAATGATGATGTATGTGAGCCCTTTGCACTGATAAAAATACTGACCATTCATGTGGCTGTTTGAGCATGGAAAACATGAAATGAATGTATGTTGGTTCAATTAACATACCGTACATAGGTTATGATTCTGGATGATTTTTTAGGTAGTGGCCATCCCCAAAATGAACCAGAATACAGGAAATCATATCTACCAAATTCAAAATTGTGTAGCTTCTCTCAGCTCACGTTTAGTTGAAGTGTGCAGTCATGTGGCCCTCCGATGGTTATGATGAAAAATGTGGCCCTCTTTATCATGAAAGTTGCCCATCCCTGCTCCAAATAGACAAGATTATCATGCAGGTGTGACGGGTTGAAAAGGATATATAATATATTGCTCAGTATATATATATATATATACATATATATATATATATATATATATATATATATATATATATATATATATATGTGTATATATATATATATGTATATAAATATACATATATACATATATATATATATATATATATATATATATATATATATATATATATATAGATTTGGGTACAACAGCACGGCAGGGGAATCATAAACATGATGTATAAAAACATACTTTAGCCCTCTGTGTGTGTCCATTCACAAAGGTGATCATGCCTGTAGACCATTGCAAGGCTATGAGGAATACAAAGTGGTCCCCTCTGTATCTGAACAGCCTCCTGAAGCAGAGCTGTCTGGAACCCGTTCTGTTGGGTTCCCCGAGCCACAAGCCCATAAGCAGATGACATCATCCTATTATAACAGAATTTTTCTATGAGGGAAAGAAGGTGGGGGGGCGGCGGGCTGGTGGTGGCGGTTGGTTGTGCTTTATATTATGATCGAAAATGTTTTATATTACAATCAAGATTAGGGAATGGGATGTCGATATTAGGTAATTTAGTCATTCCAACAGCAGGTACCATGGTTAGCTCACTCACAAGCCGATACCAGTCAATAATGTCTTGGTGATGCTAAGCCAAATGTATGTTCCATTTCGCAGAAGACTGTTAAAGTGCTCCTCAATTAGGAGGTTTTTAGTCCTTTTTTGTCTGTGCAACATCCAACAACTCTCCTCCACATCTGGGATGTTCCTATTAGGCCTTCGGTTATGCACAGGAGGCACGGTTTGTTGTTGCTTGTTAGGATTTACATTCAGCACTCACTGAAGTCTTCCCTTAGATGTGCATGTTATTTGTAATGCGGTCGAGTGGCATAACCATTGTTTGCATTGGTTGTGCGGTGCACTTTGTCCGTTGTGTCCGTCATGAAACATGGAACATGACAAGCTGTCGAGAAAGATGTTCTACAGTCTGCTGTATTTTGGGGTCGAAAACATTGATCATAAATTCAATTTTATATTTACAACATCTTTGATGGCGTAAAACCAACAAACCTTTGGACCATCAAACAATTTGACATTGTTTGGCATCTACTGTACATGGTGCTCTCCCATGTATTGTCTCTCTGGCAAAACAACAGCAACTCGTTGATCGCATCATTAGTAGCTCACGTTTCCATGGACACCCTGAAATTAACTTATGTGCTTGCTGCATGATAGGTTATTATCATGGGATAAAACAATTAATTAGTTATTCTGTGGCCTACTTTTAAGTTCATACCTTCCCCCTGAATTTCAGAATAGTGTCAGTCAGACAGTGAGCCGCCTCTCACTTTGTATTTCTCTCAAATGACAGGCAAGTGGTTCATCACAAGAGGGCACTGACAGACAGTGGTTTGATATTTGTTATATATGGTCACATCCATATTAATTACAAATATTTTTGCTTTCTCTGTACATTTTGAGAGAACTAGTTTGGGATTTTTGTTATTTAAAAAGTAACCCAGCAATTCAGAAGTACTGTGTGACGGAACACAAATCTCCCTCACCTCAGGTGTGAAACAGACATTTGCAAATATAGTGTCTTTATGTCAACATGGGCTGCAGTGGGACTTGTCACTCTGAATTAACAACACTGAACAATTTTGAAGGGTTCATTTATACTTCGCACGAATGCACCCGTACACTGTAATATTACCTCTTTAACGTTTCCAAGGAAACTAGCAATGCCATTTCAGAAATAAAGAAAAATATATTAGGGGGGATTCTTTGATAACCTAAAATATCTAGTTAGATATCTTCATATTAGATTGATTTTGTGATTATGGTTTCCAAAGGACTTGTGAATTTAGAACACGTCAATTCTAGGTTATAAGACATAATATTTCCATGAACTTATGCACATATGTTCAAGGTAGATTTCATGGAAGCAAACATGTCCCACCTGTTTAGTCCAATCCAGTTTAAATTGGTTTGTGTTTGAGACATTGGGAGACACTTGTGGGCATCGACAGGCATCAAACTGTATGAAACATTCACAGCCAAAAATGTGTCATTACTACGAGGATGCAACTTTACAAATAGGCAATAATTGTAATTGTATTTGGCCTCTGCGGCTTCGGTGGACCAATTTCTAACCATTGTATCTGCATCTCATTTATCCTTAAAAAACATTAATTATTTTTTACTATTATTATTATTTGTTTAAGTTATGTACTTTGTATACGTGCAACACTACAGCCACCAAGAACCCCCTTCAGCACCTATCAGATCAGGACATCATCACGCTCTCCTGTCCCACTATAACGGACCTGTGGCCCAGCATGATCACCGGGCGTGCTCCACACTCACAGGATCGGTGAGTGATCATAGACAAGTGTCTATGTTTATGTCTATAGATGGTATTGTTTTTATTTGTCAACTTTTGCGCAGGCACCTTCCATAATTTGGAATATGTATCATGTAGCTCCTTAGATACCATACGTTTATCTACCCCATATTTGGAATAATATAGCACTGTAGCAGGTTTTTGAGGTATCCCATTAATTCTGACAAACAAGCACAGATCTTTTTACACAATTCTGAGATAATAATCTCGTCACTCAGAGAAGCAGGGGAAGCATTATTTGCTCAAGTGAATGCATTAGGCTTCTGTAGGTTTGCTGGCAGTATAGATCCTGAGGACATTCAGGGCAACTGCATTTAGTTTCTCTTCTCTCCTTTCATTGACCAAACAAAAGGACCTCATAATAAATGGAAATCTATCTAGAAACATGTAAATCAGGCCGATTATTGCTGAGGTCAAAACTGAATAAAGACTGTTACATTACGACAAAGATTTGTTCCACCACCCACAGAGGAGGTGATTTACATTTTCAGCTAACCTTTTGATGCTCACGCCAGCCTTTGAAAAAGAAATGTAAACTCCTACTGGTATATATGATGAACAGGAATACTGCATGCATAATCTGTACATTAGTATGTGGAGTTTTATAGGGAATCGTTGCATCTGGAAGGATATGCATTTTTATGAAGTGCTTCCAAATTAGGACACCAGAGTTCAGATCAGAAAGATTACAACTAATTCTGAAATAAGATGATACTATCATTTTTTAGAAACTCACTTTTTCCCACTAGGATAAAATGCTATCTAATCTTATCTTTCTCTCTCCTTTGCTCAATAACAAGCAGATAGAAATTGGAGGGAGAGACATAACAGATTTGCTTCACAGCAATTTGAAATATTACTAAATCATCTCTTTGCGATTCACAGGATAATCAGTTAATATTTAACAACGCTGTCACTACCCGTCATCAAATGAAAGACATTAAAGCTAGGCAATTTGGAGAAACCGTCCAGAGTGAGATCGATTTTAAAAGTATCCAACCGAAAAATCCCAGGCCTCTCTCCAAAGAAATTCCCCTAAAACACATGACTAGTTTGCTCGCTTTAGCAATATGTCTGCCCAGAGCTATTAAGAGAGATCTCTAAATAGAGAGAGATCTCTGAATAGCTCTGGGTCTGTCTGGCCTTGTGGAAGACTTCGGTCATGTGTAATGAGTTCACCTGCAGAGTGCACGCAGGTAGCCGGTTAGGCAGGTAAACAGGCTTATTACGTGCCTGCGAGTGCCACAGATACCAGATTTTGTCAGAGCATTTGGTTTATGGATTGCTGTGATGATGTAAAGAGAAGTGGGGAAAATTTGACAATGAATTATAATCAGAATCATAAATCTAAATGTAGAGAAGGAGTTAAATTAGCTGTTTTTTCTAGTTTACTGTGCCTACCTAGGAGCTAAGCATTTAGACTACTCCGTCATTTCTGACCAATCAGGGAATAATTTCTGTGATTGAGTCGGGGAATCAATCTGGCCTGTCAATCATGTGTGATAAAATTCTTCTTCTCAATGGCGAGAAGAGTCGACGAATATTACTTAACCGGCGTCTGGTTTTGAACAAAACCAGTTGAATTGGTTAAAATTAATAAAATTATAATAATCATGGGTATTAACGAGTCAATAATGGTGAGATGATGGAGTGATCTCCAAACATGATAGATGTGAAAACAAATGATGGATTAGGGAGTTTAAAAGAAGTCAAAAAATATTAGCTAAACAATAAGAAATGTTAGGAAAAAAAACGAGATAGAAAAACGTTGAGAGGACAGTTAACTGTCAAT
>NC_082392.1:13730112-13764478 GCF_031168955.1 Gadus macrocephalus
TGAGTGGAAGTAACAGGAAGTAGTCGCGGGAGGTATAATCAATTTGTTGTCACTTCATCAATATGCAATGCCACATCTCTTCAGTAGCCTGAGGGCTCACAGCAACCGTAGTCAGGAGACATTTAAAGAAATTGGGATTTGGCAACAAATCGATGCATCCCCATAGGCGCACACACACACACACAAACACACACACACACACACACACACACACACACACACACACACACACACACACACACACACACACACACACACACACACACACACACACACACACACACACACACACACACACACACACACACACACACTCTTCTCTCTCTAAGGAAACATACATTGACATTGGTTATCACTGGTTGTCAGTGACTGCGTTGTCAATCCAAACAACGAGCCGCCATTGAATTCATCCCTGAAACTCAATGTTGTTTAGATTCCTCTGTTATTTCAATGCAGCACACCACAATAACCTAGACATATAGCTGAGCTACACATGTCAAAGGTAATTCAATTCAAGAAATAGTTGGACATATTGGTTTCATTGTGCAAGACTTTGACTCACAATGCAACTCTGCCACCAAACTGTAAAAACATATTTAATCATCATCTAATGCACTATAGGAGGGGGGGGGGGGGGGGCTAGAGACATCTACAATGTCTGTAGGCCTCCTCCGTCAGAGCACCCTCCGTTGTGTTACTGTTACATATTCTTTGATGGCATGATTGATGGCACTGGTTTAGGTAGTGAGATGGAGGCAGATGTACTTTAATCGGTTATAATGTATTTAGTAACATGACAGCTTGTTTGCAATGAATTAAATAGTTTGGTTTTTTGTCAGCGTCACTATGAATCAGAAGACTGGGAGA
This sequence comes from Gadus macrocephalus, assembly GCF_031168955.1. NCBI lineage: Eukaryota > Metazoa > Chordata > Actinopteri > Gadiformes > Gadidae > Gadus > Gadus macrocephalus. Next base: position 13,730,980 of record NC_082392.1, read on the forward strand.
AAAGTTTGAGAAAAGTCAAATAAATAACTAGAACTAGTGACTCAAATAAGCTTATTGTGTATCCTAGCAAGTTTTGACAAGGTAATGCGGATGATGAGTGTGTAGTCTGAATAAGATGATCGAATTGATTATCGATGACAAATCATAAGGCTTGAAGGTTTTCTCGCGTAAGGTTCCACATCAGCGATGTCCTCAGTACTTTTTGACAAATGCTTCACTCAGCCACAGAAGGGACTGACACTAACGCTGTGTTATTTAACAGGGGAGGTCTCTATTGGAGCGGCACTACTTCTTCAATCCAGACCATCCTTGAACACAAGGCAGCCCAGGGGACCACTGACGTCCTCATCCATCCGTTGTGTCTGTGTCCTCGTACAGCCTACTGCCCACTTCTAATAAATCAGGGATGTTTTTCCCTTGGGTAATCTTCGGAGAGAGAACGGTCAACGCGTTTCTCCTTTCTCCATGAAGACCATGGCCTGTCATTACGACTCATGCGTCACCAGAGACCAAAAAGGTCATTGCTGGAAGGGAAACTACTTCAATATCAGCATCATCTAAACATTTAAGAACTTTGTGAAAATCACATAAACACTCAACTGAAATGGTTAAAGTCTATTCTGTGAATTTGGCCTTCTTAGTATAAGGCCACATTACGGCAGTAAGGACATTATAATACTAAGGACTGTCACAGTCGGAGGACCCTCGTTGTTGTGCTACGATCCACCTCCTACTCTATGTGGGTGAAGAACCTTTCCTCCTCGTCTCGGTATGAATCACGCCACGGTAGCCACGAAGACCCTATGGGCCAATCAGTCCGACTGCCAAGAGGTCCATCTGCCAGTGTCCCTCTTTTTCACCATGGGGGTGGTGAGTCTGATGGAGAACTTGCTGGTGGTGGTGGCCGTGGTGCACAACCGCAACCTCCACTCGCCCATGTACTGCTTCATCTGCAGCCTGGCGGCCTTCAACACCATCGGCAGCCTCACCAAGACGGTGGAGAACATGATGCTGGTGTTTGCGGACGGAGGACTCGTCGACCAGCAGGGCTCCTCGGAGAGGAAGATGGACGACGTGATCGACTCCCTGCTGTGCATGTCGTTTGTGGGCTCCATCTTCAGCTTCCTGGCCATCGCGCTGGACCGGTACGTAGGGGTTGGGATGGGGGGGGAGCTAGAGGGAGGTCGATATGAAGGACCAGGACCTTCGGACAGATAGTAGTTGTAATCCATACGTATAATCAGAAGCTGCATTGGCCTTTGGATCGTATGCGAACGTCGCCACCATATTGGAGCGGCAAAGACACCGTCAAATGCAAATACATACAAACACAAATAGAAGTAAACAGCTCGGTTTTCTGCTCAGGGCTATTTGGTAGTAGAATTGAATTAGTTATTGTGTAACAGAGATATATAAATCTCTTTTAATCAGGATATCTTAGATCTTATTCTGGAGTGCTTTGAACCGTTTATAATTAATTTTGTTGTTGACTGAAAGTGCAGATCATTATCCACAAAGCCTGATTTGTTATCGACCCTGTACAGCTACCTCACTATATTCCACGCGCTCCGCTATCACAACATCATGACTATGCGGCGGGCGGCCGCCATCTTGGCCTTCATCTGGACGACGTGCGGCGTGTCGGCCATGCTCATGGTGCGCTTTTTCGACTCTGCCTTCATCAAGACCTTCTTCATAGCCGTCTTCGCCATCTCCTTGCTGCTCATCATCTTCCTCTACGTCTACATGTTCTTGCTGGCACGTAGCCATGCCAGAAAGATCGCCGCTTACACCCCTAGCGTGAAGCGCCAGAGTCACTGTTGGAGCGGCGGCAGCATGAGAGGCGCGGTGACGCTCACCATCCTGTTCGGGTCGTTCATGGTGTGCTGGGCGCCGTTCTTCTTCCACCTCATCCTCATCATGACGTGCCACGCCAACCCGTACTGCGAGTGCTACCGCTCGCTGTTCCAGCTGCACGTGGCGCTGCTGATGAGCCACGCCCTCATCGACCCCGCCATCTATGCCTTCCGCAGCGCCGAGCTCAGACACACCTTCCGGAAGATGCTCTTCTGCTCGGAATGGTGGTGGTGCTCCCAGTAGAACTACCGTTTGCTCCAAGAATATGAACTTATTTTTTATCGTTTTGTCATTTCACTTTTAATACAATGTAATTTACTGTGAGTCTATATATAAATATAGTAAATATACTTAAGATGTAGAGAAATATTATAGTTTCCAAAAAGTCTAAAGGCAAAAAGGGCATTTATGGCCCGTTTAGCCAACATTTATAGCCCGTTCGATTCATTACATCCATGTAAGATGTTTTCTACTCACTGTTTGTGATCGTCGATTCTTGTGTTTTGAAGACGTGGGATGGCGATAATGTCAGATGACGCAATTTATTGTGTTTGTGTTGAAAAACTGTGGAAATCAAAGGTTTCCACAACTTATTTTTTGAATAAAAATAGTCCCTTTCTAGGTTCCAAACAAAAGTTTCAAAGTTTAAGTTTCAAAATGATAACAAAACGATGCAAAACAGGTGATTAAGGTGATGATCCACACCTCTGTCTGTAATTACTAGTAGCCGTAGGTCAAGGCTATCACGTGACACATACAGGTCAATACTTCCTGTCAGTAGGGCAGGTCACCACCAGTGGGAGGCCAATCCAATTACCCACAAAATAAGGTAATTTTAAAAGATACATACACGTTCCGATATCTATGTTATTTATATTTGCTGCATTGGTGAGCCCCTCCTAACATATTGAGTGGAATATGCGACTTATTAATAAAAGCATAAAAACAGTATTGTACTAAAAAAATATCTTGTAACTGAAATTACAGAAACTGGTTTTAAAAATAAAATTGAATTGGCTTAGTTTCTTTGATCAAATATTTTCATATACGGGCGATTACTTATTTTTTTCGACCACTTCTTTTTTTCCGACCAATGCTATTTATCCTAACGGTGGTCCTCAGACCGAGGACCACCGTTAGAAGCCTACTTATCACCACGGTGATCCACCGATCGCTTGAGAAAAAAAAAAATATATATATATATATATATTTATACAACGGGGGCCTAAATCCAGCGGTCTGATTGGTTCCCAACTGTTGTATAATGAGCGTATACATAACTGCTATGACGCCCGATCATTTTGTGAAAGTATCACTCCGCGCCTTGAAGTGGAAACCGTTACAACCGTTCTCTCGGAGGGACGCTAAAGTGTGTTGCATAGCGACCGTCGTGCATTTTGAAGGCAGCCAGTTGGGACTACTTTTTGGTAGTCTTTAATAAAACGGCTATTTTGACTTTCTTGGTTTCTTTTTAAATGTAGCACTGTTGTATGATGAGCGTATACATAACTGCTATGACGCCCGATCATTTTGTGAAAGTTTGCATATTACTCTGCGCCTGGAAGTAGAAACAGTTACAAAGTAAAACATATGTTGGATGATGGAGAGGGTGTAAATGTTGTTACTCCGGGAGTGAGCAAGGCGATGGAGAGACTAACGAAAGCTTAGGCACACGGCGAGTGAACTGCTCCATAGGATAAATTGCCGGCGAACCGCTCTATCGGAGCCTTCTCTTGGAGGGACGCTGAAGTGTGTTGCATAGCGACCGTCGATGCAGAGCGGCAGCCAGGAGGGACTACTTTTTTGTATTCTTTAATAAAGCGGCTACTTTGACTTTCTTGGTTTCTTTTTAAATGTAGTGTGTCTATGACTTTCGTTTCGCCATAACAGTAACCGTTGTATAAAAGCAATAGATCACTTCAGTCAGTGGCATGTGCTCATTATACCACCGCGAAGGGGGTCGCCGGCCCTCCGCTGCGCGTCGGGGCCGGACAACGCCCCTTAACAGTGGTATAATGAGCACATACATATATATATATATATATATATATATACGTGCATAGCCTATTTCAAATATGACATCTTTACCACTACACCCTTGTAAACACACTTGTATTAACAGATAAATAAGGAAGATGTGTGTATTTGGTACAAAAACATTTGCAAAGCAGTTCACTTTAAACAACACTGCCAATAGTGATCACAAATTTAAATGTATGTATCTTTTATTAATGCACGGCATTACTTTCAGCTTTCTTTGGTGCATACGCCTCGGATATTTTTTGTAACATATGCATTAATCGATTGTCCTATTTGTGTCAACTCAATAACTGTGCTTCAAGTTGTAACGTGATCATCATAGACTGTTGTATACACTGGTAACACTGACAAAGCTCACAATTCTAACGACAGAGACAGCAGACCACAACTGAACATTTGCTGGAATGCTAATCCCATTAAACTCCAGAGGTTAATTAATACAAGCAGACAGACTTCTCCAAATTATCTCCTGAGAGATACCTGCTACTTAAAGTAGGCATGAAAAACTCTGGATGGACAAATTCACAAAGCAGCATTGCACATTCATAATTACATGACACGTAATGACAAATTTACAGCGCAAACCATTGACTACATTAGCATTAGCAGTATCAGCTTAAGTAAATTGGATGCATAAGGCATCATCACTATTCCTGTTTCCTGAATTTCTACACAATATAAATCTTAAAAAAGGGCAGACATGCTTGCACCCAATCAGACTGACTGACAGGACAGTTCACCACATACAGATGTGAAAGGCACAAACACAACCCGCAATAATTGATTGGCTCAAAAACAGCGACCCAACAGCTGTTTTGGTTTCTTTTTATTCCTAATCCTTTGCTACAGCCCTCTTGCTGCTGTCTCTTGCTACATAACAAAGGAGAGAAGGGATTTGCAACAGGCAACTGTAATACAAAGGCATAATTAAGATTCATGAGCTCCTCACAGAAATAGAAGAGTCAAGTGGCTGTGTTTTGGAATGACCTGAAGATAGGCTGTGCAAATGTACTCCAGTGGCTGGAAAATAAACATCCCTACTTCATTCTCGTCTAATTCCCGGCAAACTTCCCTACCTTCATTATATTTTGCAATGGGTACAGTGCAGAATTTTGATTGAAGTAAGTTATTTGTTTTTCATAAAACAGTGAATGCAACCCCCACACAAACACAATGCAGTGTGTGTGTGTGTGTGTGTGTGTGTGTGTGTGTGTGTGTGTGTGTGTGTGTGTGTGTGTGTGTGTGTGTGTGTGTGTGTGTGTGTGTGTGTGTGTGTGTGTGTGTGTGTGTGTATGTGGGGGGGGGGGGGGGGGGGGGGTTTAGTGATTCAACAGACTACTGACTTAAAAAAGTAGTCGGACAGGCGAGACAAAGCTGACCTGGTGCTTACGGCATAACGTCCGGTTCCACAAAGAACATCCTCAAGTTGCATATAATGAAAAGTCTTTAGTTGTCTGAGTGAATACCGCCAGCATCTCACTATGGCACATTGTTCCACGGTTGAGAACACAAACGAGTACAGTCACAAAATATAGTATACTTATAAATACAATACTGCAATACTACATGCCTAGACTTTTCTTCTTGCGTAGAGGCACAACACCCTCCCACTCCAGCCCAGCCTTGGGTCCACTGAAAGCTGTATCTCGGACCTACGAACCCAAGCCTCTTTTTTTTCCCCCATCCCCGTGCTTCACGTCACAGTTGCGTTCCATCTGCATGTCATTTCATCTAAGCCACCTTCCTCAATACCCCCCGCCCCCCCCCCCCTCCCCCTACCACACACACACACACACACACACACACACACACACACACACACACACACACACACACACACACACACACACACACACACACACACCACCACCACGCATTGTGGCTCGCTCAGTATTTGCCCGTGAGTGCCCAGATGTTGGCGCAGGCGTTGCGGAGGCTGTAACAGCAGATGATCTCCTTGAAGGTCTTTCTCATCTCCTGGCTGCGGAAGGCATAGATGAGCGGGTCGATCACGGAGTTGCACATGATGAGGATGAGATACATGTTGAAGTGGGACATGAAGCACACGCAGTATAGGTTGCGGGGGCAGGAGATCATGAGGATGAGGTGCAGGAAGAACGGCGCCCAGCACACGATGAAGATGCCCAGAAGGATGGTGAGCGTGATGGCCCCCTTCATGCTGGCCCGCTGGTGGATGGAGTTGTAGCCCGGTAGGGCGGCGATGCGCTTGACGTGAGAGCGCGCCAGCATGAACATGTGGCTGTAGAGCGATGCCATGAGCAGCAGCATGGCGAAGAACATGGACACCAGGCAGATGATGACAGGGGTGGTGTCCGAGTAGATGATGAAGACAATGCCGCAGCCCGTGCAGAAGGTCCAGATGCCGGCGATGATGAAGCCGGCACGCCTCACCGTGACGATGTTGTGGTACCGGAGCGCGTAGAAGATGGTCACGTACCTGGTGGGGGCGGATCATAACGGGTCTGTTTACCACCTTGTTGTCTTCATACACTGATGCAAGAAGTAATAGCTAACTAGAGAAATAATATAAACGGTGACCTATTTTGACACCAGCCTCCTATGCAAACATCACACTATCCAGTCAACTCAAAACTCTGCTCATTTAGCAAGTAGCGCTGTCATCGGTTTTATGCGGTGCATGTGTGGCTGAAAAAAGTAAAGCACAAGGCAGTAAGCAAATCAATATGCGATACCGAGATTCATTATTTGTTGTCGACATAATAAGGCTTCAAAGCATTTGGCCTCTCTGACAACTCTCCTCAGTACATGCTCATCAGTGCATCTGCATATGTATAGCAACATTTGTATGCATTGTGTTGAGTCAAAGGACAACACATTCAGCCTGCTAACCAAGCAACCAGTCCCCCTCTCTCCCTCTCCTCCTGTCAGCCCTACCGGTCCACAGCGATGGCCAGCAGGCTACACATAGACGCCACCACAGAGATGCAGATCAGGGAGTCAAACACGTTGTCCATCTGGCGGATGAAGCTGTCCTCCACCACAAGCTGCCGATTGTTCAGCAGGTAGATCACAATGGTTTCCCACGCGTTCGACACGCTCACCAGCATGTCGGCCACCGCCAGACTGCAAGGGGCCACAAGAAGGCACACAGCCTCAGATCAAAGTACCAACAACACGCAGGCAAGCCAGCCAACTGCAGCCGGTGATGTTACACACTATGTTTATAGCCGTACGGCTGCGATGTCATACGTGCCTGACTTCAAAGATGTCAAGTATGTGTTTGTGTGTAAAAACACAAAGAGAGTGTGTGTGTGTGTGTGTGTGAGTGTGTTTGATGATGTTATTTGTGATTTCATTTCTGAGGTGCATGTTACCTGCAGACGAAGAAGTACATGGGCGAGTGGAGGTTCTTGTTCTTCACGATAGCTGTGATGACCAGGATGTTCTCGAGCAGGGAGATGATCCCCAGGATGAGGAATATCTGCTCCACCAACAGAGACGTACACAGTACAGATGTATGGGTGAGGAACAACCCAAGAGCTATAACGTATAGCGATATTAAAGCAGTAAACTGCAATGCTTAGTGAAGAGACACAGTACAGAGACAGATCTCTGTACTGTGAAGAGTACAGAAATCTGCATGAGCGTATTATGCAGCAATTTTAATGAATTAATTAGGACATCAACAAATACACACTGCATAGCAAACATACACACAGAGGTGCATACTGAAGAGATACACACAGAAGAGGTACAAACAGAAGAGGTACACACAGAAGAAGGTACACACCGAAGGAGGTACACACAGGAGGTACACACAGAAGGAGGTAAACAGAGAAGGAGGTGAATACAGAAGGAGGTCCACACAGAAGGAGGTGAACAAAGAAGGAGGTCCACACAGAAGGAGGGCCAGACCGAAGGAGGTCCACACAGAAGAGGTAGACACAGAAGGAGGTTCACACAGAAGGATGACCACACAGAAGGAGGTACAAACAGAAGGAGGTCCACACAGAAGGAGGTACAAACAGAAGGAGGTCCACACAGAAGGGGTTTATACAGACCTCTGTGGCGATGTGCACCTGCTCGCAGGCCATTGGCTTGGAGCCGATCGGCGGGCCCGGCTGCAGCGACGGGTGCAGGGTGTAGTTCTGCTGGTCGTAGTAGTAGCCATTGGTGGAGTTCCCAGAATGCTCCATCTGCTGGAACCAGTTCTCACCGGACATGTTCACGACTGCCATGTTCATGACCGCTGTGGCCGTTCCGCTTCGAGGTCTCGATCACTCACCAGCCGCTGGGGTGTGCATGAGGGCTGGGGAGGGGGGGCAGTCTGTCAAAGGAGGGCAAAAATTGTGAAGTTAGCTCAAAGATAGCAGCTGATTTGTATTATTATGTGGGTTTATTTTATGTCATAACCTAGACATGACACCGGCCATCAACATGAAGGAGTCTTTCTGGATGTGCATTCGATCCATTATGTCATTTTAGTGTAGAGTCCACACTGTTTGAGGTGTGTTTGTTGTGACAACATAACCTGTCAATGTCTTTGTTTTGACAACCTGACATTAACTAAGACTGCATAACCTGTCCTAAAAATGCTACAGCAGGTTCAGTTTTACAACTTAAAAATATATATTCTTTAGGTGTAAACAAATTGTTAAACTGGCCAATGGTCCAAGACCATGGCCAAACAGCAGACAAACAGCATTGACAACAGTGGTAAACATTCATAAAGCCTCCTTTAGGTTCATGACATGATATTATATGCCATTTTTGTGTGACGTCATGTGAGTCTCATGCACACCCTTTCAGATAAAGTGTTAGGTTATTTGGTCATCTCAATATAAATGTTCCAACAAGGCCAACGTGTGTCTATCAAGTACTTAATTGTGTCTAATTTCATGCTGTCAACCAGCAAAGGCAGAAGGGTTTGCAGATTACAGATACATCCCTACTTGGAACAGCCATGCATGTATCCTGAAATTATTTCCTGACTGACTGAATAAATAGAAGTTGCTAGCTAACCACATTCAAGTCCAGCTAGTGTGAAAGATTGGCCATGAAGAGGAACAATCATCTCTTACAAATAACATAATTATCAGAGAGAAAAAGATGGAACGTTAAGTTATGCAAAATACTAAGGCTAGCTAGCTACTGGAATTGTATTGACATTAACAAATAGGAATCACAGGTGTTAGAATTGCAGTTGTTATATTGTTGTAATTCTAAATCACATTTTTTATAATATAACCGCCTAACCTTATAATATAAGGTATAACAATAATTTTCTAATGACTCATGTCTGTCTAGGCGTGGACAATATGAAATATTTAATAGAATATTTAAAATACTATTCTTATAAATATGAGGTCATAGAGGGATATTTTATTAACCTGTAATTGATGTTCAGGACTTTTGCCTACTCAACATGATCTCCAAACTAATTCTAATTGGTTGGTTGACAAACCATCTATTCTGTCATTGTGTTTGGAGAACAGGCTGGTCTTTCCCAGAAGCCATTGCTTTTCAAGCCCATATTAGCCCAGCAGAGTCCAGAGTTGTCTTGCATGCACACCTGCTTCCTGATGGAGCGCGCTGTTATTAAAACTTCTTTAAAAGAATCGCACTACTTTGTTCATTCATTTTGCCATCTTTAGAAATATGGAATCGGGCTCAGTGTGTTAGTTGTGTCCTGACACTAATGTTGATTCAATCTCATCATACTTTTGTTTAATATTGTTATTAAATGCACGCCCATACTTTTCTCAAGGTAAGAGGATCGTATGTGTTAACTGAACATAAGGATGCTACAGTAACCACTAGTTGCCACTGGCTCTCTAAGGATATGGTTCATTCAGGGGAACCCTCTAGCATTGGCATGAAATATGTGAGGAATAAGCCATTGTGCGGTGTCTTATTATTGTAAAAAATGTAGAAGGTGATGAGGCCGAGCTGAGGTTGTCCTCGCCTCTGAAGTACATTATTGTCCAATAACTGGACAGTGGTTTATTCAACTTATACCACATTTACCAACAACGGTTACATATAAATAACCTTTGCCACTCTCTCTTTATCATTATTTAACATGAAATTGAAATATTTTAATGTGGTGCTTTTAGCATATTGTTTATGCATTGTCCAGAAAACAATAGTTCAAAGGTTCTGTTTGACCATTGTTTTTAATGTTGGATTTGGAGACCATTGATTAGGAACTGTTAAAAGGCAGAGGTGCTAGGTGTACGGTGTCCCATTATTTCTAAAGGTCCCATGGCATGCTACTTTATGGATGCTTTCATATAGGTGTTAGTGGTGATGACCCCCACTACGAGTCTCGTTGTGGAAGTACCAGAGACGCCAGAGAACCTGACGCAGAGCTTTACACAAATCTTAGCTTATGTTGCGTGGTATGCGCCATAACACCAACAGCAGAACAGTTATCCAAATAACAAAGAAGTGTACCACACTTGCGTTACAGTGTGTGTACATTCACACACACACACACACACATGTGGTGCTCGCACGGTCGTAGCTCATTGTCTCATTGGCGGGCCAAATTCTCTGGGGGGGCAAAGCAGAGAAAGGGGAGGTAACCTGGCCCCTTATGACGACATATGGGGCCAAATACCAAATCGGAGCGTCTCAGCTTTCATTTTTCAAAGGCGGAGCAGGATACCTAGTGCTCGGGACCATAGGCATGCTAGGGGAACTCATATTGATGTTAGAAAACCTCATCAAGTGAAATGTTCATGCCATGGGGCCTTTAAATGATGCACACCCTTGTACCACTATTGTACAATCAGGATCAAGTATTTAACAAGGATGTGCAATAAATGGCAATAAAAGGCGTGAAGGCGTATGTGATTTATTAAGAAAATAAATAAATAAATATATCAAAAAGGATGTAGGTGTTAGGCTTAGAACATTTGAACCCAGGTCCTTCCAGCTGGAAGTTTATTTCAAACATTATGACTCGCTTGCCATTACACATCTCCGGTGCGTTCTGTGAAAAATTATTTATATTCAATGAAAAATCCACCCCACATCTCTGTGGCTTCTGAAGACGGTAGAATGTACGGTAAGGATGCTAAATGACAGATGGAATGTAGAAGCTGATCGATGAACAAATGACAACTAAGTGGTAGAGTGCTGCATTACTTGTACTGGCAGTTACAGAAAAAACACGACTTAAAAAGAAGATGGATATGGTTATGGAAAGCACATTTATTAATTGATTGCCATGCATCATTTGATTCATGCGAGTTTTTCTTCGAACGTGTTTTTTTTATCTTTTTGTCTTCCTCATGACACAAGGGACAGACACTACTCTGATCTGGGAAACACGAATGAGATAAAATGCATCATGTATTTTTTATTCAAACAGTGGTAGGGCATAAAATTAGACCAAATGTGGGCATGTGGATCATCGCTGTTGCACTTGCGTTAGAAAATACAAATCCACATTTGGTGACTTTGATGAATATGCAGTAAACATCCACCTAGGCTCGACTAATAGAATGAGATACTTTAACTCTCGAAAATAGGGAATAAGAAAGACTATCGCTGATTACCTCCCCCAGCCAGCTGAACTGTGGTACTTGAATACCAGTGTTAAATACTGGAATATACTAGTTGTATATCATTTTCTAAGATGGTCTAGAAAAGAGTCAAGAAACATTGAATGGAAAAACCAGGAGGTTGGGGGGAACCTCAAACATGGGGGGATTAATGGACACAACTAGGCCCCAGTTTTGTTGCTTTTGTCTCACGACTACCAACCATTTCGTCAAGGGTGTCTTTGTGTCCATTTTGTTGTGTGACTAAATCAAGTCTGAAGTCTGTCTACTGTCTGGGTGTGTTATCACTCGCTAACATTCTGGACCCTATATACAAGAAGTCCTGATGGCCCCCCCATCAGGACTAGATTTACTAGCAGGCAGCTGGGATGATATAGCAGTTTTGTAATGTCATGACATCTTGGGTTAACTAGCCTATATGCCATAGGCTATTATTTATCATGTAGACTAATAACGGCTTATTATCAATCAATATAATAGTATAAATCAGCAATCAACCTCTTAACCGTCTTTCATGTGTTGATCAATAGAGTGGCGAAGTCAAGCCCCTTCCGGTAGAGCCCATGGGACCTATGAGATCGAAAAATATGGATGGGTTTCAATGGAGAGAAAGTAATTATTTTCTGGTCCCAGTCTTTATATGCCCCGGATGACACATATGTTGTTTGTGGATTTAAATGATAATTTTTCATCTCAACAATTTGACCGTTTATTGTGCAATTCTTCAGTTAAAGGCTGTAGAGAAAACACAATGAGAAAGACTACATCGTATGTGACGTCCCGCTCCCTGCGACTGGCGTTGACAAGACCGACAATCTCCCCATCGGCATAGCTGAACCTCTCCACATGCCCCGACTTATAATGGTTTTCACCTCTTTCGATGCTTTTATCCACGCCTTGGAAAAAAGCGGTGAAGTGGAGCAGAGGGATCGGCATGTCTGTACCGGAGAGATCCAAGTGCGGGTGGTGACGTATATCATTCGCGTCGATTGCAGCGAAGAGCTGTAGTTCACAAAGTGGCCTCACACAAAACGTTACATTATGAAACTTATTAGCTAAATTTTTTTTGGGGTTTTCTTTGCATGAAAAATTATCTTTTAAATCCACAAACAACATATGTGTAATCCAGGGAATATAAAGACTGGGACCAGAAAATAATTACTTTCTCTCCATTGAGGCCCATTCATATTTTTCGATCTTGACTTCGAGACTTCGCCACTCTATAACCAATAAAAAATATAACTCTAGTGCTTTACTAATTAAAGTGTGTGCAATGTTTCAACAAACACTGACTTTTTAAAACTTTATTATCGTTTTCCACAGCCATATTATCCACCTATTTGGCAAACGATTCCAAAAACACCACACAAAAAAATATTTTATATTATATAATATTTTCTTTATCCGCCTGCGCATCTCATGTTGGGTGAGGGTGTTAGAATAAGTACACCATTATTCTGCCTCACAGTGAGCTCAACCGCAATCCCACGGCACTGTGCCCAGGGGCCCCAACCATTCCCAGCCAGTGGGGGGGCACCACACGAAAGAAACTTTTTTTTTTTTTTTTTTTTTTTATGAATGTTTGTACTCTTAAAATAGTTATACATGGTATTATTAAATAGGGTATTCATTTAAAATTCATTATTAAAACGAATGTCATAAGAACAGCAATATAATGATTCTGAACAATATAGTGGCCTAATGTGACAGTTAACCCCCCTCCCATAACCTGCAGCGTCCTGTGATATCTATGCACCTGAACACAACGCAGTAGTCGGCGGAGTAAGACCAAGCCGGCTACACTTTATGTGTCATTATGTGTGTGTGTTAAAATAATAATACTAAAAAAAATATATAGAATTTTTTTTTCCTGATTTTTTTCGGGGAGGGGGGGGGGGGGGCTTCAGACATTTGTGCCCAGGGGCCTATGATTTGTTAATCCGGCCCTGCCCAGAGGTGGTCATTGAAACATTTCCATCCATTTCCTAGAAGGTCTCGTAGGCTACTCTCGTCATCACTCACTCTTTTTCTCCAGCAGTATGCCACTAATATGCTCTCTCTCTCTCTCTCTCTCTCTCTCTCTCTCTCTCTCTCTCTCTCTCTCTCTCTCTCTCTCTCTCTCTCTCTCTCTCTCTCTCTCTCTCTCTCTCTCTCTCTCTCTCTCTCTCTCTCTCTCTCTCTCTCTCTCTCTCTCTCTCTCTCTCTCTCTCTCTCTCTCTCTCTCTCTCTCTCTCTCTCTCTCTCTCTCTCTCTCTCTCTCTCTCTCTCTCTCTCTCTCTCTCTCTCTCTCTCTCTCTCTCTCTCTCTCTCTCTCTTTCATTGACTTTGTGTTGTCTTTCCTCAAGGGCCAGTGTGGGAAGACCTTTTGATCGCTTTATCTTTACAAAGTCTCGACTGTTTTCATTAAAAGACGTTATGTCTTGCTATGCGTGAAAAATTCCGGAAACCTCAAATCCCTTCGAGGAATCCTCATCACGCAACGCCATGCGGCGCTGTCGTGAAGGAAGTTTTAAAATATCGTGATAGGCTTGATATGGGTAACAGTTCACAGTTCACAGTTGACTTGACTCGGTTAACTGTGCCATCATACCTCATCATGGATAGGCTAAGTTCTACCTCTGTCATTGTTTATTGAAAAGTTAGTTCGATCAACAACGAGGGAAGCAATGAGTCCATGCAATGGCAACATTTTGAAAGCCATCATATTCAGAAATTCCTTCGGGTCGATTATTGTTGTGGCAATGTTTAGCACTATATCTTACAATTTTGAAATTCAAATTCATCATCTGTCAAGTAACTCAATGACATAGGCTACTTATATGTCAATATCATTATATTACACTGAGAAAATATTGTTCACCTAAGAAGATGTAAATGTCAAGACATGCAGGAGAACATCTTAAATTGAGACGGAATAAGACAACAAGTATAACGTGTATTATAAGCGTTTGTTGAATAAAGACTATCGAGGTGGGTACGTAGACAGGACAGGCGACATCAAATTATATTTCCAAATATATATTTTAATGGTCTGTTAAGCACTTTTTATAACTTTATTTCGAACCGATTTTTAATAGGTTTATGCGTCAACCTACAAGGCTGTTTAATCGACAATTCTGTTCATGTCCCAGGTTCATTCCATGAAGGCGATGGATACATATTATAATAATGTCCTCCTATAGCCTACCAGCAAATCGTAAAAGCAGTGTTATTCTATTGGCTTGTTTGATTTGGCGTCACAGTTAGATTTTTATTTTACGATTATATATTATATGATTCTATTATATCCTATTATATTTGATCATTTAACTAAGTTACAGTATATAACTAGTATAACCAATATAACACAGTTGATTAACAAATTGCCATCTCATAAAACAATCATACGTCAATAATGGTTAGAATAGCAATCAAAAAAGAAGGAAACATTTAAATGAATGTCTCACCCCCTGGATGCAACTCCACAGGATCCTTGTTTCCAATGATATCGTTTTCTCAAGAGAACCATGAATGGGGAAATCCTTCCGACGAGTATGACACTTGTCACTCACGCAGATCGCTTCTCCAGCCAACCGGGCAGCATACAACGTTGCCGCAGAGCCGCAGCTCGTCCTAGCGAGCGTAAGTAGCTGACGTTAAAGGACACTTCCGGTTACATTAGGTTTATGCACGTCAAAGTAAAAGCCATCATATAAATTCTAGATTGAGTAGTAGTAGGAAGACAGTCCACCAAATTGGGTATACTTGGCACCGATGACAAAAAAACGTCAACCGTTGACAATATAATTTTTCGAGGCTTTAAACTGTATGCTGTTAGAATATAAGCAGTGGGCTATTTGTGAAAAAAAAAAAAAAAAAAAACAGATGGGGAACTGTTTTGAACATTTTTATTCATGATTAGCCTATTACTCAAGAATTGCAGGATTACAAATGTCCCTGCATTTGTAGATTAATACAATAGACTATATAAAAAATATTTTTATTGAAGCAATAATTTTACTCTAATAGCCTATCTTGGACTTTCCTCATGGGGTCACACAAGGGGTGCGATCATGCACAACCAAATAAAACATGCAAGAATTATCTCCCCCTTCCAATACCATGGATAGCGCTGTGATACGCTGCGCTTGCCACCCTTTCTTAACTCCAATATAAATAGAAAATGATGTCATCTATGGTCTTACAAATGTTTGCTGAGAGTGGGAGTTCAATTTCGGATTTTATCTTTTATCGCTCTATCGCATTATGGATCTTTAGTTAGTTTTTAGTCCAACGCATCCCCCCCCCCCGGCAAATTGCACTCTGATTATAGCTAAATTAAGTAGCATTTTACTTTTACTTTGAAGTGAGATTTTCACAGGATGTCATACTCAAGTTCAAACGGTGGCTAGACGGTGGACACTTCTATCATGGACAGACTTCTATAGGGGAGCGCCGGCGGGGGCGTCGTGGAATGTCCAACGTGCTGATTGAGCTCTCTCTTTAGTTCCAAAAAATTGTTTTCATACATAGTTGGGTATTGTGGAATCAATAACTATCATATGCCGGTCCTCAGTAAAACATTAATATTTTGCAGCAGGGGCGATTCCAGGATTTTTTTTATTGAGGTGGCACAGGGGGACCCCAGAATCGGTCAGGGGGGGCCCATGGGAATTCCGACAATTCTATCAGAAATGAATACACATACACACATACACATACACATAAATAAACTCATACACATACATACCTATACATATGAATATATATATTTGGATTAATGCAAATAGAGCGAATACCTTGCATGACTCATAGGCTCAATTTCTCCCACAACATCCCAAAATGTGAGTTGGTAAAGCAAAACCCACCGTCGCGGCAATGTGGCAATATTGAGTGGAAGGTGTTAGGGTATTTGGCTTCATTCCAAATCAGCACTTATCTTCGTCTTGGGATAGTTAGGTGTACAGGAGAGTTCTAACATCTAAATCCATATATGTAGCTTAACCCAAACACACACAAACACAATTGTGTGTGTGTGTGTGCACACACACACATTCACACACATGCACACAGGAATGCAGTGGCAACATGTGACTAGAGATGGTGCCATAAATCATCCTTGTTTGTTTGAAAAAAGAAGAGTTTGTGATTTCATAATTCTTGCACGTGGCATCAACTCGGTTAAACCTTACCATATTATATGGTTTGTTTTGAGCTTGTCTGTCAGCAATCAACACCTTACAATGTGAGTGGTTCGAGATGTTACTGGAGGAAGCACCCTCTGGTCAGAGAGGGCCCTGTCTCTCATCATGCAAAAACAGCCTGCTTCACCAAATGTTTACCATATTGCATGGTCCTCAATGCAGCCGCATACCTCACAGCTCTAGTGCATGCAATCATGGCTTAAGTAATCTAAATAAATCAATATGGATTAAGGAAATTAAATGCCATGAGAAAAATAAAAATGACCGTAGTGCCAGAAGCCCAAAGGTAATTTAATTGAAAATGTAATTACCTTTGGGCATCTGGCACTAAGGAATTACATTGCTTTATAGGACACAAAGAGGCTAGGGGGGCTTAATTAATATTATTTTCTAACTTGTAGTTGTGATAATGAAGACACACTTCAAGTTTTATAATGCGACGGACCTAAGGAAGTTACCAGTAG
Organism: Gadus macrocephalus; assembly: GCF_031168955.1. NCBI lineage: Eukaryota > Metazoa > Chordata > Actinopteri > Gadiformes > Gadidae > Gadus > Gadus macrocephalus. Next base: position 13,748,077 of record NC_082392.1, read on the forward strand.
CCTACATGGAGACATTGCAGAGCTTCAATCTGGTTATGTTGTAGAGGCCCAAAACATATCCTTCGGCTCTTCATTGTCAGTGTTACTAGAGAGCGGCTCTCTAACGTGTGACATCTTCACAATGCAATGTAAAGAAGAGTATAGCAGAACTACATGTCTGTTTCCATGTATATTATCGTTTAGTTGGCATTCATCACAGATAATAAAGTAAACAGGATGAACTGGCTGTGGAAAATGCCGTTCATTTCTTGTCTCTTTAGCGTGACAAGAGACATAGAATTCCAACAAAATATCAAAAGTGAATTGATCAATAAGCAATAACTCCTAAAGCAAAATTTAAATAAAAAAATAAAAAAAGACAATACTTAAAACTTTCAAGGATACTTTCTTGGGAATATCGTATTTGTAATTTGTGATCCCATATGAAATGTAAATTTGACAGATTCTATGTGAAATTATCACAAACTAAACCTCATTCTCCAATGCAGGAGCATAAAATAATATTTAAGATGTACTGTATCTGTCCAGCACTGAGAAAGGAGTTATTTAATGCTTCTAATAGGGAGTATGTGGTCTCCCCGACCATCATGTGTTTTAATCAGCTACAACCCTGTTCATGGAGATATCCCTGAGAATTGCAAATAAGGTGATTCAACATTTCATCTGCGTGCTAAGTGTGCATTCTTAAAAAAGTTAAATATTAAAATACATACAGGAGTGCAATAAATTCTACAAGGTTAGACAAGGAAACACAACTCGAGCAACGCTGATTAGTCACAGAGTTAATGAACTGACTTTAATTTGCAGCAAACCTCAAAAGATGGCATAATGTCTGAACAACATCACATGCGCAAAAACACCATTTAAGGCCTCAGCGTCTCTCAGGGATTACTTAGAATAGAGTGACAACTCTGAGAAAGTTTCACATTTAGCTAGTTGTCACTTTTGATGTTGTCATATTTTCAAACCACATCCGAGATTCCTTTTTATTTTTTTAATTGCATAAAAGCTGTGCGTGTGTGTGTGTGTGTGTGTGTGTGTGTGTGTGTGTGTGTGTGTGTGTGTGTGTGTGTGTGTGTGTGTGTGTGTGTGTGTGTGTGTGTGTGTATGCATGCATAATTACAATTCTTATTTCCCATGACAGCAAGCTTAAATCAGTACAGGCTTCTCTCTTGGAGAGTCAACCCCTAGCAAATGGTTGCTGGTGGTATTGTTTTGGCAATATTCTTGTGTGTGTTAATATATATTTATAAATATATGCACTGTATAGGGGCCATTTTCAAATAGATAACATCACACATAAAAGGCACGTATGAGGATGCAGCCACTTGAAGCGTTTAGGGACTAAGCGAGTAGTTCCAGGAAACACCCACCCTTCTATTTTGACGTTACATACATTTCTTTTGATACTAATCATACATTTTGTCATTCAGACCATTTTCAAATCGTATGGTGCTATCTGACACTGGATTCATTTTTTGGGGGGGATTTTGCATCCTTGAGCTTGTGGGCAGATTTACCGCAAATTAGACCAAAGGATACAAGAGCGAGGACAGGAGACAGGGACCAATTTGTGTTGTCAATGCCAGTGGTACACATCGATCAAGGACGTACAGTGATTGATGCACTTATTGTAATTAAGGGAGAATGCCACAGAGGAGAAAGGTCATTAAAAAAATGATATTTTCTGAATCCTTTTCTGGTTGGAAGAATTGAAGGTGCTGATCAAAATATCTTTATTACAGTAGTAATCTTTGTCTTACAAAATGTTGATTCTGTTAAGTTGCCTGTGCTTAGTTTGAACGATCCATCTTAGGCAAGACATCAGTAGAGACCTTGCTGATATACAACGCTGTTAAGATAATAGGCTTTATTATGACAAGGGTACAATTGGTGGTTGGTTCTATGTTGAAAATCACTGCGGGGTCACACAGGCATACAGTCAGCAAGACATTGTCCACACAATTGCACAGACTCCTGATTAAAAGGCAGTATTGTTATTGGTGATACAATAAGTTGTATATAATGTCATAATAAAATGAAATAATGTGCAAAACTAAAATAATGTCACACCTTCAGCAAGAAGAAACATAATTTACTCTAAATTATGATCACAACTACTTACCAACATTTACAAAATATTACATATACATTATAATACAATACATATTACATAGGATTCACCTACAATTGCATGTTTTTCAAGTAATTTATAGCCTATAAAATGGACCATTGTATGGATATACTCGTTTTTCTCAAACGAATAGGCCTATGTGCTCTAATGTTCTGTTATGTACATTATCCATCTTAATTTCACTGATGGCATAGTACCTTAATCTCCAATCCTTTATCAACAAAAATTGATGAGAATGCCAACCCATAGCCTACTGTATAACCCTGGCTTGGAGACTAGAGAAGTCTGACATCTGCTGAAAATTGTGTTGAATTACAAGAGTGTGTCGGTCTCAATCATGACGCTATGCCTTAAAAAATATACAATAAATGTATTATAAAAAATTTCTTTGTTTCATCAATTTAAAAAGGCTCTTTTATTTTGTTAAGTTTTTAACGTAATCATGTAAAATGTATCATCTCAGGAATCAGATTGTTGTGTGATGAATACGACGGGGATACTTCTCCATTGATAAACGAATGTTTTTTTGCAGTGAATTAAAAGCGTTGACGAAAAAGAAAAATATCAAACATGCAGACATAAATTAAACCAAACAAGGTTTGGTACGCGGAGGTGGCACAGTGTGGCCCCCAAATAAACCTCATTTCCCATCGTGCATCACACGGTGGAAATACATGCGGAAACTCATGCGTGCTGTCGCACCAGCAGTCCATGCAATTTAAGGTCCTTGGTTGACACCTCGGGCATGGTTATATGGCTTTTGGTCCTACGGGAATCGCTGTCCTCACATCGTTGTATATATTGAAGGTATGTAATGCGTTGTTTCCGTCCCGACGCTCCTATGTAAAACTGTTATTATGTCGGTATAATAACAACCAATTTATCTCTGTTGGGAACCTAGCTTGACTTAACTCGTTGCAGGCTAGCATCATGCCATGCTATCTGAAGTCAAACAGCGTTCCGAAGTTGGCTTGGCTGCAGTTCATAGGCCGTAGCCTTCTGACGTCTTCTTCTGTAAGGGTGTCGTAATGTTACCTACTAGAAAGCTCTTTTAATGCCTATGACTCCGGTTTCACCACTTGGAAGACTTGGATTTCGCCTTATCCCCCATTCGTCGCAGTCCAATGTCAACTAACTAGCTTAGAAATTTTGTTAACCGTAGCTAGCTACTAATGTGGGCCACTATCTCAGTGTGTTTGCCATAATGCGCTTAATACGTTGTTTTGGTCAAGGAAGCTCCATTACTCTGTGTACGTGCAATATATGGTATTTCTTCGTTCAGGTCCAAGTCATGCCTGAATTCCTAACTCTGTTTATCTCAAATAATTAAGGCATTTTGTGGTGGGCTTGTATCGAGAAGATTCATTTGTTACCTACTTCAAGTTAAACTAGAACGGATGGTACATGCCATCGGTTCTAGTTTATGTACTTCTGAGACGGTACTCACACTGGCGGGATTGTGGTGTCCTGCATCTGTCAAAATGTTATGGTCCCCTTTTTGTTGCACTAGCATGTTAAAGGTCATTGTAATTGGGTATGTGGAATTTTTAATTTAATAAAATACTATTCAAGGCATCTGTTAATGTAAGAGCACAATATAAACCCTCTAGAATCTAGATTGAATATTATCATAATGTTCTCTATGAAGATTATAGGTAGGCAGTGCACACTGAAACTCAAGGTGGGTGTGCCAGTTGGTAGCGTAACCCACAAAACATGTTATTCGCCATGTATGATTAATGTAATTACGGTAACAGTTGATTTATAAAAAGATCTCTAGCCGTGATTAAATCATATCTGCCAAAGTCCAAGTTTCTTTACAAGCTCTGATGTACCCAGTGCTGCTGTCGATATTGGAGAGTTTAAGGAAATATATTTTCTAATAATTTAGGCTAGATATAGGTAAACGTTGTAACTCTCATTAAAATACATTTTCGCTATTCCCAAGTCAGTCAGTCAAAAGAGAAAACTCCCTGTCCAAGCCTGTCTTTTAAGTCCTGGTTAGAGCCCTCTGCATCCCCTCACATTGAGATTTTAAGGAAATATATTTTATATTTATTTAGGCTAGATCATTTTTTTTATCACGGTAGTCCCCTAAACAATATAGGCTAATCATTCAGCTGTGTCACCTTACTCCTTTTCCAGCGCCACCATCTAACGTTTAATAATAGGGCTGACTAATATAACAAATAATGCTGGAGGCCTTTTTGCAGCCCAGCTACTGTCTATTTATTTATATTTTATACACAACATAATATTTTCATAATGTATTATAGCGTCTATTGTAGTTATGAAAACATTCAAAGCTGTGCTTCTAAGGAAAATTTAACAAAAATGTAAGCAATGTCTTGTTCTTCATTTGCAATAGAAAAATGTAAGTTAGCTTAAGGTCTGATTACGCTTAAGTAGCTGATCGATAAGCAGTATTGATAAAGAGGAGGAGGAGGAGTAGTAGAGGTAGCAGTAGGCATTGACCGCTGAAAGCACATGTGATGGGTGTCATGCTTTTTGATGGTACTTAACCTCAGAATGTACAAAGTAGAAAACCTGAGTTTATTTGGATGTTAGTTGCAGCGATCTTTAAATGATTTGAAGATATAAGGGTCCTTGTAAGCATACACAACAAATCCGAACATATAAGTACTTGATGTTGTAAATAAAGACGCCCTTTTGTGTTGCCTATTTCAGGGGAGCTGGGAGAGGGAAAGAAGAGGATGATGCAGCGCGTCCTTTCCCATCATGTCCTGCGGCAGGTGTCAGCGATGCGCGGGCGGTCAGTGCGCTTCTCCGGCTCTGAACGTCTGGGCCCGCTCTGCTGCTGCGTGCTCCTCTCGCCACGCCTAGCAGCGGGCTCTCACCGGCAGCTGTCTGTCTCCGTTGCGAGCCGTGCAGTGCAGCATCCCAAACAACAGCCCAGCGAGGAAGAAGCTCAGCCTCCTCCACACACCCCGGCGCAGGCTCCTCAAGCGGTCGGCGCAGGTGAAGCCGGCTCCGCGGGCTCCGCGGGCTCCGCGGGCCCCACCCTGCCTGGAGAGGAAAGCCTGGAGATAGACCCGCTGCAGGACAAGTCCATAGGCCTGATCCAGAGGTTCAAGAGGACGTTCAAACAGTACGGGAAGGTGATGATCCCGGTGCACCTGGTCACCTCCTCCATCTGGCTTGGAACCTTCTACTACGCCGCTATGAAGTAAGCGACCCTCTTCTTCATTAGTCACTCACAGGGATAAAAGGCAAGCACAATTGAACACGTTTCTGTTTGTCTCTTTTAAATTTTGTGAGACCGAGTCCATTGTTGGCATACAGAAGCACATTTCTTTTTCTATTAAGCAACGTATTTGTGTTGTTTCAGGGGCGTGAATGTCGTGCCCTTCCTGGAGTTGATCGGTTTGCCTGAGTCAATAGTCGGCCTTTTGAGAAATTCTTCAAGTGGCTACGCCCTCACTGCATATGCCATGTACAAAGTAAGTGCAATCCCATTATAATTTATGTGGTTGCAAAGCAAGCCACACTACTGTGATCATGTTACTTATCATTATTCTCCCTATTCTGCGTTTTCAACTCCTACAACTCAGAGTTGTCAAAGTTGGTACACGTATAGAAACCGCGCATAAGCAGGTCTCCGGCGAGTAAAGTACCTCTGGAGCATTATAACTCGCAATCAAATAAAAGTGATCAGCCCTATCATTCCAGCTCATGGAATACTGCGCCACGACGAGTTGGCTTATGCAACCACATGCATTTTCTTCAGGAAATGCACATGCGGCCACATGTCTAGTTGTTTCTGTTCTACGATGTCTTATCCCTTATTTCTTACCCGTGAGTTGATTGTTCATTGGTCAGTTGGCTTGACTCTGTTGACTCAGATGACGTCTGTTTTCCTCCCTATAGATTGCGACCCCAGCTAGATACACTGTGACCCTGGGCGGCACATCGCTCTCGGTGCAGTACCTACGCAGACACGGCTACTTCTCCACACCGCCGCCCGTCAAAGACTACATCCAGGACAAGATGGAGGAGACCAAGGAGAAACTGTCTGAGAAGATGGAGGTGACGAAGGAGAGGCTCTCAGAGAAGATGGAGGAAACGAAGGAAATGTTTTCCGGGAGGATGGAAGAGACAAAAGAGCGACTCTCTGAAAAGATGGAGGAGACCAAGGACAAGTTCTCTGAGAAACTGCAAGAGACCAAAGACAAAGTGTCAGAGGGCAAAACGTTTTTCAGGAAGAAAGTCGACTAGGGAAGGGTGATGACTGACATATCTGATATAAGTAGAGCAATGCAAGCATCTCAAAATTATGATTTTGGTTGGTCCGTTTAGCAAGATATGGCACTTCCCAGTCCTGTTCTGAAGATATTTGCACTACCGTTGTCCTCAAACGTTTCACCAACTGTCTGCTTGACTGTAAATAGCATCTCTAGTTGTCCTTGGCTGAACACGAATCACCCTCTTAAGCTGAGGCTAGACAACATCTAATCACCTAATGGTCAATGTTAGCGCAGGGCTTACTGAAGAGTTGGTACTTGTGCAAGAGATTTAGAAATAATATACTTCTTTGGTCAATAACTTGCAGTTTCAGTTGGAGAAAAGTTTTGGGTTGCTATGCATTCAAAAATCATGACGTTTTATAACCTTTGTTACAAAACGGCATCGGAAACGGCTATGTGGAAAATATGATTTAAGTGGGAGTCAATAAAGCCTAAAATGAATGGTGTAATTTATGTGTACGAGTCCATCAGAGCCTTTAATAAGGCTGCACATTTCCCTGTGTCTTTGTTTTTTAAATAACTGAAATTAAGTTTTCTAATGTATTTTTTATCAGATAGCCAAAGCTAATATATTGCGTTGTGTTTGTATCTGATACATGTATTGAAATGAAAATGGTTCATAAAAGAGTGGCAAGAGTTTTTCTTTTAAAGTGTTTTTCTATGGGTAAGGTTGAAACAGTTATTTGTCTTTCGAATACTTGTATAACCTTTTAGACACATTGCAAACTGTTGAGCTAAATGATGATGGCACCTCTTTTAATTTGTCCTGAAAGTCTGTTTGCTGCCTGACTTGTCTTGTCTTGGAAAAAATCAGAATGTATAGTTGTAATGAGTCAAATTGTACTGATAGAAACGCATTAAAAATATTATTGCAAATCTTACACTAATTACATAAATTAACTTGTTACATTTAATCTACCGTCTCATGCATGATTAAGGTACTAAAAATTTGCTTATTTCGATGTACTAACAATGTACTTAATAGGCTAATGTCATTAAGGAACCTTAAATACATTTAAATAAAAGCATATACTTCACTAGTTTATCTATATTTCAAACCGTCAGAAATCTATAAGATATGATTAATTAAATCAAAATGCGAAAAATGCAAAAAAAAAACATGTTAAAGCAAAATATACGAAAAGGGCGATTTATTACTTAAAGAGTTAAATTAGGTAGAATGCGATGGAAATTATTCAAACTGCATCAAAGCGACGGAATTCTTTACCATCCAAAAAGTAGTTTGAGGTGTTTAATATAATGTTTTATTCATATAAACCAATTGAGCGTGTCAGCATATGGTCGAATTTTAAGCAGTAATAAATTGCATACATAATGTATAGGAGCTACATAAATTTAATCTTATCAGTGTAACTAATGCACAAAAACCACAGAAAAAAATAGGTTTGTCTTGCCTCGTACTGTTCTTCCAACTGTCTGCTTCACGTAACTATGAGTCAGTTAAGCACCCCTTGTGGATGGTCTGATTTGAGTTACAATGACCTCTACTGTCCAAAGTTATGAACAACTGTTTATACAGTTGGACCAAACCAGGTGCCTGATGTATTTTTCTAGCCTTAAAAAAAACACACACAGACACACACACGCTCGCGCACCCACACACACCTGTCTGTTCTCCCTTAGGGGGTATGACACTGAGGACAAGACATGATTTGTATTCTAAAAATCCTTTTGCTGCATTTTCACTCCACTCAGTTGCAAATCAATGGTGAGAGGGGAACAAAGGGCTGCACTTCAAACCCAGACAGGGAGATCAGCCAACCAACGGACAGTTTCTTCAATCCCCAATGTCTGCAGTCTACCTGTAAACTTCCGTAAGTAGGCCCTACTTCATGGTGTGGGCTTTTAAAATGCTTTATGTTCTCCCTTCCTAATAATTCCTCATAAGATTACTTTTCTATATGTTCAGTGCTTTACAATGGTCACGTTGTGCCTCTTGATTTACTCAAGCCTTCAAATATGTTGAGGGAAAAACAATGAATTCATTCACTATGCCTTTTGTCTGCTCCCTTTTACGAAACATAAATACATAAATTCCTTAAATCTTTAAGGTTTTTATAACCCTCACCATTTACAAAGGTTGTCTTATCTCTTGCTTGGCCAGATAAGGTAAGAAAAAGGAAGGCATTTCATTGAGTCTTATCGACACGCTAGACTGTAGCACAGAGTGTGTATAATTTTCTATTCCAACCCTTAGCCTCACCTTTGCCAGGGCCTAGCAGGCAAAATGCAAAACAGAATTTCTAATATTGTGACGGAAGTTCACACAGAGGACACGGACAATGTGTCTCCCTCCATTCCCCTCCCCGCTGCCCTTCTGGCCACTACAGTGTTGGTTTGGTTTACTTGTTTCATTAGTGTTCAAAGTTTTGACAGGCTACCAGATGGTTCCTTCAATAAATTCACAAGGTCTCGGTGAGATGAAATATACATAAATTCCCAGAATATGATTTAAGAAATACATTATATTTTCTTATACAATTTATATTGTGAATGTGTCTCGAAGAGACCAGACTTGGCGAGGACATCTTCCTCTTTTTGTGTTTAACAGAGAAAAGTCATTTAGTTTAGTGTTTTGTAACGGTGGGTGTTAGCAGCCTGGGCTGACAGGAGGCTCCCTGCATCACTGTAAAGGACCAACAATTGAATGGAAAAAATCCACCCCATGTATGGAATTGATCACCGTTGAGACAGGGAGATACAGTTAGATACCACGGTATCCCCCCACTTAAAACAAAAACCCGATTGGAATAATTACTGGGGAGAAACATGAACGGAGAAACCAACTGAGTAATCACTTTTAAAGTTTTATTCATTACACTGCAGTTTGACTACAGCATAAGTACAAGCATAAAATCTTTGACTACAACAGCACTTTGAGCAACATTTTTTAATTATTTTCCCATTATTTTCTGTAAAAGTATTGCAATAACAGACCTTAGATCTAAAACCTATTACATCACAATTGCTTAAATAAAAAGAGGCAAAATACACAACAGTTTTACCTCTGTGTTTATATATATTTATATATATATATATATACTTACTGTATATGTATTGTATGTAGTCATATACAGTCAGATATATTTCAGCACAGAGGGCAAAGGGGCAACGAGAGAGGATTAGTACTGTAAAGCAAACAGATGTAAGGAAACCCATGGTGGAAGCAGTCTTACGTGTGTGGAGGACTAGAGAGAATACTAAACTGTAGAGACAATGTGGTTATCATCATCAACATGGTTATTCAGATCCGGAACGATAGAAAACAGCTACTTTTTGTCAGTAGTCGAGAACAGACATATAATTGGAAAGAGGAAAAATAAAAATAATTCACTGCACGGAAGGATATATATCTACACACACACACACACACACACACACACACAAAAAGGCACATATACATATGTATATGTACACAAACACATTTGTATACGTGTGTGTATATACATATCGTGTTATCAGTCTGAGCCCGAGTTGGTTCTTCAAGCCAGTGCAGGAAATAGAAAAAATAAAAGAAAGACTAGTAAGAGAGACAAGAGCTGGCAGCAGAGGCCTCCCCCAAGAGAAAACTAAAAATGACACAACTTGCCACTTATATGGTGCTCTGAAGAGAAAATGACGTGTTGCTATGTACACCATATATAGATAAGGATAAACATGCTCTGCGTATTTATTTTGTACAGTGGAGTTATTCTAAGTACATACTGTAAATAAACAACTGCAGGTTGACTCTTGTTCCAATATACTGTGTCACATATAACATTGTAACATATATATATAAAAAAAAGAATATAATTAAAAAAACAAAATTTGAAGACATTTTGCAGAACGGCATAATTCATCAGTCAACTTCAGTCAGTCTTTGAGGCTAGTTCCCCTTTCTCAATTCTCGACCAGAGGGAATGACCGCGTTCCTTTGATCTGTTGCCCATAATTCATAATTCTCTCGTCAGGTCAAAAACTAAACAAGAATGCCAGTGTGGAGAAATTAAATAATTGTTTGGTTGTACACAACTCGAAGCAGAATATACTGAGCCAGAAATAGAGCTATTGTAAATATACTAAATTGTTTGCTGCAAATAAGTGGTGCAAGTGTAAGCTTTTGGCAGGTAGAAAAAAAAGGGGTTGGAATCACATGAAACTATATTTGTGTGAACATGAGTAAAGCTAGTTATTTAGAAACCGGCTTTGTTTCCATGTTAGTTGATCACAGAGGCTTCTCTAGTTTGGCTAGGTTCACCTTCTTTCATGAGTTACAAACAAGATTACAATGATTTTTTCTACTGGAAGTTTCCCCCCAAATAATACCCAGGCAAATAAGGGTTGGGATAAAAGCTTTGTAAAGACTATGAAATGTTTTATTTGTTGATTATTTTAAAGGTGCGTGTCCAGTATTAACACACAGGCGATTGCGTTGTAAAAAGGGTTTTCTTTTAAGAGAAAGCGATTGTTGACATTCTATGACCATTTCCTTTATCCAGAGGTTAGTTCATCCTTATCATTACAGACTAATATTGATAGCAAAATATTTTAAGCAATAATTTTTATGTGTTGCAACCATATTTCTCTAAGCATACTTTTGCAAACCATGTTTTCTTGTTAAAAAAAGAAGAAAAAAAAACAAAGCACATTTTAACGGTAGGCATTTACAAAGTCGATGCTGCTTTCTTAAAATTTATTATATTGTCTATACATTATGTTACATTATTCACAACATGTTTTTGTGTGGTTTCTACCCATTGGGCAGGATATGTGCATAATATATATTCTAGTTATATACAGCACCTTACAAACAAACACAAAGAAACACAGACTACTTAAAAAAGCACCGTTGGAAGTGAGGCACAACGAAGGTGGAGCTTTTTGAGTGCAAGTGGGTTCCTATGTCTGCTCCACACGCTGCCCAGGCCGCCGCTTCAACGCCTGCTCTCGGCCGCTCTCCCTGGGCTCCCCAGCGGGCGCTACGAGGGCCGGAGGAGAAGGCCTGGGGGCCCCTTCTGCAAACACTCACTGACGGTGATCTAAACCGAAGCCAAACACAACGCGGGACCTGGTCTCTCTGGAGAACTGTGAGACAGCAAACCTACCGGGACCAGGTCCGGTCTGGAGCGGGGGGGGGGGGGGTTCAGGGGGCCAACTGTTGCACAGAGCCTGAGTGGCGGCTTGGTCCCTCAAAGAATAAATAATAAATATAATAATAATATAATAACTCACAATTTAATTCCGCTTTTTTTGCCCCCGGAATAAGCTTGATTGTTTGAAGGGAGCTGGTGCAGCGGTGTGCCGGAGAGCAGTGGGGTTTGTTCTGCCTGGGGGCATGTCAGCGCTACAGAGCCTGTCATAGCCAGCAGAGGAGCAGGGCTTTATATTCCATCCCAGTGCTCGGTCTGAAGTAGGGAGCGTCTTTGGAGAGTGTTTGCAGAAAGGGCTGTTCTTCCCCGACCCCGAGCTGAGGGGGCGCATGGGAACAGCAGCTGGTACCGGGTCCAAGACGCGGCCTGGCGGGGCTGTGGTCTGCTCAAAACTTGAACATTAGGCACCGTATTAACTCACATAATAGTAACATGCAAACCTCCTTGTAGAAAACATAAAATTCATCTTTATATCCTCATTTGTACATACGGGTGATGACCGCGATGGACTGAACGGGCTGACGCCAAAGCACGGTGAATGGAGAGAGGGAGAGAGGGGAGGGCGGGATGAAGGACATTGAATGGTTTAAACAGCGAGGTCTGACAGTCAGAGGGGAAGAAGGGGCGGCGAGGGGGGGGGGGGGGGGCAGTGTTTCCACTGTTCTGCTGGACTCCGGGGAGGAGGTGGGCGGGAGACTGACTGCAAAATCAAAGCGAGGCGGTGGCAACAATCATTGATTCTGGCTCTTTATGTGCTTTCATTGGTGAATACAAAAAGAGCAGAAAAAAAAGAAAACGTTGGAAAGGTATGACAACAAGCTCCCCCCCCCGCCCCTTTCAACAACTATTGACTGCAGATGGCCTGGTCTCTGAGTGTCAGGTGGGGTTCTGGATCAGACGGGAACAAAGGGAAGGTCTGAAGGGGACTCGGCCAGCAGCAGTAGCAATGACAGTAGCGGTAGCAGCAGCGGTAGCAACAGCAGCAATGTTATAGCTAGCACACACACACACACATACACACACACGCACACAAACACACACACACACACCCACACACGCACGCACGCACACACACGGATACACAAGAGCAGAGCTAAAACGAGAATGACCTGAAAGATGACCATGATACACACACACACACCTACTGAAAACATTCAAGATGGCAGATCAAGGAACCAATAAGAATGCAAAGATGTCTTTCTCCCCCTCTTAACTCAAAACCAAGCCTCCAGCCCTCTCCATCATCATTAATCTCATCCTCATCAGAGATCAGCATTGCGCTAACCAGATACCCCGTGAGCTGAGAATATACAAACTTGGGGGAAGGCAACCCTTTGTCTGGACGTCAGGCATGACACATTAAGGGGTGTCACAGGCTTGGGATCTGCCTCTGGAATCGATGGGGGGCGAAGAACACAATGCTTAATGCAACTCTGGACTGTTAATTTTCCTTTCTATTTATCGAGCCTGTTTCTGACCAATGGCATATTGGAGATTCAGCTGCTTTACTCTGAATGAGATGCTATGAAAGGAAATTAGTGATTCCTGTGAATGGCGCTACATAACCAATATGTCCTTTGATCCTTTTTCCTTTACTAATTATCGAGCTGCAAGTAGGTGAACTAAGATGAACCCAAAAACACACACACACACACACACACAGCTCCTGGAGGAAATTAAGTGCTTTTCTGTGTTGGCAAGGGGAATATTAGACAGACACATCTGTAGACACACACACACACACACACACACACACACACACACAGAGACATCCACGCATACACAAACATGCACACAAAGGGGCAGAGAATACTACACTAGTGTACCCTGCCAAACAGGGCCTCCACTCCAGTCAATTTAAAGGGCTTCGCGGACTCTGCGTCATCTCGGGTACAGATGGAAGGATGGAATGAGCGAGGGGGAGGCGGCCAGGGCTGTAAACACTGTGGGAGAAAGCTGGTGGGCGTTGGCTTCAAATGCTTTCGAGTAATGGGGAGAAACATGGAGATAGAGGAGAGCAACGGAGAGGGTTGGAGAGAGGGAGAGCAGAGAGATAGAGAGGAGTGATATAGAAGAAAGGGACAGAGAGCGGAGAGATAGAGGAGTGGAGAGAGAACCAGGGCCGACAGTGAAAGCACGAGAGCAGAGAAGGCAACGATGAACAGAGAAAAAGGCTAGTTCTCCTTTTTTTTTTTTATCTCTTTCTCTCCCAAAAATATTTTTTGTTTTCGTTTTATATATTAAAAAAAGAATAATAATCATAGTAACATGGACCCTTCCATAGCCCTTGACTCCGACCATGGGCAGCTTGGTGGACCCTGATTACTGCGGCGGGGTCGGACGTAGACGGCGGTCTCCACTTTAGGTAGAACACAGAACATTGAGCCTTTTAGGGTGGAGTCCTCTTGTCTTTGTGTTTCGGTTCCTTTTTTTAATTCAAGTTGTCGAATGGTTTTCCTTCTTTGTCATGGCGGTGGTGGAAGGAACCACGCGTGATTCGATTGTTAGGAGAGTGTGTGGGGGGGGAGGGGAAGGTACTGTAAGCTATTCAGAGGCGGGTGGGCGGGGCGGGGTTCGGGGGTGTTCTGGGAGAGAAGGAGCTGCTGCCAGCTAGCTGCTGGATGGACCATTAGGATTGTGTTTGTCAGTCTTCTGTGTTCTCCGGTGATAACAAGAAACAGATACATGTGGTTCAAGGCCTCATGCCGTGCGTGTGTCACCTATTTACTTCCGGTTTGGAGGCACAGACATTGATTTTGAGGCCGATAAGGAGGACAAGTCGCTGCACCATAGAATAAAAATTAAAAAACAACCAATAAACAACAAAAATACATGACCTTAACAAAACACGCCTTTTACTTCTTTCTTTTTTTTTTAAAGGATCTCCGTGTAGTTTCTGCCATTGACTTTAGCTACGAAAAAAACTAAAAATAGCCTCAGTGGTGCTTAGCGGATGTCTGCAGGGGCCGGGAGCGATGCCCAGGAGGCCCGGGCCCCGGCTGATGGTCCATCCAGCAGGTACCGGAGAGAAGCCCATTCTCTCCAGCAGTGGAAGAAGGTGCGCGTGAGGTCGTAGGAATATTCAAGCTCTTCCTCTTACTAAGTCTCACTGTGTCTGTGGCGGACGCAGACAGCGGTGTCCTAGGCTGGGTACAAGTGTTACTTGCGGTTCTCAAATAGAAAAAAAAAGACGACAAAGACAAATCAACAAAAAAATAAAATAAAAAAGGAAAAAGAAGCTTATAATACTTTTTTTTGCTCCGAACTGGTTCGACCCGGAGCTTAAGTTCAGTCATGAAAAAGGACAAAAATATAAACAAGTTCAGTATCCCCATTACACACAGAGTAGAAGCTCCCTCTTCTTCTAGGTTTGTTTTGTTTTTTACAACAAATAGATAGTGCAACTTTTGGAGAGCTTTTCTTTTTGTTTTTCAGGAGTTTTTGTGTTTGTCTTGAATGTTAAAGATACCCCCCCCCCCCAATTCTGCTCCCCTCTGAACCTTGGCACTATGATTTGGATTAATTCTCCTGTGTGTGTGTGTGTGTGTGTGTGTGTGTGTCTTGTCTCTTTAGTTGTCTTGTCGCGTTTTCATCGTGTTCTAACATTCCAGAATTCTCACGTTCCGAGTTCTCACGTTCTGGGTTCTCACGTTCTGAGTTCCGCTTGTGCACAGGTCCCGGTCCAAATGAAAGGGACAAAAAAAAAGAAAAGAACAAAAAAGAAAAGAAAATATATTTTAATCCTATTAGTCCTCAGCCTCCATGGGGGTGCAGGGAGAAAGAGGGGGAGAGAAGGGGGGAGAGAGTCAGTGCCATCCCCCAGAAGACGAGGAGGGAGAGAAACATAAAAGCGATGATTGAAAAAAGAAAGGAACATCTGAGTCAGTCTGATCACTGCTAGAATTTAATGTTTGTCTTCTCGGCGCAGTGCAGTGCATATGTCTCACTAGCCGCAGTGCTGCTGTCTGAACAGGTAATACTAAGAATGAAATTAAATCACCAAACAGATGCTCGGCTTCTCCACTTGTTGTAGCTAAGGTTGATATTAACTTGTGCATGGGAGTGTGAAGAGAGAGAGAGAGAGAGAGGGAAGGAGCGAGAGAGAGAGAGAGAGACTCAGCGTTCAAAGGTGTCGCTGGGTTGCTCCCCGTGGTGGGGGGGGGGGGGGGGGGGGGGGGGGGCGGTCGGGGTTGTAAAGACAGGGGGAAGTCGGAAGAGAGGGAGAGACAAGCCGCTTAAGGTGGGGGGGGTGAAGGTGCCTCCCCCCAGACCCCAAAGCTCGGCCCCCCCCCCCCCCCCGACCCTGGTAGTCCCTACACCATGCCGTCCGGGGGGCCGTCCTTCGCCTTGGCAGGTGCTGTTGTGCTTTCCGTTCGGCTGCGGCTCTGCGGCTGGATGGCGCTGGCCCCGGGCCCCCCGCCGGGCCCCCCGCCCGCCCTCTGCTTATTGCTGTGCTGGTGTAGAAAGAACGCCGTGCCGGGGTAGTGGCCCGCCACCTCGCTGTAGGCGGGGGCGGGCCCTCCATGCGGCCGCGGCTGCACGAGTTCACCGCGCTGATGCCGGAGTTGCGCTGGGCGGCCGCGGGCCCCCCGCCGCCGCCGCCGCCGCCACCCGCCGCCGCCACGCCCACCCCCCCGATGTCGATCAAGTCACTGTCGTAGATGGTGCGGTTGGGCGGCGCCCGCACAGACTCGCGGTTCAGCTCCATCTGCTGCTCGGGGTCGCGCAGCTGTCGGGGTCGCGCAGCTGCAGCGTGCAGGGCCCCTGGTACGGCGGCGGCTCCTCGCCGTCCGACAGCGAGATGGTGGGCGGCAGGTCGATCTGGTGCTGCAGGTACGGGTAGGTGGGCT
>NC_082392.1:13764578-13769578 GCF_031168955.1 Gadus macrocephalus
AGCAGGAGAGAGGATTGGAGGGAAGCTGTGGGAAAGAGGGATGAAAACACAGAATGACGAAGCGGCGAGGAGGAGAAAAGGGGGACGAGAGGTGGCTGGGGGAGAGGAGGAGGGGAGGAGAGAGGGGGGGTGGTGAGCAGAACAGAGGAGTGGAGTGCTGCTGAGTGTCGGGGGGGCAGGAAGGTGGGCGATGTGGAGCGTTTCGAGCAGCGTTGTGTCTAGACGGTATTTATGATCCACGTGTCTGCCGCCGCCGCCGCCGCGGCAACCAGCCAGCGGCCGCGGCAAGATGGCATGCTCCCCTCTAGTGAAACCATTCTCTCTGTGGCCAGCACCTGCTTCATCTCTGTCCCTCTCTCACTCACTCACTCTGTCTATCCCTCCATCACTCACTCTGTCTCTCCCTCCATCACTCACTCTGTCTCTCCCTCCATCACTCACTCTCTCCATTTCCCACTATGTCCCTTTCTCCGTCTCTCACTCTGTGTTTTTTTGTGGGTCTCCATGGCTCTCCGTCTCTCACTCTGTCCCTCTCTCGCTCTGTGTCTCCCTCCATCACTCACTCTCTCCATTTCTCACTGTTTCTCGCTCTATCTCTCACTCTGTAACTCTGTTCGTCTCTCCATCTCTCACTCTGTCCCACTCTCCGTCTCTCACTCTGTCCCTCTCTCACTCTGTTCTTCTCTCCATCTCACAATCTGTCCCTCTCTCACTCTGTCCCACTCTCCATCTCTCACTGTCCCTCTCTCACTCTGTCCCTCCCTCCATCACTAAATCTGTCTCTCCCTCCATCACTCACTCTGTCCCTCCCTCCATTCTCTCACTCTGTCCCTCCATCCAGCTCTCACTCAGTCTTTACCTCCATCTCTCATTATCTCCCTCCATCCATCTCTCATTCTTTCCATCTCTCAAGCTGTCCCTCCCTCCATCTCTCACTCTCTCCATCTCTCACTCTGTCACTCTCTCAATCTGTCCCTCTCTCCATCCCTCACTCTGTCCCTATCTCCATCTCTCACTCTGTCCCTCCAGCCATATCTCACTCTCTCCATCTCTCACTCTGTCCCTCTCTACATCTCTCACTCTGTCCCTCTCTACATCTCTCACTCTGTCCCTCTCTCCATCTCTCACTTTCTCCATCTCTCACTCTGTCCCTCTCTCACTCTGTCCCTCCCACCATATCTCACTTTCTCCATCTCTCACTCTGTCCCTCTCTCCATCTCTCACTCTGTCCCTCTCTACATCTCTCACTCTGTCCCTCTCTACATCTCTCACTCTGTCCCTCTCTCCATCTCTCACTTTCTCCATCTCTCACTCTGTCCCATCTCCATCTCTCACTCTGTCTCTCCCTCCATCACTCACTTTCTCCATTTCTTACTATGTTTCTCTCTATCTCTCACTCTGTCTCTCCCTCCATCTCTCATTTTGTCATTCTCTCACTCTGTCCCTCCATCCATCTCTCTCTCTCTCTGACATTCTCTCACTCTGTCCCTCCATCCAGCTCTCTCTCTGACATTCTCTCACTCTGTCCCTCCATCCAGCTCTCTCTCTGACATTCTCTCACTCTGTCCCTCCCTCCATCACTAAATCTGTCTCTCCCTCCATCACTCACTCTGTCCCTCCCTCCATTCTCTCACTCTGTCCCTCCATCCAGCTCTCACTCAGTCTTTCCCTCCATTTCTCATTATCTCCCTCCATCCATCTCTCATTCTTTCCATCGTTCAAGCTGTCCCTCCCTCCTTCTCTCACTCTCTCCATCTCTTAATCTCCCTCTCTGTCACTCTCTCAATCTGTCCCTCTCTCCATCTCTCACTCTGTCCCTCTCTCTTTTTGGGTCTTTGTCTCTCGGCCAGTCAAACTGCTGGCAAATCTGGCCTTTTCACTCCCTCACTGGCAAATTCTCATTATTTCTTTATTTTATCACTCTTTCTATCTCCCTTTCCATCATTATCCCTCTTTCTACCGCTCTCTCATTTTCCCACAGTATCACACTTTACTGCCCCTCTAATCTATTTCATCATATCTCTCCATCTCTTTCTGTCACTCCACCTATGTCTCTGTCTCTCTCTCTCTCTCTCTCTCTCTCTCTCTCTCTCTCTCTCTCTCTCTCTCTCTCTCTCTCTCTCTCTCTCTGTCTCTGTCTCTGTCTCTCTCTCTCTCTCTCTCTCTCTCTCTCTCTCTCTCTCTCTCTCTCTCTCTCTCTCTCTCACAGAATCTCTCTCAGAATCTCTCTGTCTCTCCCCCAGTCTACATCTCCCAGACATCAAGCAGGAGGAAGAAATAAAGAAAGAAAGAAGAAAGGGGAGAGAGGAATATGCGAGGGCTCAGCGAGTGACACTCGTGGCTGGTCCCCGCCTCGCCACCGCCTCTCACATTAACATGCGCTCTAGACAGCTAAATATTTTAAGTGCCCCGACGTCGGGCCGGGCTCTACCCACTGGAAGCCCCTCCAACACAAGCTCCTTACACACACACACACACACGCACACGCACACACGCACACGCACACGCACACACACACACACACACACACACACACGCACACACACACACACACACAAACACACCAAACAGACATACAGCCATAAGCTCCTAATACACACACATACACAGGTCTGATGCTTCAGAATGAATCGAGAGGGAGGCTATGGGAGTGTGTGTCTGTATGGGGGGGGTTAACAATGACAGTAAAAAAACGATATATAGAGAGAGAGGGCCACTGGGGGAACGAGAGCGTGAAGGAGATGGAGAGGGAAAGAGAGAGAGAGAAAGAGACAGAGGGAAAGAGAGACAGAAGGGTGCTAATGGATTGTAAGGAGCGTAAAAATTGAAGATTAAAATGATGCAAAACAGGGATGTCATCAAATATAATGTGTGTGTGAGCGTGTGTGTGTGTGCGCGCGCCTGCGTTTGAGTGCGTGTGTGTGTGTGGACGTGGGTATGTTCTTGTGTGTGTGTGTAGAGATGAAAAGGCATGTGTGTTTGTGTGTGGTGCGTAGATATGTATGTGTGTGTCTGTGTTGTTTGTAGATATGTTTGTGTGTCTGTTTGTGTGTTTAGAGGTTAGGATTGGATGGTCGTGGTGAGGAAGCGAGAGAGGGAGGCAAGAGGAAAGGACATAAGAAAGTGAAGAGAAGGTGAAGAAATCACCAGACAGACGAGCAGACACACGCACACCTCCTCACACACACACACACACACCTCCTCACACACACACACACCTCCTCACACACAGGCGAATGAAAGTGGTGCAGTCAGTTTTCTTTTTGCTCCTAAAAGTTTTTGAAAGAGAACGCCGCAGCACATCAAAGTGTCCTGGCAGACAGCCACTAGTGTCCTTCAGCCTCTCTCTCTCCCTTTCTTACGCTACCCCTCTCGTCCATTCTCTCTCTCCCACAATCTCCCTTTTTCCTCCGTGTTTATTCCTGCCGGTCCATCTCTGTCTCTCACTCCCTCTCTGTGTTTACGTCTCCCTGTCTCGCTCTCTCTCCTACTATGTTTCGCTATCACTATGGTAGAAATGTGACCGTGTGTTACCATGTGTGTTAGCGTGTGTGTGTTACCATGCATGTTCGTGTGTGTGCGTTATCATGCGTGTTAGTGTGTTTGACCATGTGTGTTAGCGTGTGTGTGCTACCATATGTGTAGGCATGTTTGGGTTACCATGTGTGTGAGCGTGTTTCCATTTCCATGCTTGTTAATTTCTGTGTGTTACCATTTGTGCTTGTGAGGTATAACCATGTGTCTGGGCATGTGTCTGCGTTGCCATGTGTGTGAGCCTGTGTGTGTTGGCATCTACGAAAAGCAGGACAGTAGAAACTCAAATAGAACATCACAGATCCAGGACAGGAAGGGGTCAAAGGTGAGGAGCGTCTATGGATAAAACAGGGTATCGATTCAATTCACCCAAAGTTTTTCCTCGGTTTTCCTTAGCTGCCTTTAGGGTCCAAAACTCGCTTTTAGAATGTTGTCTTTGTACCTGCCAGGGTGGAAAATCCACCGGCCAAACTATTGTTTCAGTGTGTAACCTCACTCTATCACTCTCACTCTATCACTCTCTCTCTCTCTTTCCCACTCTTTCTCTCTCCAAACTATTGTTTCAGTGTGTAACCTCACTCTATCAGTCTCCCTCTATCACTCTCTCTCTCTTTCCCACTCTTTCTCTCTCCAAACTATTGTTTCAGTGTGTTACCTGAAGTGTATCACCAGCCCAACAGCAAGTTCTCACCATCATGGCTGGTGTTCACATTTTGCTCCGTGCCTTCCTTGATTCTGCCCCCATGCGGGGCAGGGCCTGAGGGGTGCGTTCAGTACTCACAGCTGAAGATGCCCGGTGGGGGGTGCTGGGTGACCACCGGGCAGTTCTCCTCATCGCTGTTGTCTCCGCAGTTGTTGAGCTGGTTGCAGATCAGCGAGCCCAGGCGCAGACAGTTACCATTGCTGCATTGGAACTTGCACTCTGCATGTCGGGGGAGAGAGAGAGGGACAGAGGGACGGTCAGGCGCACGGACAGAAGACAGGAGCCACCGTGTTTCGACGGCTCGCACGTTAACGGGAGCTCTCCCTGTTCCGTGTCCTCGGGGGGTAGAAGGAGCAGAGCACCGAGTCCAGAGCAGTGGATACGGTACAAGTAAGGGTCCTTTGTGCTTACAGTGTTCAGACACAACGGCCTAAGGGGTGTCTAAGAACAAAGTGTACAAAAACATCAGACTCCAATCTAATTTCATACAACATCTCGTCTTAGTCATGAGGCCCTGTGTGTTGTCTCGCCTCCGTGGAGTGTAAGGTCAGGCAGAACTTTTTTGTTTTTCTGGTTTTCGTGTTTTGGTCATTTCCTGCGGCAAACTCGACGGTGAAAGTGCTGTAAATGCACTTCACCGAGAAATGAGGGCAGATTAAAAAACGACACACCCCCGCAAAAACACATACACACACGCACGCACGCACGCACCCACCCACCCACCCACCCACCCCCACACACACACACACACGCACACACACAC
>NC_082392.1:13774578-13792078 GCF_031168955.1 Gadus macrocephalus
TCTCTCCCACATCTCATACCTATAACCATGTGAATGAAAATTCCCACCCCTCTCCCACCGATAACGCTTATACAGAGCACCCCCCGTTCGAGGTGCTCCATGGTGGGATGTCAACGGCAGGAGGTTAGTTTGAATGCACATCGACAGCCACGAGGGAGTAACTGTGGTTGCATCAGCACATGAGGCTAGTGTGTGCTCAAGTAGGGTAATGCTAATAGGCAAATAGCCAGGATGCAAACAGTTATTTGCCATATGAACAAATACATTAGAAGTAAACTCCTCCATGCGCTTTAAAGGTGCAATGTGTTGAATTTATTAGCATCTAGCGGTACAGACTTGGCAATAATGTTATTGAATATCGTATGCATGTTTAATTTGTGTATAATCTCATGGAAATAAGAACTGTGTTTTTTGTTACCTTTGAATGAGCCCTTGACGTTGCAATCTACAAAGTCAACACTAGATTCCATTAAGTCCTACATACTGCACCTTTAATATAATATAGTTTAGTGTGGGTTCCAACACAAGTTAGAAAGAGTACGCCAACGCAAAGACATTGTTAAGAGGAACCGAAGTCTCCTGCCAGGGATGAACCCTTGAAAACAGATTGTTTCAGTTTAAACGTTTCCTAGATGGGAAATTAAAAAAGTTCAGAGTTGCATCGGAAGCACAATTGATGGCTTTAGATAGCCTTCTATTGGACAGCAGAATATTTGTCGCAATGCGCATCGTAAATGTTTTAAAACCGTTTTTTTCCCCCTGAACTCGGGGTAGTGGTCCGCGGCGCAGCGCTGCTAACGTGTCTTGCTAGCTGCGGTGCCAATCTGTCGTTGCACAGCACGGGCCAACAGCATATAGCTGTTATTAGAAGGCCGGCGATAAAGTTGACACATTCTGTGTGCAGGGAGCCGTAGTCCTCCACTCCATGCCTTTATCTTCCTTTGATTATGGCTCTCCCTTCCCTTATTTCCCTGTGTATCTCTCCCTCATGCCCTCTAGCCCGCATCCTCCATGGCAGCACGGCAGCGGCATTAAAGTAACAAATGTGCTGCAGATGCAGCCGCTGCGTGCGAGGCGGTGGGCATCATTCCTGGCTGCTGTCCCTTCACCCCCCTTACCTCCCTCTCCCCACCTCCAAACCTCCTCCCCCTCTCCACCTCCCACCCTCTCTACCTCCCACCCTCTCTACCTCCCACCCACTCTCCACCTCCCACCCTCTCTTTCCTTCTCGTCTGTCCCTTCAGCCCCCCCCCCGCCTCCCAACCAACCCCCCTCTCTCTGCCTCCCACCCTCTCTTTCCTTCTCGTCTGTCCCTTCACCCCCCTCACTGCCACCCCCGCCCGCCTCCCCCCCTCCTCCCCGCTCCCTGCCTCCCTGCCTCGCTCTCTGTCCCTCCTTTTCCTCTACCTTTCTCTAACCCCCCCCTCCCCAAACCTCTCCCCCGCTTTCTTCTCTTTCATCCTCTCCTCTCGTTTCGTTGGCTCAACCAATATAATTAGGCGTGTCACAGTTGTGCTGAGCTGGCAGAATAAACTCCCAAAGTGAGGGAGAGGAAAGTAAGGGATGGGACGAGACAGAGAGAGAGGGGGAGAGAGAGAGAGGGGGAGAGAGAGAGGTTCAGAATGATCAGTTTGAACAAGGTGGTGGAGGGCATATAGAATTATGTTGCCCTAGGGAGAGGCAGTGAGTTTGCGGGAGAGGAAAATGTGAGCGATAGAGAGGAATAAGAGTGTCAGACAGATCGAGAGAAGGAGATAACGAGAGGGGGAGAGAGATAAACAGAGACAGAGGAGAGATACAGAGAGAGAGAGAGAGAGAGAGAGAGAGAGAGAGAGAGAGAGAGAGAGAGAGAGAGAGAGAGACACCTTCAGGCTATGTCCCCCCATCCGCAGTCCAGACAGTACATCACCACTACCATACGGTTTGCTGAGTTGTGCTTGTGTGTGTGTGTGTGTGTGTGTGTGTTTGTGTGTGTGTGTGTGTTTGTGTGTTTGTGTGTGTGTTTGTGTGCACTTAGGCGTGGTAATCGCAGAACTAAATGTAAACGTTGTGCTCAGTGGCTGTACGTGTCCAGGGTACGGCAGGTCTCACCGAGATCGGTTTGTCGTAGTGTGTGTATATACGTGTGCACGTGTGTGTATGTGTGTATGTGTGTACCTATGTTTGTGTGCGCGGGTGTGTGCGTATGTGTCTGTGTGTGCATGTGTATGTGCATGTGTGTGTGCGTGTGTGTTTGTGCGTGTTTGTGAGTGTGTGTGTGCGTGTGTGAGTAACCCTGTATAGCTTTGTCCATGGGTGGTCTGTTGCCTGGTACGTAGCTGCCACATTTTAAATTGAAACTCAGCAGACAACCTGTCTGTCTGATGCCACTCTCAATCCGTCTGTCTGTCTCTCCCTCCCTCCCTCCCTCCCTCCCTCTCTCACTGTTTCTCTCTCTCTCTGTCTCTCTCTCCCTCCCTCCCTCTCTCTCTCTCTCTCTCTCTCTCTATCCCTCTCTCTCTCTCTCTCCCTCTCCCTCGCCCACACTCTCTTTACCTGTCTGTCTCTCTGTCCCTCTCTATGTCCCTATGTCCCTCTCTCTCTCTCTCTCTCTCTCTCTGTCTGTCCATGCCCCCCTCTCACCGGGACTAATGAAGCAGAAATTCCATTAAAGCAGTCGAAACATTTTGTTTAGACCAGGGCAGGGTGCAAGGTGAGCACAGCTCCATTTGCATACCGAGGCTGTGGGACGAAAGGAGGGACAACAGACATTGTGTCCGATAACGTCATCTTTTTTTAGGTTGTCATAACAACGAACAGCGATCTGTATAGTTTACCGCAGGAGAGCGGCCATTCAAGTTGGACTGACTTTGAGCGGTTGTGATGACCCTGACATTCTTGTGATATTCAAGTGGAATTAATACCATTTAGAGGTGTTTTTTTTCACTGTTTCCTGTGTTTGTTAAATGATGCAGCCTGATTCAAATAGCAATCTCCCTTTCGAGAGGAACCATGTTCTCCGGCGCAAAATATACTCCCAAGCTGAATGTGCTTCTGTTGGACCCTGTTTTAAATTGTAAATGTTAGTGATATGCAAGTGTGGCAATAGCATCAGGTCACTGGCTAGCATTAGCACTGAGAATCCTGGGAAATATGTCTTCCTGTGGCTGGCTCACTGTCTGCTTTAACACCCAGCCTACGCCAACACCCACGCACATGAATAAGGTACAGACAGACAGACAGTCAGACACACATACACTCTCTCCCCACTACCATGCCAACCAGGACGAAAAACTCACCAGGAGGCAGTGGTGCCCTGCTGTGCCAAAATAGTGCCTTAAACCCAGTCTCCTCCACCATCATTTGAACCATCATGCATGGGTGGAGGCTCAGCAGACTGGCTCACAAGCTGCGATACAGTCACCCATAACAGGTCGAGAATGTAGCGTCCACACCTCTTACAAAGCAGTCAGTTAACAGGACGGAGACAGCGTTTATTAAGCATAATGAACGCATAATAAACACACGCAAACCTTGCACGACTTTTGGGAGAAATTCAAAAGACACACACATACAATCCTTTTCACAGAGTGTTTGCCCAGTTGTCAAGTAGGCAACTCGCGGGATCTTGACCATCCTCGACTGGTCAATGATAAAATGGTCGTTGAGTACTCCACCAACCTTTGGGATGAGCCACTAAGGTAGGCTTTCTCTCTTTGACTTGGATACATGGATACATTGATATGATAAATAAACACAAACATACATCTGGGTTTTCATAGCAGCATTAAATGGGCCTTTATCACAGGGGCGAACACACACAGGTGTATCTCAGCACCCTTCAGGGCACTGCCTACATACCCACCATTAACTCAAAGAGCCACATCTGCTTTGGCCCTCTGATGAAGGGCCTGACAATGCTCTCTCAATACCTTTTCCGAAGACGGATCATGCTCATAGACATTACTAGATAGACTGCTTCGACCCGTTTCTGCAAACGTCGACTGGCCTGCAAACAAATAAAAGTAACTGTAATGGGTGACCCAAGAACAGCACAGACTGAGACCAGCGTTGGGACAGTTCAACAGCTTATTGTCCAAACAGGGTAATAGCAGGCAGAGGGGTCCGGGACAGAAGGCAGTTCAGGTTACAAGGGCAGGGACGACCAGGATGGGTCAGGGACAAGCAGGGTCGAACCCAAGGAAGCAGTCCGGGAAATCATACTACAGAGCTTTGCATGCTGCTAAAGACAATCTGGCAGAGACTGAGGCCCCGTTTACACGAAGGGAAAACGCAGATATTTCCACGCGGTTTGGCCTCTCATTTACACGAAAACTCAGTTTTTGTCACAGAAAACGATCATTTCTAAAAACTCCGGCCAAATTGGAGATTTCTGAAATCGCCGGTTATGAGTTGTCGTGTCAACGGGGAGAAACAGGGTTTTAGGTTCTGAAGCGTCACATTATGCGCCAGGAAATGCTTAACGTCATATGAGCGCCCTATGTTTACAGTTTGTTTGTTACAGGAAGACGCTCGTGTTATTCGTTGTTGTTGATTCTGAGGATTCTGATTGGCTTGCACGGCTTTATCCTTCTCCCTACTAGAGTTTAGATTCTCTGCCCGAGATAATACATAGGTTTTACACTATCCTCGGGCCGGGCCTTTGAACGACGATTTTTTAATTTTTTTTTATCTTTGGTTTATTGGCCTAATCTGAGGAGAAATTTATGCCATAAACAAAAATATTATAGGCCTTTATTACACGGGTCTTCTCAATGCCGTGGAACGCTACGTTCACTTGCATGGGTAGTAGTCCGGTGACTTGTCAAGCCCAGCGTCTTCCGTTGCTAAGCGACGTCACCGTCTTTGCGGACAAATTATTTCTCTGCAGATCAACACTAAGAATGCTGGTAACGAATAAATTGTAAAAAGACACACCATGTGAAGTTATTTTTTCGTTTTGGCAAGTAGCCGTGTAATAAGCGGGATAATGTATAGAACGTCGCCGTTTATTGTCGAAAGTAAGCCCCTTCAGGGCGAAGCAAGACAACTTCGCTGCGCGTCGGTCGGTGTACTGTTCGCCCTGTCGGGGCTTATTTTCCCGATAATGACCGGCGTTCTATACATTATCCCTTACATATATATTTAGCAGAGTAGGCCTAGTAACAAATGTGTACAAAGTTACATATGTATAAAAAAAAAAAGTCGGGTTGAAATCGGGCTCGGGCTCATAATTACAGTTAATGTGTCGGGTCGGTCCGGGCTCGGACAGAACGTGCACGGGCTCGGGCCGGGTCGGGCTTGATTTTCTGGGCCCGATCTAAGCTCTACTACACTGCCGCCCATAGGTTTGGCATAGTTATAATGGCGCTCGACGGCGTATTTATGCGTTTTGATGTAAACGACAACTTTTTTGAAAACGATGCTGTGTGCACAATGTTATTTTGGAAAACGGAGGGGGGGAAATATTCGGAACACCGGTGAAGGTGGTTGCACTGATGAGGTGGGAGTGTCAGGCAGGTGATCAGGAAAAGTACTAGCAGAGCTGGCAGTGGGATGAAAAGCCAGGAGCGGATCATGACAGTACAGAGCTGGCAGTAGGATGGAAAGCCAGGAACGGATCATGACACTAACGTTTACATTTCTCAACCCAATTCCATGAGTTGTTGTTTTTTTTATATTAATTATTTTATATATCTTTTATAGTCTAAGAATTTCATTGTTTGAATATTTTTTTTAGTTAAGTAAACAAAAATATTAATAAATAAAAATAACTTAAAAGTAAACAAAATGTAAAAGTCATAATGTATTATTTTTCAGAATCAGACTTGTGAGAGTTAATCCGGTGAGAGAAATATCTTTGTGTCCAAATTGATTAAATTGGTGGCAAAGAGATGCAATTAACCCTAACTGAATTTTTTTCTTATCCCTACCTCAGAAAACCATTTTTTCTCAATAAACTGATTATACTGTGTTACATCCCAGCCTTGGGATTTCGTTTGAACCGTACACGCGTGCAGGGATCTACACTCTTGTTCTCCTATAAGAAGACTTTTCTTCAAAGTCTAAAGAGTTAGAGGGAACACAAAATATCTGAAGAGGCAGACAAAGACATTTGGAGCATGATGCAAATCTCGGCTCTCTACGTTGCTGGTGAACGGCGGTGATTCAGTCTCTGATGCCTCCCCTGGTTGTTATGCAGACAGATGCCCTGCCACCCCTCCCCCCATCCTCCACCTCCCGTGAACTTTGTCTCTGGTTCGGAACTCTTCGTGGTCGTCTCCACGGCGACGGCCGTGTCCTCGTCACCAGCATCAGACGGGAGAGACACTGTTGAGTCTGGGTGGAGATGGAGTCCTTGGGCTCACACACACACACACACACACACACACACAAGACAGATAACACACACACCCCCTGGACTCACCGCCTACTGGACTCCCTCCCCCCTCTCCGTCCCTCGTTGCAGTACAGTATGCCGTGAGTGATGTGATGCGCCCGTTGGCTGCGTCCTCCTCCCGGGGTCTGAGCTGTGACACCTCCCCTCCCACATGTGTTTGTGATGTTTTTGATATGTTGCTTATGTGTTGAGGTATTTTTTGCTAATCCCTACACTTTGCCCCCCTTAGAGGAGCATAGTTTGGGGTATTGACTTTTTTTTCCCTCGTCACCCTCTTGTTTAGCTTTTTTAATTTTCTTATCTAACGCGGGCCGCATGTTTCTTATCTAACGAGCGCCTGACAGTCTCTCCGTCCTGTCTCCCCAAACTGTCTTTTATGATTCTTGGACGGAATGTAACTGGTCTTTTTCGTTGCTCTGTAACATGTGCAATGACATTAAAGTTTATTGATTGATTGATTGATTGATTGATGCAGTTTTGAAATTTATCTTATTCTGTTGCACAGATATATTGTGCCACGTTGAAATAATTCAGGATTGGTTAGCCTGGCTAGTTTACACAACCCCTGTGTGTTAGATTAGACTACCTTAGATTAAATTGAAGATGAGAGATTGATTAGCTGTATTGTTGCATATCACAAAAAACACCACACTCTTCCCAAATAATTAAATAAAAATATAAAGCAAAAGACAAAATAAATCAAAAACTGTGGGTGTGAATTAGGATAGCGTAAAGTGGAGTGTATTTTGAAAACCTATTGAAGTGTCCTCCGCCCTCGTTCCACGTGTATCTCCAGATCCTGCCTTTACCTTTAATGAGAGACACCTAATAGGCACCAGGAGCAGTAGTCAAATGAAAACCTGGGTGAGCTCTAATCTATTCTGCCTTTCAGTACCACTACACATGTCCAATCCCAGTAATGGAACACATACCATAAACTGCTCACGTAGCAATCCAGCACTAATGCAATTATTCAAACTAATCCATTTTTTGTTTATGTTTTTGTTAAGCATTTGACACACACGAGTGCTAATCTATAGGGAGCTATGCAGCATGTCTCTGGGATATTTCTTGGAGGGCCGCCACTCCCCAGCTGTCCATTCAGTGGAATGGTTGGAAAAAAAAACAACGTTGTTATGTAAAGGCTGCGAGACAACAGCAGCTCCCCCTCACCGCAGTTATCAAATACAGCCAAAACACATGTCAATTAATTAGAGGGAAACAGATAGAGGCAGACACTCAAGAAACAAAGAGCAGACACTCAAGATACACACAGACAGGCAGCCACTAACAATAAAGCCTACCCACAATGCAAAGGCCCACACATGCATAAACACACACAAAGACCTCCCACACACACATATGCACACACAAACACACACACACACACACACACACACACACACACACACACACACACACACACACACACACACACACACACACACACACACACACACACACACACACACACATATATAAACATAACACACTCGCTCGTGCGCTGGAAGAAGCGTACATGTAGACGTTACCCAATCAAAGTGTTCCTATTAAGGGCAGTGTAAACATGGGGGGGGGGGGGGGGGGGGGCTGGAGTAAATACAGCATAGCACATCAGACAACCGGCAGCCAAGCACAGAGAATGGATGAGCAATCACACACACACACACACACACACACACACACACACACACACACACACACACACACACACACACACACACACACACACACACACACACACACATCTCTTAAATCTCTCATCAAAAGCCACACACAGCTACAGAGGAGATGCGAATAAACAAATGCTGACACACACACACACACACACACACACACACACACACACACACATGCATTTACACACATACAAACACGCAAAACACAGAAACACACACACGCACACACACATATTTAAAATCTCTCATCAAAAGCCAGACACTCTTAGAGAAAATATACAAATAAACAAATGCTGACACACACACACAGGTAGCACAGTGGCTGCGAGGTGACTAACTGCATGTGTCAGACTCTGTACATTTCCACAACTTCGTGGGGGGCCAAATACTTTATGCTGCCATAGACAATGTCAAAGTACTAAACACACAGACACGCGCCTCAAACAGACCAGCATGGAGCACGTCTACACATAAGCTACTGCTTCTTTCTGATGGAGATGTCGCTGTAGTTCTACTCAATAGATTATGCGGCTCAGTTAACCTAAGTCATGACATTGCATTGCTTGCACATTATTGTACACACACACACACACACACACACACACACACACACACACACACACACACACACACACACACACACACACACACACACACAGACACAGACACACACACACACACACACACACACACACACACACACACAAAGTGTTTGGCATGCATCCACCCAGTTGTATAACCAGGACAACTCTCAATGAATGCATGCATATATGCCCTGCATTTACACAATTATCATGTTATGATTATTGTGTGTGCTCCTGCAATTATATGAACATATATTTTAATTCACAGGAGCTAATTCCCAGTTGCAAGCACAGTGTCAAATGCAGCATGGGTAAAACACCTACATAGTAGTAGATAGTATACACCTACACCCAGACTGATACACAAACGCGACATCCATACAAACAGACAATGCCTTCATGCCACCCGGACTCTCGCAGGTTGGTTGGAGGAAATGCGCACCAGATCTGCAAGCACAGGGCTTGTTACCCTCCCCTCTCCCGCGCAGACGTACCTTCAGTACTTCATGCGGAATTACTGAAGGTACATTGGATAAACTTACACAAAGAGAAGCATAGGCTCTTTACAAAGAACACTGAGGTCAGAGTAACTATCGGGTACTAATGCTACAAATTGCCTTTATTCCACTAGATTTGTTTTGGAAACGGCGCAAAGAGGACTCCCAGGCCTCCTGTACAGAGTACGCATTAGCAGTGGATTGAGATGGCTCCCCACCACTGAAGGGTTACCACACATCCGGTCTGCTGAGCTTCCTCTAATGAGTGCAAATTGGTTGCAAAAAGTACATCATGTACAGTGGACCATGTCTCCTGTGTTAACTTTAATAGCATCAGCCAATCAGCACGAGCCAATCAGCAGCAGCACATCCATAACGCGGTGTGTTATGGTCGATGGGTCCCTCAGAGGTGTGGGGGGGGATACATCTAAGCACGCCGGCCCGCCGCTAACCCCTGAAAGTACACAGTGCTGTTCATAACATAAAATGTAACGCTGAAGCACAATCGAGCCCTAACTCAACCTACATTACCCAACAGTATGCCGTATGGAGGACAACGTTGCACATTTGTTCACATTTATGTTCATGCGGAAGTTGCACATTGTTTGGCCAACATAAACCAAAATTTGCGCGCTAGCGTAATCACACGATACAGTAAGGGTGGACCTTTCCTGCTGGATACATTTATATCCAGGGCGTCTATAGCCAGGGCACATGCAGGTGAAATGCTACCGAAGTGCCACTGCTGTTACACATTCAGAGGCAGGGTTCACGCAGGCTGAATGCTCTCCGGCAGACTCGCTACAACAAAGTCATTTTGACATTTATGTTGTTAACGGATGTTTTAGTGAAGCCATGAGCTTTGTATCACCAGACAAGTATCATCCTCTTTATCTGAAACATAAATCTTGCCTCATTTGAGAGGCGAGATGACAGTAAGAATGGCTTTCAGTCATTCACACCGGTCTGAGTTGCCCTCGTTGGATTCTAATCCCCGGACCAGAAGTCCTTGGCACCATGACCCACTGCAGGTCTGCCTCCTGAAGAGGTAAGGAAGGATCATCTCTGGCCTTTGCGTGAAATCCGAGAAGGACAGAAGGGCAAAAGCCACTCACTTGACCTGGAGGGGTAGCAGCTTGGAGTAGCAGAGCTATACACGACGGTCAGCTCGCTAGAGAGTGCAGTGACTGGAGGCCGCGGCTGCCGATTGCAGGGACGTGTTTATCGACCGCCCCTGTGCTCAGAGGAGAACGTTAGCTATCTCCTGTCCTGTCCCTTCCACTTTATCCCTTGGTGCCATTGAGCACTTTAACGCTAGAAAATGTCAAATCAAAGAATGGCCGGTCAGCCGGGCTTTAAAGGTGGGAGGGGGGTTGAAGGAGACAGGCTCTGTCCTTGTCTAATGAAGTAGTAACTGCTTTAGAAATCGTTGTGTGGAGCACCAATTAAACGTGTCGCCGCTTGCCTAAAGGGCAGGGATGGTCTTCTTGGAGAGAAAAAACACGCACAGTCTCTTCAAGGTGAGCGTTAGAGCCAGGAGCAGCCGTAGAAACTCAACAAATTGCCTGAATAGAGCTTCAGTCAAGCAGAGCACAGAGAGAGCCCAATGATAAACACACTTTAGGTGTTTGTTGTGGATCGAGAACCCAGTAAACTGAGACTATGAGGGGAAATGTCTTGTGCATAGCGGGTTCTATGTATTACGCTTTTTATTGTTTAATAATTCATTTATTATATTTCAGAAGAATCAATTGAGCACTTAGTTCAAAATGTTACAGAATGTAATCTTTTCAATGCGCTGTTTTGTCTGACTTGCGGCTGGAGAGAAGTATTAGCATCATCATCTGTACATGCTCTAAGCTATGGGCAGAAAAGGCTTGGTGATTTCATACGTAATCGACTCGTCTTTTTGCATTTGATTTGAGCACTGTTGGCAAGACAAAGTGCTTCTCCAAACAGTGCCGCTGGTGCTACTAACCATGATTGATCTCCGTAACAGGATGAAGGGGTGAGATCAGGAGTGTTAAGAGGGGGTTCTGTCTGTGAGGTATTTGTATACATCCTGCCTGCAGAGTGTTTGGGGCGAAGGCTCTGAGTGAGGTAGTGCTGCTACCAGTGAGGCTGGGGGGGGGGGGGGGGGGGGTGCTCTCTGAAAGACACCAGGGACAACGCTCAGCTAGGGGGGCCGAGCTAGGTTGGGCCCTGTGGGTCGGCCCCTGACGATCTGACCCGGGCCTGCGTGTGGGATCACAACGGAGAAGGAGGAGGAGCCTAAATACTCTGGCTTGACGAAAGAGACAGTATTAAAAGGTGAACTTGATTCAGGGCTCCTGCGAGGCCACAGGGCGATTTCACTCTTCTTGGTGGGAACAAGACCCCTTATTAGGGTGTTTTGGTCCTGGTGAGTTTGGGACGGCACCCGTGTCTACATTCAGGTCCAAACCCATCCCCTATCTGATCCATCTGCCCCTTGTGGGAGAAAAGATGTCTGTTTATTTGCTGATAAGTAAGAACGAAAAAGATGGAAAAAGGGAGAGAGAGTGGGAGAGAGGGAGAGAGAGAGTGATGAGAGAGAGAGAGAGAGAGAGAGAGAGAGAGAGAGAGAGAGAGAGAGAGAGAGAGAGAGAGAGAGAGAGAGAGAGAGAGTGGGTTCCCATGGGGAGCTGCTGCATGGCTATCTTCTCTCACCATCTGACAAGCACCTGAGGGAAGACTCCTGACAGCCACGTGAGCAGATTGAAGCCAGAGCAGATAGCAGCGGGGCCTCGTCCAAAGTGATCAACACCAACCACGCCAGCTCAGACTCTCCTTGGCATGCAGCAACAAAAATACACAAGGCCCAAATAATCTTCCCATAGACACAAGCTGTTCCACAGTCCAGCTTGTAATGAAAATGCTTGCTAATGTGCTATTTTTGCATTGCGTGTGCACTGCAGAAGTCCATTTTTTGGCCTTCCAAGATGATAATGTAGGCTGTCTCGCACTGGTTCAACCGGTTGTTAATTTTAAAGTAAATCATCCTCAGCCTTTTTGATTTCGAGTTTGTAGCCCTGCTAATAATTCTCTCAAGTTGGCTGTTACTTTTAAATCTGCCTCTTCCACAGCCTCAGTCAGGTCTCAATATGTGAGGACCAAAAGACTCATAGACAGATGGGGTATCGAGACCAACACATAGCTAACACAATAGCAGCCGGGCAGACATGCAAAGGGATATACGAGAGTGCCAGACACCCAGACATGCTTGTGTCTGTGCCCCCAGCCTTTGGCCAACGGCCCCAGGCGAGGGGGCAGGGAGCTGGGCAGGAAGTCTGCCACTAATGGCCCAGCCCGTCACTCACTGGATTGAATGAACTCCTGCAAGGGGACTCAATATGGATCGAATGTGGGGAACAGCAGAGAGACAGACAGACAGATGGAGAGAGGGAGACAGAGAGAGAGGAAAGGAGAGAGGGAGTAAGAAAGAGACAGACAGAGAGAGTAAGAGAGATTAGGAGGGAGAGATTGATGGAGAGACTAAGAAAGAGAGAGAGAGAGACAGAGATATAGCAGGAAGACGAGCATAACAAATTGAAAGCAAACCAGAAAAATGGCCAAAGGTAAAACAGTTAAAGGAAGTGCAAAATAAGAAGAGAGAAACATGACACCAAGGGGAGGAGACACCGGGTGGAGGGGGAGGAAAGGGTGAGGTGGGAGGATGGATTTCACTGTATCTGACATTTGACGTTTGACATTA
This sequence comes from Gadus macrocephalus, assembly GCF_031168955.1. NCBI lineage: Eukaryota > Metazoa > Chordata > Actinopteri > Gadiformes > Gadidae > Gadus > Gadus macrocephalus. The sequence continues at coordinate 13,787,451 of NC_082392.1, forward strand.
TCACACAAACAAACACACACACTATCAATCATGACACTTAAACATAATACACACACAACCATACATGGTGTACACACACACACACACACACACACTCCTAATCGTGACAATTAAACACAATACTCAAACAATCATACATGACACACAAACACACACACACACACACACACACACACACACACACACACACACACACACACACACACACACACACGTCTAAGCATGAGACTTGACCACAATATTACCCACACAACCATACATGACATAGGAGACAAACACACACACAGCAACGGTGGTGGAGTGAGAGGCCGGATGACATGTGTTTAAGTGCTTTCCTCCGGACATGAACCCTGCACACAGTAAACCAAACCTTGGTTCAACCCTGCAGCGATCGACCGCTCCGTCCCCCCATGCACGCGCACCGCTGTCTGTGTTTACTGACGCCCCATGACTGCATGTTCCCTCATCGAGCACACATACACACACACACACACACAGGCGTACAGGCAGGGACATCAACACACAGTACACAAATAAATACATGCAGTCACATCGATGTACAAACACATGCATACACACAGACACATCGACGCACACACACAATCACACAGACACATCGACGCACATACACACACACATTGACGCATACACACAGACACACAAAAACACAGGCATACACAGACACATCGACGCACACACACACACTCTTTACACAGACACATCGCCGCACACACACACAAACACACACATTGACGTACAAAAACACACACCCACACATCAGACACAAAGACACACACACACGCATAAATAAAGAATTAAAATCATTGAGGAGACACATGCCTGCAAAATTCATAGTCTATAAATGTATGTGCTTGTGTCCAATCTGATATGAGTTGTGTTTTAATAAAAAGCCATGACAACCATTCACACCACACACTATATCTGCTCTTCAACCTTAATTAGCTCACAGTTACCAACAGCCAGGCAGTTAATCACAGTAAAGCTACACTTAAAAAAGCTGGGAAACTATTTTCACGTTAATAGCCACAAAATATAAAATACAAAATATATTCAGCCACAAAATTCTATAGTTCAGTGTTTCAAAAGAAACAAAAAACAAAAGGGTGAAGTCAGGTTCTTGCATTTTGTAATGGTGGCAAAATATAAAAGAAATATGACACACAGTGAATTGGGTTGAGATGAGATGAGAGCCAAACCTACAGATCACAGGGAGCCAGTTTTGAGGTAAATCTTCATTTGGCTCGGCCAACCTTTGGCTTCTCTGGGGTCACACTGGAGACCTTCAGATGATTGCCTTGACAGGACTCTCTTGTCCTATCTCAGTCCGCTGCTCTAATGTCCGTCATAACATCTCTGCCCTTATAGAAAGGATCTCTCTTTTGCTTTTTTTTACTATAAAAAGGTTATTTTCAACACCATAAACTTGGTCTTAACCGTCTCTTCACCTTGAAATAAAATCTAACCATCCTCAAACAAAGTCTGCACACGTAAGGGCTTTTTCTTTTTCAACAGTCCAAAGTTGGAACGCTAGTTTATTTCAGGTTTAAACTGTGACTGCTTTAATGGTGACTATATAGATTACAATTGATTCAAAATCGGGGCCAAACCAATCGACTTCAACATCTCTTTATGATATTGGTAAGACATTCCTGCATCCATCAAAATCCCCGGTCATATGTGTCCGTCCGACACAGGTGTCCCTTGGCTGGCTGCATTTCTAATTTGAAATGTTGAAGGTATGAAGGTATACCGTGCCCACATTGAAGTAAATAGCAAGAGTTATGTTAGTCTGTTCTGGGAGCATAGAAATAACAAAATGTATCTATTAAGGTTTCAAACATTAATTAAAAAACAATCAACCTATCAGCGATTTATGATAAACTTCCACCCTAAATGTTCATCTTGGTCTGCAAAGGAGATCTCTGCAATATAATAAGACAAAAAACTGTAAATAAACAGTGTGTTTCCGTCTACTATGCTTGCAGAAGGTTAATTGGGAAATAGATTACAATTTCAACTTCTGTACACAACTCATCGTGCTACCAGCTAATGGCAGAGCACTAGAGAATCTCTGTATTAGTTCATCAAAACATAGATATAATGGGTGATTCTGAAGGGCAGCGCAGTCTAAAAGCTTGCCTCGCTCATGGAGCTGTTTTGTCACTAAGCAACTACTGCGTTTTACCATGTGACACATTATTCTTACACATCGAGGCTGTGGACGCAGCCAATAGTGAGCACACTCTAAATATCCATTTGCCTTTGAATGGGTTGTCGGATGCTATGTAAATGGAACCCATATAAATGAGTCGGGCCTATTGTGCTTCCTTGAATGTTAGCTCCTCAGAACAATGTTAATTGGGGTCTAATGATTGGTAATGACTAGCTTTCTTTCTATTGACACTTATTTACAGTTTCTTGAGTGTTTGAGTAAGTGTGAGTCTACTGGGGACCATAACCATTCACTTAGTCCACCACTAAACGTACATAAATAACATGCTGTCCTTTGTACTTCATGTGCAGTTTCCTTCACCCCTGAAATCGGTGCGTACCTTTGAAGGCGTTGGAGGCCGGCGAGTCTGTTTCCTGCATGCTGCTCCTCCCAGCGTTGCGCTCACCGCTGCCCGAGCCACGAAGGGATGCCAGGCGACCGTCCGACCGTCCGACCGTCCGATCTCAACCGGTGCGAGGCGAGGTCGCTGGGCGTGGCGAGCAGGAGCAGGAGGAGGAGGAGGAGGAGGAGGAGGAGGAGGAGGAGCCGAAAACGGGAACGTGCAAATGTTCGACTGCCATCTTCCTTCGTCAACAGGCCATACGTGAGAATGGGCAGGCCGTCACCTTGCACAGTGGCTGGCCGGTTTACTGGCTTGATTACTGTCCTGTGAACAAGGCGCTTTACTGTCCTGTGAACAAGACACTTTACTGTCCAGTGAACAAGACGCTTAACTGTCCAGTGAACAAGACACTTTACTGTCCCGCAGGCAAGACGATTTACTGTCCTGTGAACAAGACACTTTATTGTCCAGTGAAGAAGACGCTTTACTGTCCTGCGAACAAGACAATTTACTGTACCGCAGGCAAGACTCTTTCCCGTGAACAGGTGGCTTTACTATCCTGCAAACAGGTCGCTCAAGTTTCCCGCGAACATAACAAGACTCTTATTTTGCTGGTATTTGTGATGACCTCAGTCTGCCGGTGCAGGTGAAGGCAATAGGAGAGGGAGAATGTGAGTGAGATGGAGGTCAGATGATTTCAGAGTTTGGGTCTAGTGAGGGAGGAGTCCTCTGGGTGCTGGCGTCTGGGCTAGATGTTGGGTGTATGGGGCAGGGGGACTGGAGGTCCAGGAGGTTTCAGTGAGGGTTGGTTGTAGTCATAGGAGTTAATGGTGGTGGTGGTGGCTGGAAGGGGGAGGAGGGCGGGGGTATGGGGGGAGGGTGTACACGCTCGCTATCCTCCGAGCCACGGGGCTACAGCCATGGCCGGGACCCAGTGACCATCTCTTGAATGTGCGTCTGTTCGCCTGTCCGTCCTCTCCGATGTCTTCCTTCAGCCCTCGCGCTAACTTCCTGTGGTGGATTTCACAGAGTTTCTACTTCCTGTCGGAGTGAATAGGGTTCTGTGTGGGGAGTCTTGCGGGAGTCCAACGTCTTGTCTGTCAGGTTGGTTTCCTCAAAGTGGACACATGTCTGCATCTGTCTTGTTTTTCCGCTGTAATCGTGTTTTCTCGGTAACGGCTTGCCTTCCTTTTTGTCTGTGTCCTGTGTCTCTAGGTTGCGGCTCCGCTGGCTCAGCTTGATGGCAGGCTCTCTGATGTCGCCACGGCCCCTGCAGCACAAAGACAACGGAGAAGGAATAAAATCCATCAGCTCAACCCAACAGTCAACAGGGTTCTATAGAACGACGCGACACACGGACGAGTGCAGCCCCTGGCGGGCGATGTCTGTAACAAAGAACCAGAAAACCAGAGTACCGAAAACACAGACACACACACACACACACACACACACACACACACACACACACACACAAACCAACACACACACACACACGCTGCATTTTACGATAGCAGGCTAGGTGGGTGGTTTGCTGGAGACCCCTGACTCGCCAACCACTTCTTCAACAAATAAGTTCTTAGGTTCTTACATGAAAGAGGGCTACAACATAGAGAGAGAAGAGAATAACAAGAGAGCCGGGAGCGCCACGTTGACCCGGGCCGCCGCGTCCCACCACGGCCACGTACGCCTGCACCTTTGAAGCAGGCCCGGGCTGGAGCCCGCTCGGCAACAACCAAACTTTATTTACATTTCAAAAGCACAGAGTGCCACGCCGTCTCTGTGTGTATCTGAATTAAAATAAAAGGAACAAAGAAATGAAATGAGGACCAAAATCCCCCCCCCCCCCCCCCCAAACCCAGAAGGAAAGCTGAAAAAAATGCGATAGACGATTTTGCAGGTGGTGGTGGTGTGCTGGGAGGGAGATGGGAGGGGTGCGTGGTGGTGGTGGTGGTGGGGGGGGTGAGGAAGACCTGTTTTTGGCAAAGCGGTGACACAATGTTGTTGAGGACTTGAGTCAGGAATGAATGTGAGACAGACAGAGAGAGGGAGAGA
>NC_082392.1:13794578-13804578 GCF_031168955.1 Gadus macrocephalus
GAGAGGAGAGGAGAGGAGAGAGGAGAGGAGAGGAGAGAGCAGAGTAAATTAGAGGAGAGGGGAGAGAAAAAAGAAGAGAGCAAATGAGGAGGGGAGGAGAGAAGATGGACGAAGAGGAAAGGAGAGAAGCTGCCTGACGAGAATAGCCTGACTAGTAGTATAGATGGATGCAGGGAAATTCTTGAACTGACACTTCTACTGACTGAAATTTTGATAAATACATGTGTATATGTGTGCCTTCACACTGAACTTCAGCGACATCTTTAGCCTGTAGAAGATTTGCGGAAGATAAGCTTGGCAGGAACCATCTAGAAACTCCTGATCAAACATTGTGTCTGCAAACAACAACAACACATGTTCTTACCGCCGGGGAGCAGGGAGCTAAAAGTGAGCTCACCATAGCGATGTATGTCTGAACCACAGAGAGCCTATTGACATATATTCCTCATTCTCATAATACCATTGCTGTCATACAACATACCTCTTCCCTGTTGGCCAATCAAAATTCCATTCAGGCGTTGAAAAATGAAAAAGCATAGAGGAGCACAGTTTTTTGTGCTGTTTTTCATGTCCCATCAGACAGATTTTTCAGTCTTTCAAAGTGTCATCCAAAGTTGCAAAGAATCCGTGCCATACTAACAAGTTTTACCTTGTCTTTCATCAGCAGAGTTCCTTCGGAGTTCTGTCGGAATTGGAAATATTCGATGTATCATTCAGGGTTGTGCACTGGTTTAATTCGATCCTAGATTCTCCTATAAATTACATAATTTGCTTGTTGCTTATTTTCTCAGAGGCCATTCCAGGCTACGGAATGGAAAACCAGTTGGTTTTGAAAATGAAGAGATCAGTAGAGAACAAATCCAAATACTGACACCTTGGACGTGTGTGTCTGCCTGTCTGCCTATCTGTCTGCGTCTGGTCATTTGAGGGCAGCAAATACTACTATTGCTGTTTGTTTGCTTTCTGGTTCACGCGAGGACAGCCTCTATCCTGCTGTCCGTCTGTCCGTCCGTTCGTCTGTCTCGTCATCTAGGGACCTTGATGTTTTCCACAGCTGTTTGCAGTGGTTTGTCCAACCTCCAGTATGGTGAAACATATTTTCCTAATGCTAAAGGGTGTAAGCAGCTTCGCCTCCATGCAGAGGATCAATGGCCAGGTGTGCAGCTCACACCGGCAATCGCATGCATTTTCTAGTAAAGATCCTTCAAAATAATTATTCTGAAACGATTATGAAACGATACTGTCGCCTTGTCTTCATGGAGGTGGAGAGGCTCGGCTCTGTCTAATTACACGTGGTGGCAAGACAATAGATTTACATCCAATTATTTGCTTTGTGGAGTTACCGGTATTACGAACCGTGTCATGTCAATACATGCTAAGCTGTTTGTGGAACAGTTTTCACCTCAGCACCCTAGAACGATATGAACGTTGATTCACGATGGTGTCGTATTCATGAAAATCATAAAAAACATGGATTTGTGTTTGGACAATTGATACACGCTTGAAGACTGTCCATGAAAGACATCTCCTACACATGGCCTTAGCTTGTTTCAGCCCCTCCTCCTGTTCGCTGCGAATACTCAAATACTCTCATAATTAGTTTGAGAGCTGCTGTGAGCTACATTTCCCACATTCCCAAATTGAGGTGAGATCAATTATGAGGTCTGCTCCGTCACCATCTCGAGAGGAAATGACTGCTGTTACACAGAATCACATGTTAGACACACAGAGCATACGGTGACAGGGAGAGAGGACTCGTTCGTTCTGGAGTGGGAGGATTCTCCATGGTGTGTCGGGAAGCCAGTCCTGTGTTTCATATTATTTCAAATGAACAAAATGGATGAAAGCGACACTCACATATATTGCTCACATGGAACATTTAATGAATGTATATTCCTAATAGTGTTATGGAAACAAAAACTATTGAACAATTACACTTTATCAGATCTGACAGTCAATCGTTCAAATGAGAGTAAGCCTGGTTGGTGTATAACCCAAAGGATAGTCGGAGAGAGAAGTGTGTGGACACAGAGCTAAGTAATAGACTAATTGATATGTGGAGTTGACACAAACGAGTGACGGAGCAGGATCTTGAATGTAATCCATCTCCCTTTGGCTACAATATGTTCATACCTCCATCCTACTACACATAATACAAACAATACTCACAGATTTATATCTTTCTGTGTCTTTAACCAGTTTTCCACGGCCGCATTCCCTTCAAGGCACGTTTCAACGCAGACACCATCTAAATGCGACAGGCGCCGATTACAAAGCTCTTTGGGGGATGAGGCGGGGCGTCTGCGCCGGATGACATTAAATGTTGCAATTGAGTCCGTCAGAAAGTAGTGGAAGTGCTTCGACTTTTTGCCGCCCGCGACGCAGGGAAGTTGCGGTAACACGGTAGTTTACCCATCAAGATGTCTCCCTCTGAGGTAACCATCGCTACTATCGCCGCCATCACCACCACCGCCGCCACCGCAGCATCGCAGGCCGTTATCAAAACCACAGGGCTGCTCTCGTCTGTTAAGCAGATAATTCAAGCACACTAAGAACACTGATGACATAACAAGACAAACCGGGCTGTTTTGGTGGGGGGGGATTGCCACCGTGTTCTTCAAAGCGCATCAAACATGCTCATCTAAATGCCGCCTCTGAATACCCCCCCCCCCCCCCCCCCCATCTCCCCCACCCAACAGCAAAACAGTTTTTTTCCGGCATGAAGGAAAGCATCTAATTAAAACTAGCCAAATAAAAAGACAAAGCACAGTGTTAGCTTTACGTTAAGCGCTAGTGCAGAAGGTCGATGGAAGGTCTGGGACCTCACACGTGACCCACGGCCCTCTAGGGGGTCGGGATGCGTCGGGTGAGTCGGAACATGGTCAGTGCCAAGCAGGTCAGCTTAAAAGCTGTACTTTTTAAATAAACGTACACAATGGTCCTACATGGAACCGAAAGCTAAACACGCTGGTCTTTTGAACCGCCGCACTCATTCTATGACTCCTCTCTGGAATGAGAACAGAAAAGGGTGTAGCTTACCCAGGCCCTAGCACTAATGCAGCTGAAGGGTCTGTCAGAGTGACTCCCACCGCTACACGCCGCTGTACCACTGTGTGTTCCCAAACCCTGTGCTGAGCGGGGGGAGAGGGCGCTGTGCTGGCGCCGAGGAGCACAGAGGCGCTGTTAGCCGTGCTACTACCTGGAGTGCTAACCAGCCAGCTGTTGGAGCTTATGATCAGACAGACACACGGACAGATGGAGAGACAGGCAGAGAGACAGGGAAACAGCATTCTGTCAGACACGGGCGTGGGAACAGACGTTAGACAAACCACAGGGTTGGTCGCATCTGTTAAGCTGATAATTCATGCACACTAAAATGCTGATGACATAACAAACAGAGAAACTAGGGCGACTTTTTGAGGTTTTTTTTTCTTTGTATGTTCTGAAATTCCGTTTTTTTACGACAACAAAGGAGAAGAAGGTCTCCTTGAAAAGCTAATAAATTATGGTGTTATTTTTCCTTGACTTATTTTATTTATTTCAAATGGTGCTAACATAACAGTGCCGAAAAGGTTGAAGAAACACAGAAATGTCTGACGTCCAAAGGACTCTTTTATGTCCCCAGGCAAAATTCACTTTCATCTTCCAATACCCATACACCAACATACACACAGCGGCACGCACGCACACACATCCAGAATTGAAGCACTGCGGAAAATGTTCTCTCACCCTGTGTGTGTTTGTGTGTGTGTTATTCTTTTAGACTATGTGTGTGTGTGTGTGTGTGTGTGTGTGTGTGTGTGTGTGTGTGTGTGTGTGTGTGTGTGTGTGTGTGTGTGTGTGTGTGTGTGCATGTGTGTGTATGTGTGTGTGCACGTCTGTGTTCCCATTTACATGCTCCTGCAGTGAGTTCTCCCTGCAAAAAAAAAACCATTTTTGAAAAGGCCCTGCAGGCAACCCCATCTTGTTTTGGTGTGGGTGAGCGGAAAAGTGTGCCAAAATATCTCCTCTGAAGAGAGCAGGCTGACCTCGGCCTTGCTGTGTGTCTGGTCAGCTCAGGGTTATAAAGGTCTCTTGATATTTCCAATAAGGAAATCTGTGATGTGAAGTGTAGATAATAAGGATTATGATAAATACAAATATTATTGTTCATCATTGTTTTCATTTATTATATTATATATGTATTATAATGTATTACTATTGATATTAATCTTAATATTGTTTATAGCATTAATAGCATTATTATAAATAATATCATTTATAATAATGGCTGTATAAGTGAGAAAAAAAAAAGTAAAAAAAAGTTAAATAAGCCTGTAAATAACCTAAATTCAGAGGTTGTAGCTCGCAAGTTTAGCTGTTTTAGCTGTTTTAGCTCTTAGCTTAGAGGTCTTAGCAGTTTCTATTGTTACATTGGTTTGATGCCTCTGCACAAGACCCAAGCTGTCTAAGCGTCTCAATGACATGACACTCCACAGAAAGGGATGGACTCTTGGCTACTACAGCCCATGGCGGAAGGTTAAGCCCTAATTGGAACTTATTTGTATTCCTCTGTCTGACGGCATTCCTCGGACCATACCAACGACATACGTGTTCCGGTTGAGGACTATCCCGCAGATTAAAATCGGCACGACAGATATCCCTCAGTGTCGAAGTGCGCAAAGGTCATCTGGCTGTTGAGCAGGCTTCGCGGGCGAGATGAACCGCCGTCAATTATGAATGAGCAGGCAGATAGCGAGCAGAAGTTTAACATGTGTTATCTTTGACATTAAGATTCATTTTCATGAATAATTCGTGGGGCTTCTGACCCACATCTAGCCCTGAGTTGACATATCAGTGTGAGCGCTTGTCGCACTTCCTCTCTTAACCCCGTCCCGGTGCCTTGTTGCCGATAACGACCAGAGAGAATACGGCGGACCCCCGGACGCTCCGTCACGCTCAGCAAGATGGAGACGATATGAGACCGCCGGTGATTTATGGTGAAATCACATGAGTGGGCCCTCATTAGCCCTATCTGTACTGTAACTGTCCCTAGTAACAGAAGCTCCTTCATACTGGCCAGAGAACTCCCAGAGCCACACAACCACAACACTTTGAGGAGCACCATTTGGTTAATGGCTGTTAGCCGCAGACATCATTTATCTCAACACTTTTGGGGGGGGGAGTTTAAAACAGTTCTTCATCACGTAAGCTAGGGGCATCTGCGCGGCGGTGCCTCCTCCGTCATCCCCATCACCCCTAAGAATACAGCAGCGACGCTACACCGTGGTTCATTAGCGCAGGACAGCGGCGCCGTGGTTAACCTTTCTCTGCTATGCTAAATCACCCAACGGCTGTAGGGACCTGCGATCATAATTGCAATTTAATAGTGGTTCTATTTCACATTTGCCCGCTTCTGATTTCGTGTTCGTACGGTTACACAGGGAACGTTCAGTAACCCCACACATTGACTGCCCTACACATGTCTCTGGCGGAAGTGATATCAGCCATCTGCTTGCTAATGATCACCACTTACCAGGCGCTTCACACGTGACGGCGGAGAGAGAGACAGTGTCGGGAGACGATGCTGCAGAGCAGACGCCCCAACACGCACATGCTCAATGTATTACATGAACGCACGCACGCACACACGCGCACACACACACACACACACACACACACACACACACACAACCACAAAAGTCCCTAAAACCAGCCAACAGCCAACAGTCCAGACGCTACACTGTAATTTATTTAGTCTGGGAATCATGGGATGCATCAAAGGAGTCTAGTTTATAACGCATTAACAGATGAATGAGTGTAGCTAGAAGAACATAAGTCTGCGGTCTCAAGTTAGCGTCGTAAATAACCATTACGCGTGAAATGTGCTGCATAATGAATGCCGATGGAGGAGAAAGCAGTGGATAGGTGGACCAGGGGCCTCGTTTATAACCAAGCACGGCCGCATAACTGCCAGCGAGTTAGGAGGAACAGGACGGTCTTCTCCCGTCCGCATACCCCCGCTTTGATCTGTGAGACGCATGGACGGACACACAGATGGATGGACTGACAGACTGGTTGTCAAAAGACGAGTCTGACAGATAGACACAGAGGAGGCTGGTTGAGAGCAACGGACAGACAAAGGATCATTGTATCGGGCTCAGATGTGAGACGGACGCAGCATGCGGAGATACAGCAAAGGTCCTGATGGTTAGTGCGGATAGCTCGGACAAACGGCCCTACCGTAAAACATGATGAAACATATGATGCATAGGCGTGTTCAATCAGACAAAGCCTAGCCCAGCCCTGCCCTCACCATATGTATTAGAACAAACATTTATATGTATGAGGTGTTTGTTCATAGCAGGAGAGGGGAGAGACACACCGCCTAACCAGGACACCAGACGCAGCCGTGTTCACTGAATTCATTTCCATGCAGAGCATTTTATTCATTTCCACTGATTGCCTTTGGAAGGCTTTAGTACATCTTGGGGTTCTAATGTGATGTTTCTAATGTGAAAATCGAAGTCTCTCATGTTGGATATTAAAACACAGAGCCAGTACAATGGCCATGTCATCGATAATGAGCACATCTGCAGGTAGACAAAGGCCATCTGTGTGTGTGTGTGTGTGTGTGTGTGTGTGTGTGTGTGTGTGTGTGTGTGTGTGTGTGTGTGTGTGTGTGTGTGTGTGTGTGTGTGTGTGTGTGTGTGTGTGTGTGTGTGTGTGTGTGTGTGTGTGAGATAAGAATAAGTTTGTGTGTGTGCATGTGTGTATGACTGCGTGCCTGTGGTAAGAATAAGTATGAATGTGTGGATGTGTGTGTGAGTGTGTGCATGGCTGTAGTAAGAATAAGTGTGTGTGAGTGTGTGTGTGCGTGTGTGTGAGTGTGTGGTAAAAATAAGTTTGTGTGTTTGAGTGTGTGCTTGTGTGTGTGGTAGGAATAAGTGTGTGTGTGTGTGTGCGTGTGTGTGTGTGTGTGTGTGTGTGTGTGTGTGTGCGTGTGTGTGTATGTGTGTGTGTGTGTGCGTGTGTGAGTGTGTGTGTGTTTGTGCGTGCTACTACTATGTCTCTGTAACAGTAGACTAGAGTAGCCTCAGCCTCTCTAGCAGCTGGACTCACGGTGGGCCACGCTCATTGGTGAGACGAGCGAGAGGGGGAGAGCGAAGAAAACATCCCGGGGGCAACGTCAGACCAAACGTCCATCAAGAGAGCTGATCAAAGCCTTTCCTTCTTGTTGCTGCCTTTAGAGGGACGTGTGGAGGATTAGTTCTTATGAAATATTATTTTGATGCGTCGTCAATCGCCTATAGCGCCAGCATCTTCAAACCCAAAACAGCAGCAGCTCCCTGACAGAACCAGCTCCCTGCTAGAACCAGCTCCCTGACAAAACCAGCTCTCTAGTAGAACCAGCTTCTTGTAGAACCAGCTACCTACTAGAACCAGTTCCTTATAGAACCAGGTCCCTGCTAGAACCAGCTCCTTGTAGAACCAGCTCCTTGTAGAACCAGCTCTCTGCTAGAACCAGTTCCTTGTAGAACCAGCTCCCTGCTAGAACCTGCTTCTTGTAGAACCAGTTCCTTGTAGAACCAGCTCCCTGCTAGAACCAGCTCCTTGTAGAACCAGCTCCTTGTAGAACCAGCTCCTTGTAGAACCAGCTCCTTGATAGAGTCAGCTACTGCCTAGAACCAGCTCCTTGCTGCCACCAGCTCCATGCTAGAACCAGCTTCCTGTAGAACCAGCTCAATGTAGAACCAGCTCCATGCTAGAACCAGCTCATTCTAGAACCAGCTCCATGCTAGAACCAGCTCCTTGTAGAACCAGATCCCTGCTAGAACCAGCTCCTTGTAGAACCAGATCCCTGCTAGAACCAGCTCCTTGTAGAACCAGCTACTTGCTAGAACCAGGTACTTGTTGAACCAGCTCCATGCTAGAACCAGCTCCTTGTAAAACCAGCTACTTGCTAGAACCAGGTACTTGTTGAACCAGCTTCATGCTAGAACAAGCTCCTTGTAGAACCAGCTCCATGCTAAAATTAGCTTTCTACTAGAACCAGCTCCCTGTGGACCCCTCCCCCGCCCACCTCTTCCAAAACAAGAAGTTGGACTTGTCTCTCCTTATGGATTTAGAATAATATTCTGCATTTTTATTACTTGTTTGGTATGATTTAACGTAAACGTATACACCAGTGATTGACGGTATGAGAGGAGAGGTAGGGAGCTATTTCTGGAACAAAATGTTCCCAATGTAAGCATGATAAATAAACAAGGAAACCGAAAGACAAAATTTAACATACACGTCCCCTTCCAGGGCCTTATTTAGTTAGTTATGGCCAATGGCAAAGAATATATCACACTCACATATAACTGTGGGTTTTCTTCCCAAGCCACTTAAGTCATGATATCCTATAATTTTCCTCCAATCTTAAACCCACCATTCTAGACCAATGTATGGAAAGTTCAAGAAGATGGAGCTCATGGGCACAGTTGCGTTCCATAGTCCAGGTTCGATTTTTTGGGGTTTGATCTAAGATATAATTATGATACACTACAATGAACTTTGTTTTTTAGACTGTTTTTGCAAAAATATCGAACTATCTACTTGGAAGCAAACTTGCTAAGCTACAGCAGCTCAAGATGCCTCTGGCTACATTCTGTCATTCGGTGGAAATAAAGCAAGACAAGGTGGCGTCCAACTCGGCAAGGGTACCTGCGGGGGTTTCAAATACCAAGCATAGTGCACGAAGCATAGTACACGAAGCAAAGTGCATAAAACGTAGGGGACCAAGCATAGTTCCCAAACCATAGTGCACAAAACGTAGGGGACCAAGCATAGTGCACAAGCATAGTGTAAGAAGCATAGTGCAAAAAGAGGGTCAAAGAATAATGCAGAAATCATTTCACAAGCTAAGGTATAGTGCACAAATTATAGGACATGCAACCTATAGTGCACCCAGCCTAGTACACTGGAAGCATCTAAAGACTCTAGACTAGAGAGCTATCGACGGCAGAACATCTGAGCCTCTTTCCCTGTATGTGAACACATTTTCTTGTGAAATAGATGCTACTTACAAAGCAATAAGATACAAAAGTGCTGGCAAGGTCAGGGCTTGGTAAACAGATGCTAGAACTGCTAAGGAAACAGCTAAAAAATGTTAAATAATGATTAGAAAAATGGAAGTGCATGATGATGTATCATACACAATAGAGCACAATAGTTCTGGCATCTAGCACGGTGTATATATGTATAAATATATATTGAAATATATATTATAATCTTTTTGAATTTCATATTTTTTTCTGTTTCCGATTGGGGAAACAAGAGCAGCAGAATAAATCTGTCGATCACCCTGGACACGTGATGTCTGAGAGCCAAGGTTGAATCCTATTTTATCAAGGTAGATATGTGTGTTTGTTTGTCTGTGTGTGTGTGTCTGTGTATGTGTATGTATGTGTGTTTGTGTGCGTGCTTGCGTGTGCGTGCGTGTAGAGAGCACTGCTATGGAAGTGTTTAACACACCTGGTCGCAACAAACATTGTGAATGCATGCTTCTATTCACACCCACAAATTTAGATGGGAGAAAGGCAAGGACACACACACAGCATCTGCAAAGCAGAGTCTGGAGGCGGGCGGGGGGGGGGGGGGATGGGTGACAGACAGGGCAGACTCGTCACGCAGCAGCAACGTGCTTCCCTCCCATCTGACGAGACGACTCAGACAGCGAGAGGTGGCTGAGTGTCTGAATTAAATCATCACACCCAATAAACACACACACTCATACACATACATATACACACACGCACACACATGCACACGCGCACACACACATAAACACACACGCACAAACATGCAGACACGCATATACACATTCACACACACACACACACACACACACACACACACACACACACACACACACACACACACACACATATGAATTAAACCATACACGCACACCCAAACAACACAGTCGTTCTACTCTATCAAACGGCTTTCTGCTCTATCACTACCAACAGAGAGT
>NC_082392.1:13809578-13814578 GCF_031168955.1 Gadus macrocephalus
AGGGCTCAGACTCGGAGGGAGGAGGCGAGGGAGGGGGAGGAGGTGATGGAGGGATGCAGAGGAGGAGAGGATGCTAGGAGAGGCGGCCAGGAGGGAATTTATTGCAATCATTACACTTGATGGACTCAGTGAAGCTGCACTTCATACACACTGTCTGCCTGCTGTTTGTGTGTCTGTGTGTGTGTGTGTTTGTGTCTGTGTGTGTACATCTGCGTGCGTGTGTACACACATAATGGTGTGTATGCATAGAGTGCGCTATAAAAGTCACATTTACAAATATAAGAAGCCAGAGCACATTCAGACTGTCTGGCTGTTGATTTGTTTGTGAGTGTGCCTAAGTGTGTGTGTGTGTGTCTAAGTGTGTGTGTGTGTGTGTGGTGTGTGTGTGTGTGTGTGTGTGTGTGTGTGTGTGTGTGTGTGTGTGTGTGTGTGTGTGTGTGTGTGTGTGTGTGTGTGTGTGTGTGTGTGTGTGTGTGTGTGTGTGTGTGTGTCGAGTTAACATTTACCAGGATGGCAGGAGGAGGGGGGAGAACAAAGGAGGGAAGGGCTGGAGAGGTAAACAGAGGAGAAGTTAGTTTAGACACATATGGCTCTCTCTCTCTTCCTCACATCTCTCTCTCCATCTCCCACCATCTCTCTCTCTATCTCTCTTTCTATCTCTCTCTCTTTCTATCTCTCTCTCTCTGTCTGGCTCTGGCTCTCCCCTCCTCTGGCCGTCGTTTCCTCTCCCAGACGAATCGCACCTCCCATCTGTCCGTCATTACATTTGAGTCGTGGGAGTGATGATCATCATTTACTGTCTCACATTCAGCACACCGTCTATTTGCCTGGTAAACCAACGGCTGTCTCTCTGTCAAACGTACTGCCTGCCATTAATCTGTCTGTCGTTCTGTCTACATGTTAATCTGGCTGTTTTAAGATGTGTATCTATTTATGTCTGTCTGGCTGGCCTATCCGTATGTCCATATGTTTGTCTGTCTGTCTGTTTGTCTAGCATGTCAATCAGTCTGCCAAACATGTCTTTCTGGCCCTTCCATATGTCTCTCTGTATGTCTTACTCCCCTGCCTTTCTAGCCTAGTCTGTCTGTGTAACCTGTGTGTCTGTCTGTCTTTCTGTATACTCTCTGTCTATCTGTCCAGATTCGCTGTCGGTCTGTCTTTCTGTCCAGGCTCTCTGTGTGTCTGGCCTGTCCGTGTGTATGTGTGCCTGTCTAAGCTGTCTTGTCTGTCTGACTAGACTCTCTGTTTGTCTAGACTTACTGTCCGTGTGTCTGGCCTGTCTGTGTGTCTGTCTGTCTGTCTGTCTGTCTAACCTGTCTGTCTGTCTGTCTATCTGTCTAGACTTGCTGTCTTTCTGTCTATCTGTCTGCCCTATCCGTATGTGTGTGTGTGTCTCTTTCTCTCTGTCTAGCCTCTCTGTGTTTCTGGCCCGCCATATGTCTGCCTGTCTCTCTGTCTTTCTGATTAAACTCTCTGTCTGTCTTTCTGTCTAGCCTCTCTGTCCGTCTTTCTGTCTTTATGGCTAGACACCCTCTCTACTCTGGCTCTCTATACATTGAGAATGTCATCCAACCATAAAGCCATCCTGCCCATGAACCGTGGAACCCATTCCAAATGTACACGTGTGTCAGTGGAGCAGCAGGCACAGAGTGGCTCACATGTGTGTGTATGTGTACATGGATGATGAGGTCACAGCCATCAGCGGCAGAACAACGTTTCTGGCCGAATTAATTCCTTATACATCATGAAGCTTAATTCATAATGGTAGAGGTGAGCTTGGTCGATTGGGGAGAAGCTGGTGTGTCTGTCTGTGTGTATGTGTGTGTGTATGGGTGCATGTGTATGGGTGTGTATGTGTGTGATAAAGCAACCAGAGAGCCGTTTCACACTCCATCACTCTGCGATTCTGCCCTGCGGATGACCCTGCCCAAGAGAGAGAGTGGGTGTGTGTGTGTGTGTGTGTGTGTGTGTGTGTGTGTGTGTGTGTGTGTGTGTGTGTGTGTGTGTGTGTGTGTGTCTGTGTGTGTGTGGGTGGTGTACAGTACAGATGTGTGCATGGTGTGCATTTGTCCATATCTGCAGCGAGTTGAGATCATGTAACTTGGTACATTCCACAGTGTCTCTTGCTAAACCAGCATTCATCTTGACTTCTACACGTTCTTCCCACATAAACATATACGGAGAAGAGATTCCCTTCAGGGGAGGATGGACACACGTGCACACAAACACACATAGACACACACACGCACAGACACACACATCCAACCCCCACATACTTAACAGATACACGCAGACACATACAACCACACACACACACACCTTCTAGACATTTGCCAGTACAGTTTCACGCCTGGGTGGGTTGAGTGAAAAATGACTTCACCTACTTACTAGATGTCTAGCATGTGTGTTCACATGTGAATGTTCATGCATGTGTGTCTGTGCTTGTCTCTAGCCTCCCCTACAGGGTATTTGTGTGTGCGTGTGTGCATGTGTAAGTGTGAGAGTGTGTGTGTCTGTGTGTGCCTATGTGTGTGTGTGTGTGTGTGTGTGTGTGTGTGTGTGTGTGTGTGTGTGTGTGTGTGTGTGTGTGTACGTGCGTGCAGGAGAAGTCACCTCTAGGTCAGTTCATTGCCTATTGATCAGCAAGAATTACCCGATTTTTTTATACTAGATCAAAGAGCTTTGATCTTAAAATCTACAAAGACACTAGAGGAAGATATAAAAAGGAACACAATAAAACCTGCCTCTCCTCAAGGTGGTTTTAAATAAAGCTAGTGAAGCTGGAACTTCAAACCCAACTGCACCTGCTAAACATGTCATTAACATAAATAATTATTAACAAACACACATCATTTTAAAATGTGTTTTTTTCTCCCTGCAGCCTTCCTCCAAATATTCTCAGATGTGCATCGATAAAAGAATAATCCCCTACGTCTAACACCTCCCTGTGTCTCAGTCTACCTGCCATATCATGATGTAAAGACATATACGGACAAGAGCCTACTCTTTGTTCAGATCTGATTCTGACCACCATCGCTGCTTGAGGGCTTTTATTGAGCGGCCCTCAATAGGGGCCACAAGGGGGCACTGAGGGGTCTTCTGTTGCGTGGTTCGATATATAGGCATAAAATTATGAAAAGATAATCCAATAATTATACAATATCATGATTGATATAGAGATTTGGAGACTCTTGCATTGGATATGTGGTGATGAGTCTATGTCAAATTGGTTTGTTCTGTTCCATTTCTCCAATTAAAGAAGCCCACTGTACCTCTCTGCCTCCAGCTCCGTGGATAGGAGAGGAGGTGGCAGCTGGCCGAATCACTGCTCGTCATGGTCACTTCCTGGTGCATTACATTATATAATAATAATAATAATAATAATAATAATACATTTAATTTAGAGGCCCCTTTCAAGGCACCCAAGGTCACCTTACAGAGCATAAAATCATCATAAATCTTTTAAAAACAAGACAACCAGGATAACAGTGCTGGATTGGGTCAGTGATGGGCGGAGTCTGGCGATGTTGCGGAGGTGGAAGAATGCAGTCCGGGTGATGTTGTGAATATGGGGTGCGAATGAGAGGGTGATGTCCAGGATGACGCCAAGGCTCTTGACTTTGGAGGAGAAGGGTACTGGGAATCCATCGATGATTATGAGTGGAGCTGGGGTGTGTTGTGATTTGGTGAGGGTGGATTTGGAGCCGATGAGCATGGCCTCGGTCTTGTTTCCATTGAGTTTCAGGAAGTTCCTGCTCATCCAGCTCCGGATGTCTTCAAGTTTGTCATTTTAATGTTGATTTTAAATGCTCTTACATACTTGATTACATTGCTACTTTACCCCGGTCACCAATTTATGCATTGCACGGTCTTGCTGTGAGTGCAATACAATGTAAAGTTGTGTTGTTTATTTTTGAGCTGGTTGGCTAAAGAGGCTAATGTAGCTAACATTATCAAGGACTAGCCAATGAGAAACTGGAAAGCAACTACGACCAAAAGGGGACGTGCCTCCACAAATGCCGCAAGAAAGCTGGGAGATTTACAACTTACGACTTGCACGTACCGGCCTACCATACAAATGGATAACACCATAAGGTCTGGCTTCCCTCCTATACAAAAAGATCTCTGCCTGGTTTCAAGATGGATGGACCAATCACAACCGTGTATCTAATATGAGGCGGGATCAATAGGATGATGGTGCAGAGGTAAACCGTAGAGCATCCTCAACAACAACAGATTAGGTCGGAAGTACGGCCGAAAGCTTTTTTGTGAAAATATAACGTCCAGTTGGTTTATTGCTGTCTCGATCAGCAGCAGCCATCTACGATGCTCCTCTGCAGCGTCTTCCTATTTATCCCGCCTCATATGAGACAACTGTTGTTATTGGTCGGTCTATCTCATACCGGGCATCCTTTTATATGGGAGGGGAGAAAGACTTAATCATGAGGTTTGAGAATCGTCTGAAACCCAGGCTACTCAAACAGGGGGATAACCGACACTTTAAAGTGCTGCCTTTCTTGGGAGAGTCGCGTGAGGCTATGTAGACCGTAGAAAATGTCAACCGGCTTCTTTGAGAAGCCTCAAAGACGACACCTTTAACCCACACAGCACATCATTTGTATGCTTTCGACACTGTGTACAGCCACTGCCAAGTATCTACAGTGAGTGCAACCTAGCAACCACAACCTTACGCATTGTTCGTGTTCCTTTTTTTAAATAGCAAATGTTAACATTAATACAGCGCCCACACGGTTCTGCAGGGCCAAGCTCCGATCCTGGACGGGGCTGTTTGAAATGAATGATTGTTAAGTCAGGGCTTGAGTTGTCATCGTTGTTTATACAGCTAATGAAACCGATACGTTATGAGATTGCCAAACCAACGCATTACAGAACATCAGTATAAACAGGAAATACCAGCGGACTGCGAACAAGAAAGCTGGATGTTTTTACCACCTGACCCCCGACCGCTCTGCCTTCCTCCATCTCTTTTTAGAGATAAT
>NC_082392.1:13816026-13900558 GCF_031168955.1 Gadus macrocephalus
CACACAGGCAGGCAAACACACATTCTTGCTACACCCATGTGAACGCAGCCACGTACACACAAACACAAAACACACGCTCGCACACACGTAGGTACACACAAAAGGCGACATAGACAGGCACACACACATGCATGCACAACCACATGAATGCAGCACGTAAACACACCCACGCGCAAGTTGGCATGCACACTCGCTCGCAACACACACTCACTCACTCACTCACACACACACACACACACACACACACACATATACTCCCACCCATCACACACTGACAGGCACACACTGACACAACATGTTATAGTGTGACATTGTAATGCATGGTATGGCTTGGACTCCAATAGTTGGATTTGGATGGGGAATTGTGTGTTAGACTGTATCAGGTGTGGTCTGCTCTGAAATCTAACCGTAGGTTCTGTTGAAAATCCTGGCCAATCAGAGCCAAAGTTTGGTTTGTCTTTCACTTGGACTGTCTGGGATTGATTGTTAGTGTTATGGACTGGATAGTGAGTCTAGGAACAGTGAGCATACTTTGTACTGTTTGGGTGTAATGCACATAACATCAGTGAGGGAAATAATCTGCCAACATCAATAGAGGATCGATGTCTGATGCTAATGAAGCATTGGCCTCTGGCTGGCTCATTGATCACTTTGCCACACTGAGTTTAGAGTTTAAAAGGTGCACCACTTCACATGAAATACTTCTAAATTCCCCGGGCTGTACTGGAGGACACCTGAAGGAAGCTCCATGCGGTCTTGTAGCAGTGTTAACACACACATCAAATCAATGGGTAAGGAGAGAATGATGAAAGAGAGACAAAGAAGGAGAGCCTACCCAGACAGCAGCCAACTAGCTAGACAAGTAACCGACTCATAGACAGACATACAAAGCAAAATACAGTTTGAATGCCTTAGGAAATGCCAGAAAAATGTCCAAGCTGGGCACAGGGTAGGTTCACATGTCCAGATAGGGCCAGGGGGAGAGAGCCAAAGAGAGAGAGAGAGAGATGCAGGATGAGGTAGAGACGGAGAGAGAGAGAGAGAGAGAGAGAGAGAGAGAGAGAGAGAGAGAGAGAGAGAGAGAGAGAGAGAGAGAGAGAGAGAGAGAGAGAGAGAGAGAGAGAGAGAGAGAGAGAGAGAGAGAGAGAGAGAGAGAGAGAGAGAGAGAGAGAGAGAGAGAGAGAGAGAGAGAGAGCAGGGCGGCTGCATGCCAGCCAGCAGCCAGACTGCAGGTCTTGTGATCTGCCCACGTAAGAGACAACGGATCCCAGCGTGTGGCAGGAAGCATTCCACCTTCCCTGTCCTGCACCACTATAACCCCCTACACTGACGTCTGACAGCTCCACAGTCCACAAACACGGCCAGACATGGACACACACACACACTAACATGCACATGCTCACACACACATACACACGTGCACGCATACAGGCACAAACCAAACGCAGTCGCATGCATACAAACACCCACAGGCACACACACACACGCATGTGCGAACGCATGCACGCACACACTAATAAAGGCAAAAAGTTGAAAGCAAAAATTGTAATTAGCATAAAAGTAGGTGAATGTTTCATGTGGGGAATGTCAACTTGTTTTACTCCGGAGCGTGTGGAATGGAACGAGTAAATGAGTGAGAGACACTGAGACACAGAGGGAGAAGGACAGGTATACAGGATATAAAAAATACTAGGCAAAGAGATAATTAGAGAAATATATTCAATAGATAGGAATTTCTCATCGTAAAGAAGAGGTCAAAGAAAGAATGAATGGCAGAGCGAGTGAGAGAGATAGGGAGACATTGGTAGAATGAGGGAGAGGGCAAGAGTGAGATAGTGGGCAATATAGAGAGAGGTAGAGAGAGAGGGGTCGAGTGAGAGGGAGCGGTAGAGAGAGATAGCGAGCAACCGAAGAGACGGAGAGATGGAGGCGCAAAGTGAGAGAGAGAGGGAGAGTGTAAGAAGGTGTATTTTCAGAGACTGCATGCAGAGACATTCACACGTCCCAGCATTCCACACCTCAGATCATCTTATCGTTCACTGGGCAAACACACACATACACACGTGCACCAATATGCACAAAGACACACACATGCACATGCACACAGACAGATGCTCGCCAGCACACACGTGCACAAACACATGCAGGGTTGCAAAATCCAGGGACTATTTAAATGTTTCATGAGAAGTGTTCCATTATTTGCTTATTTATATGCAGACATGCATGAGCAGACATGCCAACTTGCTAATACAAATAAAAATTAGAATTTTAACATAATTTAGCTGAACAAAAAAATAAGTGTTGAATAACAATATGTTCCATCTGATCCCTAAAAGCCTCATTCAACATGCAGGCTAAAATAAAAAAAACATGCATTCTGATCCCCACCCACACAGCGCAGAAATGTGAAGTAAAGGCTCAGCGTCAGGTTTGGGTTTCCCCTCCATGCTGGAAGATGTTATGGAAGGCTCATCCGTACAGGGGTGAAATCCGACTGAATGCCAAATGATCAATTGGGAACATGCTAGATCAAGATCAAGAACAGCATTTGTTTTTTTGTCCACCTACATTTAAATATTGGCATACTTTTGCAATTAAAAAATTAACTTCCCATGGAAAGGCAAAATAATCTATTTAAACAGTCTGCATTTTTGTAACCACACACAAACGCACACACACAACAATTATGTTGGCCACGTTTGGTTAAACCAAACATGGCATTTGTAGAGCAACATGTTTACCATAGCTAGTGTACTATGTATGCACACATTTTCTCTGCCTAAAGATGCAGCCAATACTACCATGAGCCGAACACAACACAGTACACTTATCTATGTTGCTACAAGAATAACATAATGTAACACTCACACACACACACACACACACACACACACACACACTCGGGGGGCTGGAAGAAACTGGATGACAAACCAACACACACACACACACACACACACACACACACACACACACACACACACACACACACACACACACACACACACACACACACACACACACACACCTGGCAGGTTTGGGCTGTAAACACAAGCTCTTTGATAACGCAAGGAACATGAAAGGAAGGAGACAGACAAGGAGAAAGAGGGAGTTATGAAAGGGAGTATGTTAGGGCTCTCTCTGGGTAATCGTGGAGACTCATCAATTAGTGTGCACAGAGCCAGGGAACCTTTGCTTCAAGGTCTCTGCCAGCCAGACACTTTCCAAGAGACTTCCAAGCATGACTTCCCCCCCCCCCCACACACACACACACACTATGAACTAACAAGCAGCGAAGATGGGACATGACATCCACACATAGTATATTGATGACCCATCATTACATAGTGAGTCCAGCCAACAGCACACCCTGACAGACTCAATTAACACATGTTGAATGTTCACCCACACTCACACGACCCACTCATACAGACACACCAGACAAACCAACCTCAACACACACACACACACACACACACACACACACACACACACACACACACACACACACACACACACACACACACACACACACACACACACACACACACACACACACACACACACACACACACACACCAAACCCACCTCAACATAGACACACATGAAATCTATTGCTTCTCATGTGATACGTCCTCAACATTGATTTTTAACAGACATGCATTGTTGCGTAGGCATTGCTATAGTCCAAGTCAAAAGCAACAAATCACAGAGCAGAACCATATTCAGGCTCACACCGGGCCGACTGAAAAAAATCTCCAGATCGGCTAAAGCGAAATACAAATACACTCGTCGTTGTTGAATAAATTGAGCCGATTGTGGTGGCAGGTTTCCATGACAATGTAGAGATGGTCATGTGATAACGAGGGTCAACACACACACATACACACACACACACACACACACACACACACACACACACACACACACACACACACACACACACACACACACACACACACACACACACACACACACACACACACACACACACACACACACATGACCCCAGCAACAATTAGTCGCCACAAATATGCGCCGGAAAACTATTTTTAAAATGTTATTGATGTGGCTTTACAGAGAGCATGCTTCATTACAGAGGACTCAGACACATATATCGAAGCAGGTAGAGGTTAGGCTGAGAAGCCTACAGGTAGGCTACAGAGATGGGGACTCGTACCCAGTAACTGGGAGTGGAAAACCCACTCCACTCCAACACTCCCCCCTCTCCCCCCCAGTCTGGAGGATGTAATTGGATCAGATTTGACTCCATGGTGTGATCAAGGTTTACAACTTCTCCCAAGTTGGAGGAGTGTTCACTACTTTACCGATAATCATTTTAGGAGCACAAAGGAGCGTTCAGATGGCGGGTGATTACCTGCCAGCGTAGCTAGGCAGCACAGACAAACTTAGCAACAGCAGCTAAAATTAAACAGCATTTGGCTAGCGTCACTGTTCCACCTGGCAACCACAACACACAAAAACACTCACACACCTACGCAGAAGAACACGGACCACGTTCACAACAATGGCTGGCAGGACACAATCTGACAGTATTCGCAAGGCAGTTAGTGGCAGGAGACGAATTCAAAAAGGGTGTGGAGTGAAATGCGATGCAGCCTGGCACCACTCAAGGTCGCAGAGAGAAAGGGCTTTTTAACCAGCTCGTTTCACATTCACAGGGAAACAAATACGATCAGGGAGAAAGAGTGGATGCATCTTTCTACTTCAGATGGATTGGGAACCACAATGCAAACGTGTTCAGCTCATAAACAGGATTTCAAAAGAGAAGACATTATGAACCTTTTGGGAGCCAAACACACATTCCCTGGTTGAGACTTACTCTGCTCAAATGTTAAGAGTTCAGCCTTTGTTTTCCATAAGTTGCAGCATGTGGCCCCAGTCATAGTCTGCAGCATTAATAATGCAGGGAGCGAAGGCTGCTCACGTAAAGGGTCCTTGAGCCAAGCTTGGGCAAGCCAACCACGTGAAACCAAGACCTGACCTCGAACGCATGGATCACAAACACAAGAGGCATGAAACTAAGTAAATAAACATGAAAAAGAATAACTGCATTCTATATATATAAATGCAAAGAGCGTCTCTATAGATACATACACAGCCGTGAACCAAGCAAGGCAAAGGTAGCAGCCCGTTCCCAGACAGACACAAATCCTTCACAGGCCGAATGGGGAGCAGTGTGTACATCTTTGAGGCTCGGGTTAACCGTCTCTGGAGTCCATCTGTTGAATTACCCCGCCAAGGCAATGCACGCTTCCTCTGCAAGGTCCCTCCCTAATCACACACACACACACCTGTATCAGCTCCATTCTGGTGGGCTGGGTCAGGGGGTTGTTACTTACGGGTCCTTTCAGCGTCCGACTCTGCAGACGTCCATTTTAAATGCCTCTCTCTGTGTCTCATCTCTTCTCCAATGCAAAGGTTGCACTGAATTATTAAAGCCTTTATATAGGGCTTTGTGGTTAAACGAACACCATTGTGATGGAATAGCTATGATAAAAGCCCACAGCAGTTGTGAACAGAATGCTTAGCTGGAAGGAAGTGACTGTAAATTGTCTCAACATGGTATGCATGAAGATTCTACCTTCTCTGTGTTTTAGGGCAGTTTTAATAGGGTGACAACCACAGGTTAAAGAAGTAACAAGTGGGTAGTCTATCACCGGATGATATGTCAGAAGGCAGCAGCATCCACGCGTTGCTCCATCAAAAGTGCAGCCCTCTCATGTACAGAATATCAGCGTAATGTTCGTGATACGACCCACTGGTTCACACAGAAACGTCAGTTGATTTTTAGTTTTCGGTGCCACCATTGGCAGGAAAAAGAAAGTATGCCTCTACAAATAAGTTGAAGAGCGAGGGTGTCGTGGTAGCTCCGCCTTATCCTCTCGGACGGATCAACCACCGCTGTTTGTTGATCCACGGTTTCAAAACAATAACTTCAAAATAGAAACTAAATTCATCCTAATAATAATTCCCCATATCAAATTTCTTATGCTATACTACTTATTTGACTTAATTAGCTGTGGCTTAATTATGTAGAGATACAATTGGTGGCTGAATCAAGCCGGGAAGAGGCGCGGTCAGAAGCCTACCCCTGACCCCTGCCCTCATCTCTCTACTATCAAGATTGATCAGAGGGAGGTCTGCCTTCCCCTCACCAGAACCAGAAGATGAATGTTTAGCTAAATCTATAGAGATGAATTCTGCAGTGGCTTGAGAAAGGATCCCTGGAGTGGTAATTCAATATAAGTAACTCCCTAACGTGCGTGTGTGTGTGCGTGTGTGTGTGTATCAGACTGAGAGACAGGCTGTCCTTGTTGCTAGATAGAAGTGGGTTAGACTCTAGAGCCGTTTTCATTAGAGAGTTTAGAATACGCTCTTCTTATTCCCATCAGGAGAAGACAAACACACACACATATATACACATGCACACACAGACACAAACACACACGCAAACTCTCAACAGTCTTTGTGCCTCAACTCTAAATTCTCTCTCCCACACGCATGCACGCACGCACAAACACGCACACACACACAAACTCTGGTGCAGGTTGGCACTCAACCTCGGCCGTCTCACGCCTTCGCTCCACCGCCACAATGCTGTCACATGTCAGCGTGTCACATGGTCTCCCAGACAGACAAGGCCACATTATCAACGACTGGCTGGAGCTCGTGTCACTGTTCTTCCTCTGTCTGTGTGTGTGTGTGTGTGTGTGTGTGTGTGTGTGTGTGTGTGTGTGTGTGTGTGTGTGTGTGTGTGTGTGTGTGTGTGTGAGAAAGAGAGAGGGAGGGAGAAAGAGAGGGAGAGAGAGTTGAGTGGAGGCACAAATACTGTGTGCTTGGATTGTGTGTGTGTGTGTGTGTGTGTGTGTGTGTGTGTGTGTGTGTGTGTGTGTGTGTGTGTGTGAGGGAGGGAGAGAGAGAGTGAGAGTTCAGGTTAAGGCTGAGACAGTGGCAGACAAGCCCTGTCCTCCCTCTATCCGTCTCACATACGATGAGCCAGCCTCTCGCCCCGGGAGGTGAGAAACCGCTAATTGGCAAAGGGTGAGACACACACGCACACAGTGCGTTTTCTTTCCACAGTATCGGTCAATTGAAGTCTCACGCAATCATACATCCTATCCAACACACACATAAGAAGAAAAGACACAGAGGTAGGACACCGGTTCGGAAAAGTTATAGAAAATCTGGAGGAAAAGAGCGTGTGTGTGTTTGTCTGCGTGCGTGTCTGCGTGTGTGTGTGTGTGTGTGTCTGTCTGTGTCTGTCTGCGCACGCACGTGTATATGTCTGGGTTTGTTTGTGTGTGTGTGTGTCTGCGTGTGTGCTTGTGTGTGTGTGTGTGTCGGGTTGTGAATGCTTGTGTGTGTGCGCGCCGTGTCTGGCAGAGTGGTGTAAAGTGTGCAGCGGCTGTACAGCGAGCGAGTCAGGAGAGCCGGGGAGCGGCTAGGCATCAGACTAGAACACATTACTGGGGCTAATAATACCCCCGTCTGGCTCGCCCACTTCCGTCTCAACCTTCCGCTTTATTATTTCATGATTCGCCTTATTTATCATTCATCTGTGTGTCCTGCGGCTCGCCCCCTGGCGTACGTCTCGACCGATCGAGAACACCCCGGCGACTCTGGCTCGCTTTAATTAAGGGTCAGGTCAAGCGCCGCGTGGTGCGACAGTCCTTTTAATGTCATTCTACAGTTAGTGGCCGTTAATATGGACAATCACACCGGCACCGGTGGAGCGGTGTGGGTCAACACATGAAGGGCAGCGTTGTCCAGGTAGAAGGAGAAAAAGAGCAGGGAGAGGATCGGACGAGGTGGGAATCAGTTGTGTTACCTTGTGTTGTGTTACCTCCTGCTCTTTTCGTTTCTGTTCCAAGCAGGTAGACAAAGGGCGTAGAGGGAAAATTGTCTGGGATTCAGAATGAGATGGTTTAATGAATGGTGAATTTTGCTCAACTCATCCTGAACCTATACCCTGCCAAAGCCTCCAGACGGAGACAGATATACTGTTCAGAAGTCTGGCATTCTTCGCATGGTGGCTTCAGGTTACGGAATGCAATGGCACCAAAAAAGCACACCTTGCCAAAACACAACTCAACTCAGCACAACGGACTGGAAAAGGATGGGGAGAGGCTAAGACAGCAACTTGTCAAAAGTAGACAACTTTCTCCCAACGACACCGGTGTATGGCTGCAGCTAAGACAACAGCGCGCACTCCACTCATCAGTAATGGGAATTCAGTGAAAACAGGACGAAAGGGACAAATTGCAAAATAATATTCATAAAAATGACTTGCAGAGGAGTGAGTAGAGACAAGCAAGGAAGGGTGAGATATGAGGGGCAAACAGGCACATACTGGGGGTGAGAAGGCGCGGAAGAGAGAGACTGGGGGGAGGCTGAGAGAGGACGCTAGGGACACAATGCGAGTGTGTCTCAGTGGTAAGTGCTGTCCCACTTGGTTGGCTCTCCCAGCAAAACATTCAGTACAGACAGAGCCAGGGCACAACGGGCCAAGGAGGGGCGGCCAACTGACTAGCCGCCCCGAGCAGGCCAGCTCAGGACAAGAAACAGACGTACTATGTGGTTCAATTGTATCAGAACAGAAAGAGTTTGAATCGGACCACATATCCTCCGATCTACTGCAACAATGAACAGGGTTTAATTATTACATGTAAGGGAAACTGGTGGGGGACGAGGGAAACAAAGCATGGGAATTATTACTTTAAGAATCATGTAAATCGTGCAAACATATATATAACAATAAAAAGGACATGGATGATTTGGGAAACAAAAGAGAGAAACAATTAACATCTAACCCATGTGTTGTTTTGTGTTGAAAGCATTATTGAAATTGTTCTGATCATGAAACTGTTATGAACAGAGGCAAAATTAGGCAAAAAACAGAGGCAAAAAAAACAGGCTTGGCCTACACTTAACTATACAATACAAATTATAGCTACTCATGTGACTATATTGCTACAAAATAAATCTGTAGCCAGAGAAAATTATGTATCTTATAGGGCAACGTTCTGTTATAATGAAATGTCATACAAGCCAAAAACAACCTCAAATGGCAATTCTAAATGCCAAATGATGTACAGTCAGGCAAAATACTTTCAACAGCAAATAAAGTATGAAGATATGAGGTCGTAGTGGGTTAAACATTTTTCAAATTACGTAGGGTACAAAGCACTTGCAACAAAAAAAAGTTCATCTTGCCAAAACACATGAATGGTGGGTCAGGGGGACTGGTGAAAGTAGTCAATTGTGGTTGCCTGTGTTTAATGTTTGAAGTGATTCTGAAAATGTACTTGATAAACTGCCAGATCTTTGAATATTTTCTCCAGGCTCTTCTTGAACAGTACCCTCAAGTATATTTAATATTAAAGAATATTATGAAAAAAAACATTCTTTAAATAACCAGCTGGTTACATTGACTGACAAAGTTGTGTTGTCCATTAATAACTTAATATTTCACTTTAACGGCCCTTTAAACACCCTACTCTACTTATTATGCGACTAATATAGGCTATATAGTTCTAGAGCACAGCCTGAGTAATGAGTACTATAACTAAATTCAGCATCAAGCACTTTTACCGTAATAAGTGTGCTATAGACGCACGGCTGTGAAACGCCAAGGCTATCTTGACGGAATCTTGACAAATTGGCGTCTGACATCGCCGCAGTAAAATGACAGACAGCCTTAAGTATCACATTTCCCAATTCGTCTTCCAGTTTATGTGTTTTGTTCAAAATAACAGCAGGGGTGGATACATATGTTAACAAAAAACTACTGCCATGTAATTAATATACGCTCAGGAGATGCTGCGTCCCACGAAAAGACTTATTCCCCCCGTGATGAATAGCTGGTACATGTTACGAAGGATGACAGAAACAGTGATTTATCCCTGGATGATGAACGCCTCTGCTAGCCGGGCTGCTAATAATAGCAGCGCTAGCTTAGCTGTCTGGCGCAGCATGGAAAGCGCTCCCAACTCCCCAACTTTCGCTGCTTGGTCCGAAGTGGGACCGGGCACCGGGCAGCTTTGCTAACCTTTAGCCATAATAGCTAGCATGGGCATCATAGTCCTCCCATGCTCATTGCATTATAATGCAGAATATGTTACCAACGCATATAAATAAGAAAACGCCATCTTCTTACCAGTATGCGCACAACCACTCATTAGCGTTGTCACTGTGTCTGCTTCTAGTCTGTGCCGTTGTGTTGTTGTTAGACGTCAAGTCCAAATGCAGTACAGTGGTTTCCAGTCTAGGCAGCACAATGTGAAACCCTTAAACCCCACCACAAACACTCATACTGT
Organism: Gadus macrocephalus; assembly: GCF_031168955.1. Classification (NCBI taxonomy): domain Eukaryota; kingdom Metazoa; phylum Chordata; class Actinopteri; order Gadiformes; family Gadidae; genus Gadus; species Gadus macrocephalus. The sequence continues at coordinate 13,826,364 of NC_082392.1, forward strand.
ACATTCTCCTGCCTGCTCTCACGTCGCCGTTCACAAAGCTTTAGCGACATCTTCAGAAGATTCTCTGTAAGGTTTTACATGTTATTGATGAAGTTACAACCCATGCACCATATATTTTATCTAATGCACATATTACTGTAAAAAGTTATTGAAACAGTTATTGTAGAGGGGACGCATATTTTTATTTTAAATGCGCTTTTTATCATTCGTTTATGCGCTGTAAAATGTGTGATTATAAATAACTTTAACGTTAATAAAAACAAATCGGATCATGGCTTTTCAATATAGTGTAACAAAATAAAACATTATTGCACCTTGGGCTATCACACCAAAACTGTTTAGGGATACATACACCAAGTGTGGCTGAATAATCAATAAGCAAAACCCTACCACAATCATACATTTGGAAATCACCAGTTTCTGGTTACTACACAAAGCAATAAAAACGAATGGAAAATGCTGTGGTGCGTTCACAGGAGCATAATTAATCGTAACAATCCAATACGTGGTTTGTAAGAGTTAGATTGAAGGTCATAACATAGATATGGGTCATGAGTTAAATGAGATCGATGCATTTATATAAAAACGGTTGGTTGTTTTTTTTTTTAAACACATTTTTCACATTGTCTACAGAGACACAGTCTCTCTAGCATCACACATACATAGACTGATGTACAGGAACCAAAAACGCTATTCATAATATCATTTTATTTACAGAGCAAAATATTTATGACAGATTCGATTTTAAAATAATGTGCAAAGATCAGTTTAGTGACAATGACCATAAAAACACATTGATATTATAAGTTGACAATCTATGGCCTTCACACAGACTTATCGTTCCAATGTATAAATATTATAGGTCAATGCAGACCATGGTGGTAAGCTGTGTGATCCTGCAACCCAACATCTTCTTGAAATAGTGTTGTTTTTCCTACCCGGATCCGGCTCCCATACCAACTACCTGGGAAGCCAGCAGCAAGTCTGGGCACTCAGCCCCAAACCTGCAGAGGAAATAGAGATCTGATTCCCCCTGACTGAAACGGCGATTGTTCATCAACACTGTTTTTCCATGGTAACCACACAGCGCTGGCCTGGCGAACCGCTGAACAAAGAACCCACCGAGGGAAGCCATTTTAGCATGTATAACAATTATTAAGCATCCCCAGTGCTGCCTGGAGCTGGCCTGGCCATAACTCAATTAAGGGCATCTGGTCCAGCTGATGGGAGCCTAGGAGGCTGCCTGGGAGTTAAAAAAGGGGGCACTGACTGATACAGCCGCACAGGTAGGCACCGCTTGCATGTGGCACAATTGCCATAGAAACGAGGCGGGCACGGAAGGCACAGGAGAGTTGTGTGGAGTTAGTGTTGAATGTCAAACGTGCAAGGATCAGCCGAAAATAATACTGACTCACAGGAACGGGGATAAAACGACGTCTCGTTTTCAATCCCATCTTTTGAGGTTCAGCTAGGGTTATGTGTTAATGTGTTAAAAAATAGCTGGTGCATAGGAGATTTGCTCGAAACATTTCTATGGCATAAAAAGCAACCGCTTGCTTTTCCCAAACAACCAAAATCCTGGTTTGCAAACAAACAATGGCATTCTTGTGGGCCTAAATCAAGGTAATCTCCCCTCCCCCCCTCCATCTCCTAACGGGTGCTTTGCTGTTGTCTAACAGGGGGCCATGGCAACACCAAGCTGCCTTGTGACTCAGGACTGAGGCAAATGCCAAACCCAGAGTCAAGTGACAAAAATCATTAGCCCTCTAAAATGCCAGAGCAGCGCAGACTAATTGTGAGCCAGTCAGACCAAATCATTCAGCTTCGAGCACAAATGGACGCAATCATTGTTCACGGGCCAGTTGAGGACACCTGCGTCCAGGCCAGAGTGGATCGGGAGAGGCAGACAGGGCGGGGCCACAGGTTGGCAGTACACACAGTCTGGGTCAGACCCGGCTAATCGGCTCCAGCGCCGCATTGTTCAATTGTTGAGTCTTCCTTAAGATGACGAGGAGGGAGGATGAAGTCCAGAGGGCTTTCCTCTCCCCCAGACCCAGGAATGCGTTCTTCTCTCCCCTGCCCCTTCATCACCATCACCGAACCCCCCCCGTACAGAGGAGGATAGCCAGCCAGCGGGTGGAGGAAGTTGGTGGGCTGGATTGTTTTTAAGGCAGGCCCTCACCGGTGAGCTGGATGACTAAACCTCCACTTGTTTCTGATTGGACGAGCAGCAGTCCAGCGTGAGGGCCCGCTGCGCTCGGCTTGAACTGGACGGGCAGTCTCAGATAGTGCTGGGATCTGTGGAGCGAGGCCAGAAAAACAAAACGTTGGCACATTGAAGGTGAAACATGAATGCATCCCTCTCCGACACCACAGGTGCATGGAGTTGGGATCCTGATTTATTTCACACACGCCATCAAAACTCATAACCACAAAAAATGGTAGTTGGTCTACAAACAGAAAATTCGGCCCCGTTTATTTATGCGTCTGACTTTGATGCGGCGCAGACGGGTTACCTTGCTCATAAACTACCAAGGCAGAAGTGGCTGATTATATAATTGTGCCGCTGCCGCAATGCAGAAAATACTTCTGAATTATCTGTTTGTTTGTAAACAATCTACAATCTGGTGGTGTTGTTTCTGGCACTCATTTGCAATGTTTTCCAATCATTGAAAAAGATTTTCAATGAACGGAAAGCGATTGCTAACTCAACTAATTCCTCTTCTGGACGTAGTGAAGAATTTGGAATTTAACAAATAGTCCCAATTTGGCTAAGATAGGCCATTGTCAATTTGGAGATGTCGCAACTTATCCTTTAATACTAAATTATGATTGACAGTGTGCACAAAAGAAAAGCAAAACTTGAACCCTAACCAATATTCATCAGAAACAAATGACTATGGCTTGCACTGTATGGACTAAAAAACATGCCATGCTCACAACAAGTCCTCGAATACTGTTACATGCGCCATTGATCAACACACACATAGCATCAGGTCGTAGTTCTGACAGCAGCCGCACATAGAAACATTAAACACAGAGGTGTCATCGCCTGTCGGGCTTCAAGAGGTTCTGAACTGCGGCCGGCAAAGCAAACATCCCATTCCACTGTTACATGTTATGTTTAGTGTTTAACAAGTTCTATGAAGGCAGTCGATTGATTCGCCCCACCCGTTCCCCTCCGAACACTCCCTTTTGCCCTGGATTGTATATTCAGTTTCCATTGGCCACATGTTGCCCCTGCTGAACTCGAGTCACCAGAACACCACACAGCTGATACCTGTGGCTCACAGGCAGCCCTTCCCCGGTGGCATCATTTAGATGGAGCTGATGGCGCCAGTCGTCCCAACTGGCATTGAGCCACGGGACTGTGTATACAGAGAAGCCTCATCCTCACTGTGTATATATAGAGGAGCCTCATCCACAGGCCACACTGTGTGAGGCCAGAGGAGCCTCATCCTGAGCCTCACTGTGTGTACAGAGGAGCCTCATCCTGAGCCTCACTGTGTGTACAGAGGAGCCTCATCCTGAGCCTCACTGTGTGTACAGAGGAGCCTCATCCTGAGCCTCACTGTGTGTACAGAGGAGCCTCATCCTGAGCCTCACTGTGTGTACAGAGGAGCCTCATCCTGAGCCTCACTGTGTGTACAGAGGAGCCTCATCCTGAGCCTCACTGTGTGTACAGAGGAGCCTCATCCTGAGCCTCACTGTGTATACAGAGGAGCCTCATCCTGAGCCTCACTGTGTATACAGAGGAGCCTCATCCTGAGCCTCACTGTGTGTACAGAGGAGCCTCATGCTACCCGGGGCGCTCCTCAGCGTGCGACCCAGCAGTTTACCCAGTATCTTAGTCATTTTTATCTTTGCTTTTAACTTGTTCTAGGGGAGTGTTTATTTTGTATTTTGTGTGTGAATGCGAAAACTGTCAGTGATTCAGCCATGCTAACTACGGGAGCACTCCTGGAATTCTTTGTGATCATTATCAAGGTGACTCTACTATCGGGATCTACCCGTTGTGAGGCGGGTGGACGCGGAGCTCCAGGAAGAGCTCTCAGCAGAGAGTTTCTCCTCTCGCTACGGACCTCAACAGCCGGCGTGATCCCAGATAATATCCCGAGAGCTGAGTAAGCCGGCCCAGGAGCACCGGAAAAGGGGAAGGAGAGGTGGCCTACGACGGAGAATCAAAAAGCTTCGGCTGGATGATCGCCGCAAGTTACCACCGCTCCCTACCATACTGCTCTCAAACGCACAATCTATCCGTAACAAAATAGACAAACTGGAATCATGGGCAAAGTTCGAACGGGAAATTGGAGAATCGTGTCTACTTGCTTTCACGGAAACATGGCTCAACGACTCAGACCGGGATGAGGACCTGACATTAACTGGGTTTGGAAGCCCAATTCGTCTTGACAGGTCACCGGAGACAACTGGTAAAAGCCGTGGAGGAGGAGTGTGTTTCTACGTCAACAAGAGGACTTCCTGCAACACCGTTAAAATCAGGGAGAGGATATGTACCGCTGACTTAGAACTGCTTTCGATCTCACTCCGCCCGTTCTACCTCCCTCTGGAGTTTCAACAACTATTCTACACGGTTGTCTACATTCACCCACGAGCCAACGCGTCAGCTGCTGCCCAGCTGATCGCTGACACAACACACAAACTGGACGAAATTTGCCCCGACGCACCCAAATTCATCCTGGGGGATTTTAATAAATGTGACTTGGGTAGAACTTTGAGAACATATGAACAATATGTAACTTGCAGCACCACACAGAAAAACACCACTATTGACCTCTGCTATGGGTCAATAGGTGGAGCTTACCGTTCCATACCCATGCCTGCCCTAGGGGCCTCTTATCACAACAGTGTTTACTAGGGGTGTGACGAGATCTCGTGCCACGAGATCTCGCGAGATTAAACTTGACGATATTACCCGTCGCGTTAAAAATCGGTCTCGCGAGATTTCTGAGCTATCCAAACTTCTATTTGTGGCCTGTAGGGGCAGTAATGCGGCTTTGATACGTCTAGCCTGCCAGAACCTTACGTAGGAGAAGGAAAAGAAGAAGAGGAGGAGAAGGAGGGGAAGCAGGGGAAGCAGCCATAGGCAGCCAGAATGACGTCGGAAAATATCCGTATTACCGTCGAAGATGCCCCCGCCACTTTTAAATGATTTGTTTGGCAGCATTTTGGGTACCCGGCGGAAATTATGAATGGCAGTAGAGTGACTGATAAGACACGGACAATACCTAGTTGTCAGTGACATACTTGGTCAGAATCTGTTTGCACTATTTGCACTCTGTATTGATGGAGTAGAACTTTGATTTGGTTTTGCACATAATATTGTTTGCACTTGAAAAAAAAGAGAATTATTTAATTTAATTTACTTCACTTCAACTTTTATAAATTTTAGTTTTAGTTTCAATTTCATGAATGTTAAGAGTTATAATAAAACATTTCAAAATGCATGTGCAACTCGGTTAAATAAAAGTCTGTTGGTCCAGTCATATATTTTGTCATTGTAGTTTTCTTAAAATCTCGTCTCGATCTCGTGAACCGAATATCGTGTCTCGTCTCGTGAGCTGAGTGTATCGTCACACCCCTAGTGTTTACCTCATGCCAGTGTATAAACCGTCCTTCATGCGCTTAGAACACAAGGAGAGAACAGTGAAAATGTGGTCGGAGGACAGTATCTCCTCTCTCCAAGCATGTTTTGAGTGCACTGACTGGGACTGTTTTCAGGATAGCACAGATAATATTGACGAACTAGCAGATACTGTTTCATCATACATTACATTCTGTGTCGACTCAGTCATCCCAACCAGGATCTCTGTCCATTACTCAAATAATAAACCATGGGTTACTAAAGAACTTAAATCAGTGATAAATAAGAAAAAGAGGACATTTTACACTGGGGACCCTTGAGAGAAAAAAGCTGTCTCCAAGGAAGTGAAAAAAGAGATTAGGAAGGCCAAAATGAAATATAGAGAGAAGGTCAAAGAACGGTATAGTGGGGGGGATCTCAGAGCTGCATGGAGGGGAATTAAGTCAATGGCATCCATAAATCAGTATTCTAGTGAATCCAGGCAGCCAATAACGGTTAAAGGTGTTGATGTCCCTGATTTGTCAAATGTTTTTAATATGTTTTACTCACGTTTTGAATCATCTGATTTCTCTGAGAACATTTCTATGTGGAGGGACTCTCTTGTCCCTCACAATGACATTGTGATAGCCCAGGAACTAGTAACAACTCTGTTTAAGAGAGTAAATATTATGAAAGCTGCTGGCCCTGATGCCGTTTGCGGACGCACACTGCGTTACTGTGCTGACCAGCTCAGTGTGGTATTTACTCCACTCTTTAATATGTGTGCTAAGAAAGGCCAGATACCTCAGATATGGAAGAGGTCCACTATAATACCAGTAGCGAAATCAAAAAATCCCAAAAAGCTAAAAGACTTCAGACCAGTAGCACTTACATCCTTAGTAATGAAACATTTTGAGAAAATTATTAAGGATGAAATCATGTCCCTGGTCAGTGGTAAACTTGACCCATTGCAGTTTGCTTATCAAACTGGGAAAGGTGTAGATGATGCAAAACTCTTCCTTTTAGACACAATGTATAAACATTTAGAAAAGCCTGGATCTCATGCTAGATTGTTATTTGCAGACTTTTCTTCTGCTTTCAATAAGATGCAGCCACATATTTTAATTGAGAGACTAGCTGCTGAGTTTGAGTTACCCCATCAGATACTGTTGTTGCTTTTAAACTTCTTAACAGACAGAACTCAGAGGGTCTCTGTAAATGGACACTTGTCCCAGGCCATTACATCGAATACTGGTTCACCTCAAGGGTGCGTACTCTCACCCCTGTTCATTTTGTACACAGATAGCTGTAGGTCCTCTCAACAGGGAAGTTATCTAGCTAAATTCTCAGACGACACTGCGTTGCTGTCCCTTTTCCAAGGTCCACATTGCAGCCATGGCCTTGCTTTGACATCGTTTGTTAATTGGTGTGATAACAACTTCTTAGATCTAAATGTAGAAAAAACAAAAAGGAGCTAGTCATAGATTTTAGGAAAGTGAAGGGAGCGCTCAAACCAAGTGTCATCCATGGGGAGGAAGTCCAACTTGTAGACACCTACAAATATCTAGGCACAGTATTTGATAACCAGCTTAAATTTCATACAAATACTGAGGTAATTGTTAAAAAGGGACAACAAAGAGTTCACCTGTTGAGAATGCTGAACGCTTTCAGTGTCTCTCAAGTTATTTTGAGAATTTTTTACCAATCTTTCATCATTGAGAGTCTTTTAACTTTTTCATTCATATGCTGGACTAAAAGTCTGTCAGTGAAGGACATGAATAGTTTAAATAAAATTGTGAAGATCTGCTCTAAGATCCCTGGCATCCAGCTCAAGAGCATAAGTTCATTGTGGAACAAACAAGCAGTCCAGAAAGCTAAATGCATTATCAGTCAGCCTGACCATGTCCTCAGTAAAGAATTTAAACTAATGCCTTCAGGGCGGCGCTACTGTTCAATCAGGGCAAGAACAATGAGGTACTCCCACTCTTTTATCCCTGCAACCATCAGGTTACTAAATGATGATAAGTCAGGAGTAGGTGGAGAGCACACCAGTGTTGCTGGGTGTTTCCGGGGGCAGGGTGGTTGTTACTGACAGGCTGAAATTAATTGTGAGTTAAATGTGTGTGTTGGACTGCCTTTGATGCATGTTTTTGTCTATCTCCTATTGCTAATTATTGTTTTTATTAAGTAATTTATTATGTGAGATGGGAAACTGAACGAAATTGCCCATTTTGGGATAAATATTTTTTTTTTCTAATCTAATCTTCTCACTGTTTGTACAGAGGAGCCTTATCCTCACTGTGTATACAGAGGAGCCTCATCCTGAGCCTCACTGTGTATACAGAGGAGCCTCATGCTAAGGCCTCACTGTGTGTACAGAGGAGCCTCATCCTGAGCCTCACTGTGTATACAGAGGAGCCTCATCCTGAGCCTCACTGTGTATACAGAGGAGCCTCATCCTGAGCCTCACTGTGTGTACAGAGGAGCCTCATCCTGAGCCTCACTGTGTGTACAGAGGAGCCTCATCCTGAGCCTCACTGTGTGTACAGAGGAGCCTCAACCTGCCTCATCCTGAGCCTCACTGTGTATACAGAGGAGCCTCATCCTGAGCCTCACTGTGTATACAGAGGAGCCTCATGCTAAGGCCTGACTGTGTGTACAGAGGAGCCTCAACCTGCCTCATCCTGAGCCTCACTGTGTATACAGAGGAGCCTCATGCTAAAGCCTCACTGTGTGTACAGACGAGCCTCAATAATGTCTCAATGGGGCCCTTGGAGCAGAAAGAGGAATTGTACACTTTTATATCCTTAAATCCATAAAAGTCAGAATAATTTAACATTAATGAACACACAATTAACATTAATAGTTTACATTAATCCCACCAAATAATTTCCAGTTGTATATATTTCATGTCCCATAATTAGGCTTTCAGGGGCATGAATGAATAGTACAGATACATTTCCTGTCTAGGAGGCAGAGAGCGATTAAAGATAAGGGTCAGGGTAACAGGGACTGCACTTACCTCAGAGAATATTTGGAGTGCTTGATATGGAAGGGCTCCCTAGGGTTTACAAAGTTCAGCTGCAAGTCAATTAGAAAAGCCAAACATCAAATCCATGCAAATCCCCTTAACAACTATTAAGGATTATTATGTTATGACCGTTACCAACCAAACAGTTATACACACACACGGATACACATTTAATCATGCAAACTGCAGTAAAAGCAGTAAATATTTAATAGAACCCAAGAACGCGTTTTTTCAGAAATCAGTGGTTAAACCTCTGCTTTGTGACGTCCTTCTTTGCCTCTTTAACAGATCGGAGATCATTAAAAAGAGATCAGAGGGTGTTCTGCAAGAGCAAGGATCTGGGGACCACCTCATCAAGTGTACTTTGATTACTAGTCAAGGTTATAATGGTGACAATCGAGCGCTCACATTAAGCGCTCTGCTACTGCAGACAATTTATGTCCTGTGGGATGAAGCCGGCTGGGGGGCTTTTTAAAACACCGTATTTCACTTCCAGCTGCACTAAGAAATTAAAAGCAAAAGACGGAGAGAGCGAGAGAGAAACCAAAAAGGTCTGCGCGTTGCCCTCTGGAGCGGTAGCGCGCGTGCAGCCGCGGCTTACCTCATGCGTGTCAGAGGAGTTGTTCCGGATGTTGACCTTCAGGGTACTGGACTGCCCCAGCCGTGTGGCCGGGAACGTGTACAGGTCCTGGGGGGAGTACACCCCCTTCCGGACCGCCTCCTCGGGCCTGGCCAAACACAGGTCACGCTCGTTAACGCAGGAGGCCTCAAACCTGCAGTCTCTGTTTTTTTTAACGCACTTGCATGTTTTCATGTCCAAGTTCAACAATACAATTTATTAAACTTGGAAAACATGCACTAAAAACATGTTTTATTAATTAATTTACTTGAACTTCGTTGTTTTGGTTTTTAAGATTGTACATAAAACATATTACATAGCAAACAGATGTCCCTTTTATTTGACCAAAACATACAACATTGCACCTATTCTCTTAGAAAAGTAGAAAACCTGGTCATATAAATGTATAAAACAAAAAAGCATGCATTTTTCCCATCTTCCCACGGCCTTGAGGAAGAGCTCTCCAGTTTGTGTGATCAGCGGATATTGATTGTGAGGTCTTACACGGTCTTGACCGGAGCAGCCTCCGTCCTCTTCCTGGTCTTGATGGAGGACTCCGTCTTCACCAGAGAACAGTCTCCTTCCTGGGGCGCTTCGACAGGCCCAGACTTCACTCCCTGCACACGCACAAAAACAACACTTAGCCGTCACCGAACCTCACGCAATTTGTAACGCAAACAGAGTTCAAATCCTTGGAGTGAGTCTAGTTAAACTCTTGCTGCAGCTGACATGTGCAAACTGCTTCTTCCGGTGAACTCGAGGCCTACTCAACATGAACCTGGCAGGCCTAGAAATGTAGTCATACGTCATCCGGTTACCCATGTATATAACTGGAAATGTCCAAATGTATTCCCCTGTGGACAACAAGGGGGTCAGAGCAAGCTCAATGTACATGGAATAAATCCACCACGGCCACTTAACCCATCACAATGCCGTAAATCATTTCATATTTTGCCTGCCGCGTGGGCTCTTAAGTTAACCGTTCTTTCACAACCATGCAACGAGCCTTAGAGCTCCCACCTCAGCAGGAAAACGCGTTCCCCTTTACCATGCAAGAACCTGCCTTCCCTCATTGGCCCTCTAGCAGACAAACTGATGTACATGGTCCTACTGCATGTGGGGGAGTTATTGCCTACTACAGAGGTGAGCGGTAACCAGCATGTCCTCAATTATTTTGTTAAAATGCATGTTGGGAAATTGGCCATTATTAACTTTTATGCATGATTTTGGTCTTCTATACATGCAGAGTTTCCCCACACACAGACACACTTTTGTAAATGTTGCATTCCCAAACACACTCGAGTCGGAGGAGAGGCATGCAAAAATATGAAGCCACATTTGTTCACACTGTGCTTTGTTCCTTTAAAAACAAAGCATGATACATTTCTTTTTCGAGTGAAGCTACAAATATGAACCAAAGTTGGCACTCATTTAAATGAGTTATCAACATCTGCCTCACCGTCCCACAGAGCTGGAAGCGGACCCGGGTCTTCAGCTGGGGGTCCAACAAAGGGTGGCACTCCAGGTCCCAGAACTGGGCGTAGTCCCCTCGGTCCCGGGGCAAGAATGTGATGGGCACCTGAAGGGCAGACACAATAGTAATGTAGTATATTTTTATATACGTGATGCTCCTTTCCTTCTACAATTATTAATTGACACTGTATTCTGGATTGTCTTGCATTCATTTAAAATCAAAATACATCTTAAAAGATAGGTTAACTAATAATTCAGGAGAAAAAATGGTTAGCAAACATAAATAATCCAAATCCCTTCAGAATTGTATCATATAGATCAGAGGCAAGACCAAATCAGTGGCAGAATGTGATAAAATGAAGACCTGTTGTAGCGGAGCCTCTGAACCTGGTTCTGTTAAGTAAATGTCCTGATTTGCTGTGTGTCATCACCTGCATCTTCTGCCGGGCTCCCAGGGTACCAGACACCCTAGAGCATCTGAAGGCTGTGTAGGTAGCCCGGTACACATCCCCACTGTTGTCCACTCCCTGAGGGAAGAGGACGAGAGGCAGGGCGAGAGACAGCAACGGAGAGAGGGAGAGAGAAAACTAGACATGAGCGTCTTTGGCATTGGAACCATTGAGAGGCTAAACACATCACAGCAGAGGAGACCAGAATGAGAATGAAGAGCAGAAAATGAACAAACAAGATTATGTAATCTTTGTGCAAAGTATGTAGATAAAGAGGATTGTGAACCTTGACGTATGGAGGCGCGAAGGAGGACAGGTACCACCTCACTTCCTCTTCCCCGTTATCCACTTCCAGGACGGATTCTACAGGAAATGAATGCTAAGTTAATGCATTCACACATAAAGCAACAATGAATATGTAAAGTCTGACGGCAGACAAGCCAACTCCTTGGTGACCTTGGTGTTTCGCATTATTTTACTTCGTATTTGTCTCGGCCAATCATGTTGCTAGAGGGGGAGCTGGTAATTGGCAAAAACAAACCTGGCCAGCAGTAGTAAACTGCAAACAAGTGTCTGTAAAAGTTAAAAATCAACACCTAGTAGACTGTAGAAATACACTTATTAAAATACCCTTCTGAACGCTTCATCCACTCCAACATTCATTTGTATTTTTTATATCTTAGGAACTAAACCGTAAACAAGTCGTAACTGTTTGTTTTCCGCCCCAGGCTCTGTGCCAGCTCACTCCTACCATCACATAGGACTTCTGGGTCCCGGGTTATTGCTATACTGATTCCTTTGGCATTTCAAGTTATTTAAATTAGTGGCATAATTGCTAACTCATTCATTATGACTTACACTGTAATTCGTGATACATTTTCAAATTTTATCTCACCAAAGTCAGTTTCAAAATGCAGACAAAAATGTAACAAAATGTCAATCAACATATTCTATCCCATCCCATGTGACCCGTTCAGACCTGAGCTCTCCCCTGAGGGGGTGGCGGGGAAGACCACCGTCTTGCTGCCCAGCTCCAACAGGGCCTGGGGGCTCTGCGGGAGGTCCGGCGGCTGGGAGGCCTGGCTGTCGGGCCGTACCAGGGACGGCAGGGGGGTGGCCGCCTGGGGAGCCAGGGCAGACAGGCTCCTCTCTGCTGGGGCCGGGGACACGTCTAGGGCCAGGTCCCGGCGGATCTGCGCCTTGATGAACTGATGGGGGGCGGACAATGCGTTGAGCGTCAGGTCAGGTGACAGCATTCCCCAGGGCGTTGTGAGGCGAGCGTGCAGAGAATTTGGTCTAGTATTATTTATTACACTGCTTGAATGCTTTGTTCTGACTGGGCTATCATGGCATTCAGCAGTCTTGAGATTTCTGAATGACAATTTCCAATTTCCAACAGACCGATCTCGCGGAATCAATACAATCAATACAATCATTTTAATCATCGTTTTCAGAGCTTACTTTGTGTCAAATTCTCGATTTCTTTAGTAAGTAGCCGTGCATTAAGTGGGATAATGACCGGCCCGCTGTATAGGATCCCTTACTCAAAATGCTCTGGAAGAGTTTGGCTGCTGAATGTTTTGTACCTTCTGGGTACCGTCACACTGGATGTAGATCTGTCCACTCCACGGCAGCATGGAGGTCTTGGAGGCCAGGGATGGGTTGGGGCTGATCAGAATCTGCAGGTGGGACCTGGAGGGGATAGCGCATCACAACACAAACACTGAGCTGGTTCAAGAGCGAGGCAACTTATTCAATGAGAACATGCGAGGAAGGCTGGTCCAAATCAAGATTTGTAGTCATCATATGTACAGTAAAACCAAGGATAGTTCCGTCAACTACAGAGTATAAAAAAGAGTGAGTTAACAATAAGGGTTACAAATATGAACTGAAGATATACAACCATAGGAGGTGAGAACATAAAGAGGCAGGCAAAGTGGACATGTGCTGGAGGGTACGTATATAAACATAAACATTAAATGAAAACCAGTGGAGTACCATTAATGAACAAGGAATGTACGGTAACGTCAAAGATAAGTACATTTGTTTTATTTCTCGGCTTTAGTTAATGATACTGATAGGATAAAAGGTGACCGGTGTGTGTCAAGTCAATTGTAGGGTGTAGATCATGCTGGAACCAGGCAGAAAGGTGGATCAACGTAGCATAAGTCTGTGGATCACCGACACGTGAAGACCTGGTCCTTACTGTGGCTCTATGAGTCCGTGCTGCGGTGTGATGGTGAGGCAGTGGGCAGGCCAGGACAGCTCAAAGCTCAGCCCCCGGCCCGAGTTGTTCCGGATGTGAACGTGCCGCGTGGTGGCCGTACCGTCTGCAAAAAAAAGGAAAAGGGGATACCATCGATTCATTAAAACACCCCAAAAAATGTATGCGAGGACTGCAGTTACCAAACGTTTACACCGAATGGAATGCACTCAGTCAAGAAAACCTTTCTCCAACTGCCAGACAACGTTACGGCAAAACGGTGATGTGAAGTTCCTCTTTACTCACTCATGGTGGGGGCCGTGAGCACCAGCTGGTCCGGGTGGACGGACCAGGTCCCCTGCTCTCCCGTCTTCTCTTCATCCGCCCTCGCCTTATCCTTTGTGAAAGAGGCATCCATTAAACCGATACCACGATGAGCAATGCCAAAACGGACACTAATCAGAAAGCGTGAACAAGATTAACTAATTCAACTGCAATTCAATGATCTGCAGTTGGTGTACTTAGACCCCTGAAATACCGAAGTTTACCTGACATGAAAAGATTGAATTAACAACCCTGGGAAACAAAATTTTGTGATACATAAATGGGTAACATCAAGAAAAAATATGTAAAATTTAACCTGGGCAGCAATATAGGACAAGGCTTGCATCTTCAACTTAAGGCAATTAAAGATCATGACGAACACATTTTCCTCCCCTCAAAAGTCTCTGGCGATCAGCAGGTGTGACGGCTAACAAGCTTTTCAGACAACCAACACTAACCCAATGGTACAAGCTGCCTAGTTGTGACAAGATTTAAGGAAACAGCTCCAGTGTAGCTACAGTACCACACACAGTCCCACATGACGGTGTTTGACAGATACTGGACCTGCCGGTATGAAGTTGGCTGCTGCCAGACTAGTCTACCTTCAGCATCGGCTCGGCTGCTCTCAGAGGTGGGCCCTGGGGACCTTTCACAGGAAGCACGTCCAGGGTAATGTTGCCATTCGCAAACGCACTGGAAAACACAACATAACTACATACTTCAAATCAATCAACACTAATGAACACAACAACAAATTAATTGTTTTGCCCCACAGTGCACTGCAGATAATATTAGACATAGAAAGACATTCTTTAATTAGTTATATAAAAAGGTGAGGAGCTTGCATCCTCAGTTACAGCAGCAAGTAAGGTAGTGGTTTGAGATATGAGCCATGTGTCAGGAGCGTCCATCATGCATCAGGTCACCTGTGAGACTCGGCGGCGTGTCCAGCGGAGTGCTGGACCGGCTCGGCCCGCTCCACATCACCGGGCTCCGGGCGGCTTGTGGTCCCCAGCAGGGACAGCACCACCTTGCTCATGTTCCCGTAGAAGACGTGGCCCTCGTTGGGCCTCTGGGGCAGGTCAAAGGCTGTGGTGGGAGGAAACGGATGCAGAGTCAAGCTGTGCACAACCTTCAGCTTATTACTGCAGTCCTGAATAAAATATGCCGGTTTTATAAATAGAGCAAACACGCAAGAATGGCAAACATTATTTGTTGATTTGAGGATGTGAAGGGGATTATTTTGGTCTTCGATGTAAAAGAAAAAGGTATGATGGAGATATAATGCGTTTCATTATTTTGTCTTGAGGGTGATAAAATTCACTAGGATCAGTGGGCGGAACAGAGAGGTGTTTAACTTAAATTAACAAGCCCCTGCTGGTTTGCAGCTGAGCAAGTACATGAAGGTAAGGGTAGCACTGCCCATGGCCATGCATCAAGCACACATTGAACACTCTCATAGAGACCCCATGGAACAGGGCAGCAACAGATCCTCACACTGAATTTTCAACCATGGCAATCACTAACTGCCAAGAGCGGTTGTCGAGTCTCAGTCTTATTGAGGAAGCATTTATAGAGGAGAGCCAGGAGATCGTTGTCATGAGACACTGGCTCCAATTACGGTTGTGAATTTTCATACTTTCGGTTATCAGTTCCTCTCCCAGGAACGTCTCATTAAAGTCGATGTTCTTCAGCAGGCTGTTGTCTGAGAGAACCTTTCTGCCCGCCTCTGGTCTGCTCTGGAGCAACCTGGGGGAGCACAGCACAGGAACACACTGTCAAGTTTAAATAAAAAAATAAAGCCAACGAATGAACAATTCCAAACTCCAACGCAATGCCAGCTGATGCCTGTTCTGTGAACTCGATCAGCATTTCAAAAAGACTCTAAAGGGGCATGCGATTTACTTTGCAGCATACAATCACAAAATGATAATCAAATCAAACTTGTTTTGTAAAAGCTGTGACCTTGATAAATGCATACAGATTCTTTACTGCAGCAGTTTGAAATGATGCAACCCTGACACAAGGATCATCGTTTCTCAGAAAGGCTAGTGTTTTTAGTATTACCAAACAGATAAACAGATAACTTATTAGATGAAGCATCAGCTCATATCAGTTTCTAACCTGGCCTTTGAGATTTATGGCAGAGCTCTCCAAAATGCTAAATGTTGAATTAATTAAAATGTATGTGGATAAATATCCTTCAATAATATTTAACCAGTTGCATAACTTCAACCTAAGATCTGTATTGTTCAATCAGTTTTCCTTTCCCAAAACAACTTGTTTTTGAATTCTAAAGTCGACTGGAAGTTATTCCTTTATTTCCCCATAAACCAGACCTTTCAGGGGCAAAATAGCCATTTAGTGTTGACGTGAATAATTGAAACAGGTGAATCAGTGTCTGACCTTCTGTACTGCTGCCTGGAGACTTCGTCTCCACAGAAAAGGCAGACGGTGGCCAGCAGGGCTTGTGCAGAGTGACATAGGGAGGTCTCTCTCTGGGTGGCCTTCAGCAGCACCGTGATCACCTGCACAACAAATGACCAAGCCCACAGAGAGAGGCAATTTCAGGCGACCACAACCTTCTTCATTAACCAAGAGGACAGGCTGAGTCAGCGATGCTCACATTTAATACGCAATTACCTCTTGACTTTCACACACACACACACACACACACACACACACACACACACACACACACACACACACACACACACACACACACACACACACACACACTACCTCTTGCGTGCGCTCCTTCAGCACAAACTGTGACGGCGAGAGGCTGATGACCGACGGCTCCATGAGCGAGCGCGACTGCAGGTCCGAGAACGCCGTCGCCTTGATGAAGGCAGCTCGGGAGCCCGTGTTGCGCACGCACAGACACACCTTGCTGACGCGGCCCACGGCCACGCCCGCCAGCGTGGCGACGTAACCGTCCGCCTCCTTCCGCTGGTCCTCCAGGATGATGTTGCTGGTGCCGCCGTAGCCGGAGAGAGGGATCTGGGGGAGAACAGGCTCATGTGACATATCGGCGTGACATTTCGCCTATCGTAAGACCTATCGCCCATCGTCACACCAACACACATCACAAGTCATCAGGAGATAAGATCAGACTGCAGTATGGCGGAGAATGAGCCTGGCCAGGGGGGGGTGGTGGCAGCAGAAGGCGCAATGTCCATCAGAGTGAGTGAGTGTTTGTGTGTATACACCCCATTCCTTGGATAAACCCACCCAGCCGCCCACTTCAAACCTCAAAGAACTAAATAAAGCCTTTCAACAGCTCGTCTCAAGTTTAAACCCAGCATCCCGGGCAGCGCTGGGCAGCACCGCATGAGGTCAATAGACCCAGAGCACCGCTTACTGTGAACTTGACCCCCGGCTGGGAGGGCCTCAATCCAGACTGCTTGATCTCCAGCTTGGCCAGCATGCAGGCCACACGGGTGGGGGCGAAGAGCAGGTGGACCGCCACGTCCTCCCTGGGCCTGATGGACAGCTCACCGTGCCTGGTCAGACGCTCCTCTGGGCTGAACATGCTCTGCAGCTGAGGATGGTGGGGTTAGGGTAGAGAATGTAATAACAATACATTGAAAAGAACCTCATCCATTTTATGGATGAATGATCCTTGCAGCTAGAGCTAGCCCTCTTCCTCTCCATTTGAAAGGCATTATGTGTCGCATTTGTATCAAATGTATTGTTTATCAACTAAGCTACCAGTTTAGACAGTGAGAAACCTCTTTGGTACATTTTGCTGCCTTATGTACAGCTCAATAGTTTCGACCTAGAGAACCCCTTTTGTGTTTATTTGCATCCTTTGACATTTGTCCCACAATGAGCCTCTTCAAACATTTGTTGTTCCATGGAAGATGCTCGGTAAATGCCGCACCGTGAACAATGGTCATGCTCCGCTAAACCCAATACTATGTGGTCCAGAAATAATTATTCGATCAGGAGAGGTGTTCCACAGGGTCAGACTGGGTGTGTGCAACACTAAAGGAGGTGTACGGCAACAAGATCCACACCGGCAGAAGGCTCCTAACTAGGGATCGACCGATACCGATTTTTTTAGGGCCGATACGATACCGATATTTTTTCATCAGCCTTAGCCGATACGCCGATACCGATTTTCTTGAGCCGATTTTTTTTTTTATCATTATTTTTTTTTTTTAAAGGAACATTTATTGAACTTCAATATAAAAAACAATATTTAACAAATAGTAAAAACAGGTGAAGTAGAACAAGTAAGAACAAGTAGATGAACAATATTTAACAAATATTAAAAACAGGTGAGGTAGAACAAGTAAAAAAAAGAAAAATAATAATAAAAAAAATCGGCGAAAATCTGCCGCGTATCGGCCGATACCGATACACGTAAAAACCGCGAATATCGGCCGATAATATCGGCCGACCGATATATCGGTCGATCCCTACTCCTAACGGCTCTAGCTTGTACAGACGCCGTAGCCGGAATATAGCTAGTCCCCAGCCGCTGCTGGGCTGGAGGGTCCGGGGGGGAAGGCGGGGTAATGGGAGCGCAGCGTCGGGGTGTCTGGATCAAAGTACCTGGAAGCAGTCCTGGTCTTGCCCGCGGATCAGCAGGCGGAGCTGCTGGGTGCCGTCGGCCGAGTTGTTCCGGAGCACCAGCTTCTGTTGCCTGTGGGGGGTTGGAAACAAGACAGAATTTCACCCTGAAACTCATTCTCCATTACGAGTCTGACACACACACACACACACACACACACACACACACACACACACACACACACACACACACACACACACACACACACACACACACACACACACACACACACACACACACACACACACACACACACACACACACACACACACACGTTGAGCAAGAAAATAAATGTGGATTATGGGGAAATGGCTTCTGAGAAGCGCTACTCCCTACAGACTGCCCTCTGTCCCTCCTCATGAATAGCATTACTGGTGCCCTAATGGAGTGGGACAAGATTGCAAGATGGGGAGCATATCAATAATACCATATCAATAACACAGTCCGCCCTTATCCCCCGGCTTCGGCAGCTCGAAAAACTATTAAAACCCAAATAACCACATTTGAATTGGAGCTGTACTTACACGGCCCGTCCCAGAGTGACGCCTCCCCAGGCCACAAACTGCTTGTTGGAGAGGATGGGCGGGACGTCCGCGGCGGGCCCCGGGGCCGAGGCGGCGGGCTTCCCATGGATCTCTGCAGCCACCTCTCCCCTGAGGGCCACCTCGTACTGGGGGCCCGTCGGCAACACCAGGATGGTCAGGAGGCTGGGGCCCCAGACAAAACCACACATGAAAATAAAGGCTGCGTCAAGACATTCCCCTCAGCGCTTAAAGAAAAGCGCCTCAATTATTTCTGTCTAGGAATCTAAATGATATGGTCTGGTAGCCTGAGGGCCCCTTTGCTGTAAAGTGACACGTAAACGGACTACTCTGCTGTGGGAGTTTATGTATGGGACCGCGACACAATATGCATGATAGCACACGCACTGTGACCACACAGAATGCACAAAGCTTACACAACGTCACACGCATGTTGCATCATCGGCATTTAGTTAAATTGGTGGAGCCGTGAATTGGTGGAGCAAGAGAATTTAGGTGCCTACTATAGTTAGCATGAACCACCAAGTGCATGGTTTGAGGGACATGCTTGCCTTATTGTGAACGTTAACATAATTGAAGTACGATTTTTAAAATGTGTAAAACTGTTTCCCCAAGCGACATGTGCACACGTGCAGCATACCTTTCTCTGCACTTCTTGCTTCCCTGTGCATTGAATGAGACCTCCACAGTCTTCTCCTCTCCCACCACGAGGTAGAGCTCATCAGGCCTGACGGAGAAGCAGTCCTCTGCATCCTTGCACTGAGTGGGAGAGAGAGAGGAATGAAGGGGACGACAAAGAAAAACAACAACGAACGAAAAAGAGAAAGGAAGTAGCAAAAGGCCAAAAAGAGGAGAGAATGTGGGAAGAGGAAAACAACTTTAAAGAATTTAGTCTAAAATAAGCAAGTAAGGGTAAATAAATGAAACTTATACATCAATAAATCTTTCCCGCAGTAGGTGCCAGTCTGCAGCAGAATGTCAGAGGCTTAGACAAACCACGGATCTAATAAGAAAAGCAAAGGTCAGAATTACCTTGAGCTTCAACTTCACCTCGATGTTGCCGGCGTTCTTCAATGGAAGATCCTGTTGGCGGGCTTGGCCCAGCGGAGCGGAGAGGCTGATGGTCTAGACGAAATGGAAAGTCGGGAAGTGTATTAGTCCCTCCACCGTGAAGGTCATGAGAAATTGCAAATCAAAGTGCAATTATAAACGGAAATAATGTATAATGAAAATCACAAAATGAAATGAAATCACAAAATTGTCTGAATGATAATAGGTGATAATTAGGAAGTATAACAATAGACTCCTGATTGATTATGTAATTTCCTTGAATTTTAATGGGACCATAAACTATGTAGACGAGCTTGTGCACTGCGCACTGCAAATGATCCAAGAAAGAAACCCCATCAAAACAACACATCCATTAAACTAAATCAACCTTGCACACAACGGATCAAGGTCTGGAAAACACAAGCATGAATATTGCAAGACCATCACATCCTAAAGACAGACTGGCCCTAGTGACTGGTAGTACAGACGGACACCATTGACTGGACTTAGTGACAGGCCGTAATGACTGACCATGTTACAGACAGACAACAGTGACTGGTAAAATAGAGAGCTACCTGCAGGTCTTTCGGAGCATGGACCCTGGCCGTCCCGACCCGGGCCTGGAGGGGAACACTCCGTATCACGTGACTGGGACCAGGGGAGTCTACTTCTATGTCGATTCGGGCCATGAACTCCTCCGCCGGGCCGAGCTCTCCTGGTGCAACAGAACCCCAATTAAACCATTTGTTTTGACCCAACAGAACCCCAATTAAACCATTTGTTTTGACCCAACAGAACACAGTTGGTTTGTCACGCCGTTTGTCAATTATTCGAACTAGTGCCGTATTTTTTACTTCGTCCAATATTTGAGAAAAAATAAACTACTGTTTGACATATTTGCCTCAGGGGTCTAAAATGAATACCTTTCAACAGCCAGTGGTGGATATGTTTTAACTAATCGACTGGGTAAAAGAAAACTCAAAGACAACGTTAATTTTGCCTTGGCCAAGAAACTTCTCTGGAGGCAAGAGATCAACCATGGTCACGTTTCAGGTGACCATGTCCTTACCTGAGCTGGGGTACTTCTGAGGGGCTCGGAAGTGAACCCAGATCATGAAGCTCTCTGGATTCTGGAACGATAAAGGAAATAAATGGAAAAAATTGGTGATAGTCGATGGAATATCACTCTTATAACCAACCAGACTTGGTTAAAAAATAATTATTATTTTTGATTTTTTTTTGTGCTCGTCTCTTCACCTCGTGCGTAATATTTTGGTGCTCAACATAAAACCGAACATTGAATCCCTCCTAGATAGTGGAGCTGTTCTCTGTTGCTTTTTAACAACATGCATTTCCACTGAAAACAACCATTCAAACTCCAAAACGCTGCAGCCCTCCTGTATAGCTCTCCATTTTGTTTCCCCGTCTCTTTCGATGTCAAAAGGTTAGGAAATGTAATTTCATGACGGAGACATTTTCGCGTTGCCAGACGTTAAAAGAATAAACAAAGTCCCAGATTGTTCTACTTCCACGCCACATGGCATCTGCATGCGTACTACTGCGAGGCTGCGGTACAGTTGGCGGGCCTCACCTCTCCATAGCTGGCATGCATCACATGGTTCATCACTGACGGGGAGGACAACTGGGTCATGTGACCCGCCTGCAGCGACTCTTCAGCTGTCAAGGCAACGGGGTTCTTGGAGAAAGTGAAACAGCGCCAGGCACTGGCATTCTGAGGAGAGAGCACATGGAGGGATAAGAGAGCACTTGTCAGGAGGATAGTGAGCATTCCCCTGCTTATGGGCTGTAGACTGCTCTCAGACAGCATCTCCTTTATGTATTTGTTTTTTTTCCAAGAGCATTGAAAATATATTCAACCACACAAGAGCCGGAATAACACAGAAAGGTATCAAATGGAGCAACGACCCTGAAGCAAAGCAGACGACTGCACCAATGTTGAATTCCTTCCAAAGGTTTACTTTTAATAGAGAACTTAATTCCACCCCAAAGATAAATAAAAGTAATGCAGCAGCAATTCACATAAAAGGAAAAACACGTAACAAAAACACAAAATGAGGTAGGTAAAAAGACAGCACAAAGAATTTAGTTTAATGTGAACTTCAAGCCAAGATATTCAAGATTGAATCTGAATGACCTGCAACAATGTGGACTTGAATAAGCAAATCTTTGCAAAGTATTGTGTATGTAATGTGAGAGCAGAGTCTGATGTCTCCCCTGTAATTGAATGGCGTCACGTATTCATCGGCAGTGTCCATTATATTCCTATTACAATGGAGATGTCTGAGGCACGCCTGCGAGCAGGGCTGGGGTACTCACTGCACTGATCACCAGGCGGATGGGGACCGTGGCGTGAGTTCTGTTCAGCACTTTGAGAGGGAGGGATTTGGAAAGCCCCTCCGATAGGTCTCCAAAATCCAAGCTGCCCGACTTTCCAGCTTCAATCTGGGGGGGGGGTTCATTTTAGATTGTCATTTTGTATTTTCTATCCAGGTTTTATCCCCTGTAGGGAAAATACCTCTCAAAAAGTGATTACACTTAAAACCCAAATGAATCCTGAATAATCCAATGATAATTATCTGCCCAAACCATTTCCATCAAGAGTCCTACTTCAGGATCCCAGCATTCCAGTAGACAGCCCTGACACGGTCAGCTATGGGGGGGCTTGGGCCTCACCTCTAGCATGGGGTCCTCGGCCACAGCCACCAGCAACACCCTCTTGGCGAAGACGTCGGCCCTGACGCCGAGGTCTGGCTCTGCCGAGGCGGGCCAGGAGGACACGCTGAGCACGCACTGGTAGACGCCGGCCTGGGGAGGGACCAGCAGGACCTTCTGCTCCTCTGTGCTCTTCGGCCCCATGATGGTCTTGTTCTTGACCAGGAGCCACTGGTAAGGCAAGCTGTCCACCTGTGGAGAGCCACACGGGGACCCGGGGGAGAGAAGGAGGTCAGTGCCGCCCATTCCTGAAGACCACCGAGGGAAGGAACACTAGGGACTTTGAGGACACTGGAATTAAAAAGGAGTTTATGACGGAACGTCGTCAAAAGCCAGCATCAAATAAAAAGAGACCACTCTTGGAAAGCGTTTCTAGACGGAAGCAGCAGACAAGATAATACAGAAATGTTCCGAGACACGATGATGATTGAGTGATTTTGGGGTTCATTTTCCCCTCAACGCTACCGTTAACACTTCGATTCCCATCTCAGGGCAAACATAAAGATAAATCTATATATGCAGTTCCTGTTATTTCAACCGCATCGGAGCGCTCACCTTGGCTCCATCGAGGGCCAGACTGCTGACGGTGATGGAGACCTGCTGCCACCTCTCGGAGGGGTTGAAGAGGCTGAGGGAGGCCTGGGAGGCGATGCCCACACAGCAGGCGTGGGGGAAGCGCAGCTCCCCTGGCACCACCACTTGGCCTGGGGATGAGAGGGATTAGAGATGACTGGAGGATAAACAACATCTCCAAACACGCGGCGGAAGGGGGGAGGGGGGAGGCGAGCCAAGGCTCACCTCAGCGGTTTGAAGGAAAATTATATTGTATTCACAATAATATTTAACACCGAATCAATAGAGCGCCAAGTGTTAAAGGATTTGGCGTGAAAATAATCAAACTGATAAAAATTGAATGCTTATTGACACAAAATGGATAAGACACGTTCCCTCAAATCGCGTCTTTATTCAAGGGCACGGTTGGAAGTAGTAAAGAAAAAAAATATATACTAATATTTTGCCACAGCTCAGATAACATCCAGATACACGGGACACAAACAGCCCTACCTCTGAGCTCGTCCAGGCCCGCGGCCGCCCACGGCTCCACGCTGGGCTGGCCGAACGCCTTTCCCATCATGCCCAGCTCCGCCCGGCTGTTCTGGGGCCTGTGGAGCTGGTGGTAGCCCGCGGGCCCCGAGGCGTCCTGGAGGTGTCTGGACGACGGGTCACCGCCCGGTGCCAGGCCGTAGGGGCCTATGTGGTAGGCCACTGGGTGCCGCGTGCCTTCGGCACCCGGGTACTGCTGGGCCAGCTGAGAGCTGAAGAGAGACCGTCCGGCGGCGAAGAGGGGCTGCATCCCCGGGCGTTGGGTCTGGCCCGCCAGGCCCGGCCCCGGGGGCATGAAGCCAGAGAACGGGGGCGCGTACCGCAGCTCCTCTGAGGAGTAGGCGGGAGGCAGGCCCAGTCCTCCGCCGGGGCAGGCCTGGGCGGAGGCCGGGTCGATGGCCCCCCACTGCTGGGATCCCTGGCCGGGCAGGTGGATGTTGAGGTTACTGGCGTAGCCCGAGTCCACCTTGGTGAGCGGCGGCCCGGTGGGTTTAAAGTAGTTTGTGTGGAGGCCACAACCCGCCGGGGGGTGGTGCTGGGCGGGGTCTCTGCTGTGGAAGTGGCATTCGCTCTGGCTGCGGGTGCAGCTGAGGGCAGAGCCGCTGCGTTCGGGGCTCCTGCAGGGACGGCTTGAGGGAGGGGGCAGAGGGTCCAGGCTCTTGGACTGGTGGGAGGGCAGCTGTGAGTCCAGGCTCTTGGACTGGCGAGGGCCGTCCAGGTGGGACCGCGAGTCTGGCTCCAGGGGCGGTGTGGGACTGGCCCTGACGATGGTGGTGCTCAGTGCAATGGTTTGGTCGTTCTGTGGAGGAAGTATGTTATAGGCATCGACGTTGTGAGTGCTGTGTGTGTATCAACATATTGATATTGCTTTAGGATACAGGATGACATCTCGAGATTGTGTTTCGCATAACACAATGAATGTGCGGTTTCGTACCACTCTGTGTTGCTGTGAAATTAATATCTTCTTTATACCGATTTCCCTTCATATCTAGTGATACTTAACCAGTAATAATTTCTGCTCACAACTGCTCCTTTGCAGTGGGAAGTCCTAAAGTATTAGATGCTAAACACAAATACACCAGCCTAGTACGAATCCAAGCAAGAGTTGGGCAGTACCGGTTTCCTGTCTGGGGCGGGCACTGCGGTGCCGTCGTTGATGGAGATGTAGGTGAGCCTGCAGAGACTGGGGCTGGAGCAGGTGGACTGGGGGGAGCGCTCACAGTCTGGCCTTCTGTCTGCCGCCGTCCTGCTGGTAGGGGGAGAGGACATCGTGCTGGGGGGGGAAAACACACGCGCCACGAGCATAAACCCTCAGATGTGCCGCGCAGACACACCGCCACGCTGGGGGCCGGTGGAAAATGAAAGAGGAGGTTGAGATTGAAGCTGAAGTTACGGAAATATAAAAGAAAAATTAAACGCCACTACCAGGTTATGCTTTACGATCTTCTCTTTGATATCTCTTATCGTTCATTTCAAATGTGGTGATGATTTAGCATTCCATTTATCACTCTTTAGGTTAAAAGTAAAAAATATTATATTTATTACACAGCTCTGCTCAATGCCTTGGAACGCTCCGTTCATTTGCATGGGCCCTTCACAACTTCCGGCGGTGAATTATGTTTGATAATTCACCGTTGCTAAGCATATAATGACCGCCGTCAAGGAAAGTCAAATTTTTTTTTTTTTCCATCTTTCGTATCACTCAGCAAGTACTCCGGTAACTTAACAACCCCAGCGTACTCGGTTGATAAGCGACTTCAACGTCTTTGGCTGACTATTTCTTTGCTGATGAACCCTACGGAATGCAGTTAATAAATAAATTGTAAAAAGAATGGTGGTGCAATCCATGAGAAATTGTTTGCGGGCAAAATAAAGTGTTCAGTCTTTTTGACCTTCAAATATGAATAGGATAGAAGTGAGTAAACTGCTGAGCACCATGTGCACTACAGTGAATGAAAGACGTGCATGTGAAGTGGACATACCAGTCGCCCGGGAAGGATGTCTGGCTGGGAGAAGAGTGGATGAGGGGGCATGTGGACGGTCTGAAGTGACACGTGCTCTCCTCTCCAGCAGAGGGCTCAGACGAGCTCTGCGTCACTGCAGGGAGACGAGAACACCACAGTCAGACGCCACAAGGCAGGGATTTAGCCATAGTCTACCGTCAGTTTATTCCCCTATTCAGAAAAAAAGGCAATCCTATTAAATGTGTGTGTATCAAATGCACACTTAAAAATATATGTAGATTAAAAAAAGACATCTATATTCTGCTGTACTATCAATTAATCTGACTTTGTAAAATCTTTGCTGAAACACATGAAATTAGCTGCAAATGATACTCCCTGTTTCATAACACAATAACCCTAACTCATTTGATAAAGGTAATGACTCACTGAAGGCGTGTGGTGCAGGAGGCCGGGAGCTTCGGCAGGGGACCTCAGCTCTCTGCGCCTCCTGTTGGGGAGGCTGGGACCTGTTCTCTGGGCCGCTGCTGGAGGTCACAGGCTGACCCCGAGGCTGGCCTTGTTCCCGCAGGGGAGAGGAGCCTCTGAGGCAGGGCAGGCCCGAGCGTCCCTTCCCCAGCACGGGGGACGTCCCCGGAGGACCCGGCTGGACCCCGGGGTCCGTCTGGTTCTTCTGTGGGGCCTGTGAGGAGGCCCGGGGAGGGGTGTGAGCTCGGGGACCCACCTTCCCGGGAGCAGCTCTATATTCTGCTGTGGCACTCGGCGGGGCGGCACTGGCGTGCGGGGGAGGCCTGCCTCCGTCCGCGGCGGTGCCACTCAGGGCCCTGCTGTCCGCGGAGGACTTGGCTGTGGGAGGCTCTCCCGCGGTCCCGGACCGCCTGGCTGGCGTCGGGAGAGAGGGGGCTTTGGGGCGAGGGATGCCGCTCCTCCTCGGCTGCTGTGTACCGGGGAGGGAGTCGGACCGGGTCCTGGGGGGCTGGTCCTCGTCACCGGGGAGGGAGTCGGACCGGGTCCTGGGGTGCCGGTCCTCGTTGGTTCCACTCGACGCTACGCTCCGCGCCGACGCCCACTCTTCACCGCGAGCCAGGCCGTCCTGGGAGGCAGCTAGGTTGCTGGCCCAGGCGCTCAGGTCAAAGGTCGTGTGCGCCAGGGAGGAGTCGCTGGTGGTGCTGATGCGAGACGCGTCTGCCTTCCGCAGGTACCTCTCCATGTCGAAGGCGCCCAGCTCCCCGGCACAGGTGCTCTTCTGCAGCGCCTCCAGGAGAACGCTGTGATCCACCTGATGCAGGATATCAATGGAGAGCAGACGGATGACTTTCTTTTGGCTTTTTGTTTGTCCCCGCGGCATTGGTAATGTTAAGCATTCTATCAGGCAAAACAAGAAATAACAAGACTAAAAAAGGATGCAGTATATCGTCGTTAGCCTGAAGCGCCATGTCCCCGAGCAGTTAAAACAACATTTTGTTTTGCAATTCCGTATGACATTAATTCCCGGCATCTTCAGAGAGTGTTTGTCAAAGGGAAAGACTGCCCCTGGCACTGGGAATGGCTGGTCATCTCTCAGCTCCTGTGCCCTTAAAACCACCAATATTAACTTCTTGTTTGTTTCGTGCCTATGCATCACTGTCTTTGTAAAATGACTTGGGAACAATATACAGAAGATGACACTCAGCATCCGTGCAACGTCAGGTAACCTCCATCTCTTTGCCACTCACGTGTTGCAGCGGTGAAGTGCTCTCCGCGACCGATGACGCGCCGATCCCCGTGTTGCTGTGGCGACCCTTGGCCTTGCTCCGCCGGGACAGCTCCATGATCATGGCGGCCAGCTGGGACGGGTCGGCGCTGATGGAGGCGTCGGCGATGGCCGAGGTGATGGTGCTGATGCTCAGCATGAGCTCAGCGCTGGTGTTGGCGGGGGAGACGAGGCTCTGGTCCACGGACCCCGGTGCGGAGTGGGGGTCCCCCGGGAGCGAGGCGGGTGAGGACGCGGCCTGAGAAGACAGCGTGGTTTAGACAGACCCTCTTGGTTCCTTCATGACCAGACGCCTGGCGGCTACCGGCGTCCTGGAGAGCCACTGCCTCTGCAGCAGCCTTCCCGCGCTCGTGCAGATTGGTGGATCCACTCTTTTGCTTTAGAAGGTTGGTTTCAAGTTGTTTGGGCCAGAATGATCTTCAGCGACGAACTGAAACGTGAACCCTTAAGATCCGAATAGTCTCACAAGGCTATTGGTACACTGCCAAATGGACTGTATTCATTTTCTATGAACTTTATTTAACTTAAACAACATTTTGTTTGTTGTACTGCCATTATGGCACCCATTGCACTCCTAACCAGAGCTTGAAAGAGGGAGCCCTCTTCTTTCTCAATGCTTTTCCTCGATCTATTCCTTGCCCTTTAGAGGAATTAGGCCTAGGGTTGTACAATATGGCCTGTGAAGCCCTTTGAGAGACTAAATGTGATTGAGGCAAGCAAATAAAAGTGACTTGAGGGATCATGAAAGCTAGCCTTGGGAGAGCACGACAACAGTCGATTAGAAACGTACCTCTTCACAGAGTTGTGGATCGGGATCTCCTTTAGGTGACATCCTGTCACATGGGGCCTCCAGAGTTTTGTCCAGGTCCTCTGTAAAGAAAAGACACTTCAGCAGACCTTAACACACATTGAGGTATCGGTGTCAATACACCATCCCCCCACCCAACTACCCTATTATCCTTCAATCAGTGTTCAAGTATAGGCCTAAGCAAAACTATGCAAATCAGACAGTCCACCGTTTAGCGGTGGACAACAAACCTGCGTTGAGCGTTTGGTCCTGTTGGACCAGCTCAATGGTGTTACTGTGGACGGAGGAGTCTCTGGAGGAGACATCTGAAGGGCGGATCAGAGCGAAGGGGTCCCTCTTCTCTGGGGAGGTGATGATGTAGCCAAAAGAGGGCTGGAGGAGCAAAGACACCGAATGACATCCTCTCAGATGATTCACGTAAAAAAACGATTCTGCAACAATGCCATTACTGCTGGTTCTTTATACATAAACTGCCCAAGATGGATACGTATGGTACCGAATCAGCCATAACTAATGAGTATCTTATTGCGCGTGGTTAGAGACTGAACATGCAGATTACCCATTACGCGACATGGATTACGAAGAGTCCGTTTAACACCAAAGCAGCTATCACGGGTAATTCCCTACCACGGCCCAGCGATCTGCTCCGAATTAAAAAGACTGACTAGCTAGCACAGCTCTTGTCACCGTCACATTTCATTGCCTGTTTATTCAACTTCTTTCCAGCTGGTTGCAAGCAAATGCAGCGTTGGCAAACCCTGGGGTGAACTGACCCTCTTTACTCCGTCCAGATCATCGTCGGCACCGCCCAGACAGCCCAGGGCCTCCGAGCGCTGTCCGAAGAACTGGCCCAGGGAGAGGCGCAGGTAGGAGTGGTTCCCACGCTCAAACTCTGAGGAGGCCTGGGAGGCCCTCATCAGGACGTCGCTGCTGGTGGGGATCTTCCAGGAGGTGTCGCCCAGGGTGAGACTCTCGCCGGCCGCCTCGATCTGCTCCTCCTGGAGGGGGGGTGGGGGGTTGCGGAAGGAATTCCAACAGGTTATGTTTAACGGGTGTGGGTCGGGGTGGTAGGGGATGTTAGGATTTTATAATCCGTTACAAACCTGCATAAATTGGTGCTCCTTCTCAAACTCCTGTTGGTCCTCAATGATCTTATCAATAGCAGTGCCTGAAGTGGGGATTGAATTGGTTAAATGCTGACAGGGGACGGGGGGGGATTGACTGGTGGTTGGCAGGGGGTGTACATACTCGCTGGAACAAATTCCTCTGTCTGAAGCTGCCCAGTGTTCTCTGGTGCGTTCCCATCCACTTCCTTCTGAAACGAGGAGTAGTAAGCCAAGTCCGTCACCCACTTGCCCTCCTCATTCTGGTACACCACACTGTCCGGGGCGTTGTCCCCTGGAGTGACAAAGCAATGTGTACACGTTCAAATGTATTCACCACAATCAATACATCCGGCACTGCATCCACAGATGAAGGGCACGGATACGTTCTCATGGGCCACATGAGGTGAACTTGGTTTAGGTTTAAACTCAGACTTCAGGAAGAGACCCGGAACCCACCTTGTTTGAACTCCGCCTCCAGGTCGCCAGGGCAGTGGTTCCAGTCGTCGTCCGACTCCTCCTGCTCGTGCTGGAAGCTCTTGGAGAAGTACTTGGCCTCCAGGGAGCTGGAGGGGCCGTCGTGGTTCTCCTCCTCGCTGGTGCTCTCAGGGGGCCCGGCTGCGGTGCCACCGCCGCAGGGTCCTCCTCGGAAGCCCAGGGAGAGCCTGCCTCCATCGGCGACGTCAACACCATCCTCATCTTCATCCTCAGCATCATCACATCCTCCAGCTCCCCAGTCTGGGAGCACCTGGAGGAGAGGTCGGTGGAGAGGTGAGTCATAAATGCTGACGCAGCGAGTGCTCTTGGTTACAGGAAGTGTGTGCGTGTGGGGGGGGGGGGCACTACGCATATTCAGTGTGAAAGCGTATGGAGACCGTTTTTCTGCCTCTAATGGGACACAACAGCATCGACGTCTTGCCGGTCTCCAGCTCTGCTGACGTAGCGCATGGGGAGCCACTTAGCTGAGTAACACTCTGGCGGGATTAGAGCGAGGCCCTTTTGTGTATGAAAGGTGCTTATCGAACACACTGTGCTTTGGCTTTCAGAGGAACGCAACCACCCATGAGCACCTGCTCCAACCCATGGATATGCAGCATTCAAGTGTCAAACAAGTGTGGGTAATGAAACACCTTCTGAATAATAATGCATTTTTTGGTGTAGATGCTTGGAAAATGAGCTGAATGCCTAGAACCAGAATAGAAGTCAGGAATTTTAACAGCAAGAGTTACTGTGGCACAAAGTATTGTGTTTTACGGACTGGTCTGTACCTGCGAGAGGCGAAAGCTGCTCTGGCTACCCTGGAGCGGAGTGACTGCAGAGTCGTTAGGTCTCCAGTGCCCAGAGCCAGTCCTCATGTACAGGGAGTCCAGCGCAGTCTCTGCAGTGGGCCCCGACTGCGTGCTGTCCATAGCGTCCTGGAACATAAAGGAAAAACTTGACTGTCTTGTGGATATAATGTGACTGGCAGGTTCAAAGCATCAAATCATAGTGAGTACTGCACGCATTTATTTTCAAAAGATTGTAAAGACTATTAAAACAAATGTGCAATTTATTGTAGTTAGATTCAAATCAAATTACAAACCGTTACAACTCAGCAAACGCTGTACAATTATTTTTATATACATTAGGCCCCACAGGATATCATTTAAATGATAATCTGTTAAATCCCAAATTAATAACCGCACTCACACTTTCCTCTGTAAAGCACAGATCTGAGCCCCTCCAAGTACCCACCAGTGCCTCCTGTCGGTCCACGCTCATGCTCCAGTTGACTGGGGAAATCCTGGCAGCGCTGGCCGGGGCCTCGGGCGGGGAGCTGGCCTCGCCTGTTCCCACCGGGCCCACGCGGTCCCCCATCTGACACACACACACACACACACACACACACACACACACACACACACACACACACACACACACACACACACACACACACACACACACACACACACACAGACAGAATAATAATGACCCAAATCCCATTTTCGATGGACATACAACTTTTTTTACCATGTTTCCATTTAGGTAATCTAAATGGTTCTAGTTAAGTGGTGCAATTCTTTATATATTGTTCAAACATGAAGATCCATCGTGCATCACTTGACATTGACTCCTTTATTCTGTAGAGGTCCCTCTAACAGACCCTTCCCTGAGGAGCCAGCCTGCTGTGGTTCTACCAGTGAGGCCTCACCTCCGTGGGCCCGGAGAAGCCGTTCCTTCCGAACCCGGGCAGGTGGGACAGACCCAGCGCTCCGCCCTCCCCGCTGCTCCCCACGATCCCCAGCCCCCGCAGGACGTCGTAGGTGGTCGCCGGGAGAGGGGCCGCAGACCCTCCACCGTCGTTGCCACTCTCGTCGCTACCGCTGCTCCCGTCTCCGCCGCCGCCGTCGCCGCCTGGCGGAGCAGGAAACCAAACCGGCAGGTGAGCTTGACAGGTGACGTGAAGGGACGCGGGCCACCAGCCACAAGGTGAACAAATGTACACATGGGGAAAATAAACTAGGAAAAGTTTTGATGGGAGATTGAAAAAAAAAAAAAATGAACACCCACACACACACACAATTTTCGAAAAAGTAAGAAAAAAGTAAGAAGATAATGACTACCTAAATAAATGAGTATGCCTAGAGGTACCACAGTCCCTGAATTACAGCAATAACGGTGTCTGCGGCTGATTAACTGTCTGTAAATCCAACATGGTGAATCTTTCAACCCTTTGTTTTTTTACCTGCGACAGGAGGGTTGATGACCTGTCCCTCAGCAGAACGTCTGTGTTCGATCCCTGAGGCGGGGGGTCCGCCCCGGCCGCTGGACGCCTCGTCGTCTGAACTGCCCCCCTCCAGCCCCGGACGGAAACTAGGACGATTGCTCTCACCCACCTGCTCTCTCACACACACACACACACACACACACACACACACACACACACACACACACACACACACACACACACACACACACACACACACACACACACACACACACACACACACACACACACACACACACACACACGTGTGTATTCAGGGGTACAGCATGTGAAAAAAAAAAATAATGGACTGCACTAGACACGTGGCTTTTGGAGCCACTCAAAGTGCCTTCCTTTTGTTGCCTTCCTCTCCTAAAGTAGGGTTGGCTATGCAGGTCGACGCCCTGTGCGTCAGAAGCACTTGGAGAACTCGCCCCAGGACACCTGGATGCTTTAACTAGCAGGATAGAACCAGTGGCCAGGTGGATGTGAACTCACCAGCTGTCTTGAAGTGCTGGGCAGCAGCAGCTGGGTCCTGGAGGTGTTGTTTCTGGAGGTGTTGGTCCTGAAGGAGTGTGCCCTGGCCGCCTCCAGCTCGTCCTCAGTGTCTTCATCGCTTGCTGGGCATGAGTCCATACCTGTAGCGGCAAGCCGCACATCGGGCATCTGGAAGTCATCCTGGAGGAAACACGGAGGAGAAGGTGCACACAAGGTCTTTTGGTTAAGAAGACTTAATTGACTTAAGACTAATGAATAACAGTAGCACAACACAATGGCATTTCAAAATCAATAGCAACCTGATCGTAATCATCCAGGAACTGCTCCCGATTATTTTCCTGCTCTATAGAATTTGTGTTTGAGGTCCTGTTAGGCAATCCTGACAGCCCCTGGAAACATTGGAAAAGGCAAAAATCACAAGTAAATGAAAAATACTGCTTCTATCTGGCCAGTTGGACAGCTGGGAGAGACCATGTCTATGAATGAATGAGAGGCTGGAAGCTCACCGTAGCAGGGATCTCTTGGCCTTCCACTCGGCCTCTCTGCATGGCCGGCGGGACGAGCGTCTTGAAGTAGAGCTCCAGCTCATCATCAGGCAGGTTGTTCAGATCCACCTCATCGTCTGGCGGTCAAAGACGAGATCCTTGTTTAAAACCAGCGTCACCTCCTTGTATCACTAGTCTGCCTTATTTAATTTCTTAGTCAGAAAACCAGTCTTGAATTAGGAGGCTGAAGGGCAGAAAACCCACCTGTGAGGTCACTGTTGATGCTGTCCACGGACATGAGCTTTTCATTGGCCAGGAAACTGGCAACACTGAAACCGTCGCTCCCTGCCTCGTCACTTGCTGGGCCGTCTTCTTCAGTGCTAGCTTGGAGGGGCTGGACCTATGTGGACGGACATGTGACGAGAGAACGAGGGGGAGAGAGACTTTGGTGTTGAAGAATATCCGGTAGCATTATGAACAACCACCCATTCATAAAAGTCCTGCACAAACATTTCATCAGCTGGTGATTATATAATGCAATGGAAAAAAAGTCTTTCCCATAAAGCTATTTTAATGGCAAACTGTACACTTACAATGAAATATAATTTGAAATTCTGAAACCATTCTTTTATCAAACCTTCTATAATGTAGACCCAGTTCCAATTCTAAACAGACCAAACACATCATGTTCATCCTGAATATAAATGACTATACCTTGGTGTCCATGGTATCCCTAGGCATGTACTGTGCGAATGTCAGGAGCCCTGTAGAGAGATCTGTCAGGACACAAAGACATTCATGGAAATGTTCAAAACCTAGGGAAAAATTTAGTAACGGCCCAATCAAATTGAAGATGACAAACAAAGATGACAAACAAAGTGTCAGAAATCCGGCTACACTGATGGAATGCGTCGTGCAACCGGGTTGCAGAATTATTTTCTATGTAAAAAAGGAAATGTGTCAATTTCTTACCAGATCCTAGATCTGTGGCTCGCCCTTGAAGAGTCATTGATTTGAATGGTTGAGAGCCCCGTGCACTGGATTGTGACTCATCCATGGGAATCTTTACCAGCATATCCATGAAACCATGAGCTGCAATGTAGTCCTCTGCATTGTCCCTGTGGCACAGATAAGGATGTAATCAATTAATCTTATAGAAGATACAGAAGGACAAACGCATATCAGAAATGAGAAATTATATTGAGGGCAATCTTGTTTATAAATTACATTAGATATAGCAACAATTATCTATGACATCTCAGTCATGGCTAATTTCAATTGTATAAACACGGTTTAAATAACAATCTTTCACAGATGTCTCAAAATAATCCAACATTAAAATAACTGTCAAATGTAGGAAAAAGTGGGAGGGCATATATCCCTGCATCATGAAGGAGAAAAATAAAATGAATGACACACAAACAGTCTCAACGTGTAGGTAGTTACTCACATATCATCCTTAAAACTGAGGCAGAAATTGGCCTTCTCTCCATTAGATGACAGCTGACCCCCCTCCAGGTATGACACATCATCCACATTCCCTCTGCAAAACAGGCACGATGAACGTGTGTTACCCTCTTAACCATCCAGATAAGAGCAACCACTGGCATTCAATCAAACTGCATGTGTGATGTCAGAAGGACATGCAATACGCACGCACGTTTCACTAATAAGGGCTACTACAGCATCCAAGCACACTAGACATACCTGATGTCAGCCCCAGCTCTAATCTTCGCTACAGTAGACGCAGCCACGGGAAAGCCGGGGCCTGAGCCCAATGTCACGTTCCCCAGTGCGACAGGGCCACTCGTGCTATCCAGGGAGCTGGAAAGGAAGCTGGGCAGGGGCTCATCCTCCAAATTGAAAAAACTGTCTGCCATGTCGAGTCAATCAAGGAGTGGCTTGAACTCCAATCAGGGAAGTGTCATTTTAAAACAAACCTATAAAAACATAAATGGCAAGTAAAGAACCCTCCTATAACACCAGCTCAAACGACGCAGTGATGAGTTTAGCCTAGTGTGGTGTGGAGGACTATTGCTTCCAAGATCAACATGCCACCACTCATATCATTTAATAAACTACTGCGTTATTCTGGGCATAAACGCAGTGTGGATCATTAGCTACTCGCACACTTAAAAGCACGGTCCAGCTGTGGTAATTTGCAAACGAGCCACATAAAGTCAAATTAGGAGAGCCAAAGGCTAAAACACTTGAGCTTAGCTGGTCGAGTTCGGCCAACGTTACTTCAAGTTGTGTACATAATTTACAACAATTGAAGGGAGTTTTTGGACATGTGTATATTTCAAAACAACATATCGAACATCGGCCCACCACTGGTGTAATATACTTGCTTTTTATAGAAAACGTGTACCTGGAACTGATGGTGTGTTGATTAGTTACAACTTACTGATTGAAGTCGTTTTTTGCAGCGACACTTTGGTTCTTCCTAGTCTCAGAAGTAAGTATATTTTACTTGATACGGACAACAAGCAGATTTCGATTCACTTCAAATCCTACAAAGCAGTTATTTCACATTTAACGCGTCGTCTACTTTGATAACATAAATAACAAACAAGCGGTGCAACAGTTTGTGATGCCAGTGTTCACAGGAAGCCCGCGCATCGTCACTTCAAGGAGGCGTGGCTTTGCCGGGTTACGTCTGCTTTTATTGGCCAAATAAACTCAAAGGAAGCCTAAACTGAGAGAGGAACCTGATGTCTAGCGTTATACCGGTCTACCGCAACAAATAGCCGTCTCTTACTTCCTGTGTACGACCGTTAACAGTTCCTTGAGCTAGGAGATTTACAACTTGAAGAGAATAACAACAAAAAAGACAAGGGGATTAAATGTGGATATTTTAAGACCATTTTGAGAACGCAATATCCGAAACATTTAACGGAAACTGATATCACTTCCTCTCTCGTCTTTTGCCTCTAAACCCATGTAACGATACGGACCGCCCTCTCTCGAAAATAACGCTTATTTCGAGCATCCCGTTCCCGTTAATCCGTTGTCAGAGTGCGCCTGGGAATGAGATTGGCTCGTCACAGAATTGAATCTGAATTATCCGACCAATTGACCACATTTTAAAACAATAGACTAATAAACATCATTTCAATCACTGGGATCCGATTAAAATGTATAGGACCCAGCAATTAACACTTGCCGTTGCTATGGATGAAAAGCTTTGATTTATATTCGTGTCATGTGTTCTGTAGAGCAGCTGCAAGGATAGTTTAGTATGCAGACAGCTGCTCGCTCGATTGCAGTCTCAGACATTCCAACTTTAGCAACACTATTACAATATGAGATCAGTTTAAAAGGAATAGTGAGATTTCAAACCACCATGTAAGAAATCAGCTTCTGACATAAAGATATAGCATTGTTAATTTCATATCATGTGAAAGTCTAATCTTTTCCATTGAGAACAGATTAAGGACAGTTATTCCAAATGGAATGGGTCGAATCAAGAGCATGAACTCTCTGTGATGATGAATCACAGTCTTTTTTCAGAATGGCAGCCGTTTCACGTGGTTACTTGTCATCCAGTTCTTAATACAAGCAAACAAACCCAATGAAACACTCCCAATAGTTAAAACAACCGTTTATTCCCCTTTCAAGACGATTTGGAGGATATAATAATATAATTATTTGAATAGTTTGATCAGGAGGATATATGTATATTAGTTTAAAGGGGCTTTATACATGCACCAATTTGGAATACGAAAAAGCATATTTCTACAAAATTATCCAAGATTATCCAAGGATTATCCAAGGGTCAGATTAGGGTTAAATTAAATTTCCAAAAAGAAAATTACTTCTGTTTACGAAAGATATGTATTCTTCAACACAGACCCCCTGAAAAGAGGCAGCAGCTGGAGTGGAAATATAGAGGAGCCCTCGTTATTCATTGGGCTTCTGCTTCGGGTAAAGACAGAAGAGCTTTGGAGTAGAGTCTGCGGAGTGAGGCTTGCTGCTGAGGCTGAGCGGGCTCAGCATCACAGTGCTCTATGAGGGAGGAGGGCGGCAGCAGGTGGCCGGACCTGGAACCAGCCCTGGGCGTTTCCAGCGGGGGAAAGAAATACCTGAAGCAACGCCAAAAACGGGGACAGGCGGACAGGGGGGGGGGGGGGGTGAAAAATAGGACGACGTACAGGACATATCACAGGGGGTATGACAAGACGTTGAAGACAAGGGAAATTATAAAAGGATGTTGGTACATTGTGTATATATGTAAGATGGTGAACAAGCAATGAAAACTGTATGTAAACAAGTAAAAACAAGAATTTTATTTTGGCAGCGTGGGAAGTGCTGTGACATTAATGTCCATATGCCAGCCCAACTGACCAGAAACATGTTCATCGTCAAACAGGTGGTTGCAGAAGGAACTATTTTAAAGCTAGCTTGTTAGCGTTCCCAACACCCATGTCCACATGGAGACACATGACTTCCCCCTGGCTACAACACGTGTGGGTTCGGCCCAGGAGGAGACATTAGTAATAAGCAGGGTGCTGTTGGTGCGCGGTTGAGTGGGTCGGTTTCCGCAGGGGTGGAGCAAATGGGGTTCTCATACCAGTCCTGTGGGGCATGCAGCAAGCGGTACACCACCACATCAATCCACGACAACCCAATTCATACACATACAATGCAAGAAACTGATTTAAAAAATGTTATTTATTTGAATAGGGTCACGACTCACAACCCCCCCCTCCCAACAATAATGCCAAGCAACGTCCAGTCATTATGTTATCCAGCTTCGCAAGCAACCAAACTTATAAATCAGAAGTTATTGTGAATATAATTACAGCCATATACAGACATCCAGAAGGAAAAAATGGCTCAAAAGACCATACTACAATTGGTATTTACACAATTAGTTTACAATATAATGTATCATTTAAGCTATTTCTGATATTGTATTGTCAATGTGTACAAATTTTGGATTGTTCGATTTAACAAATCCCAGTACACACAATTCATTAACTCTGTAACTATAGGCCTTCCATGCTACTTCGAGTGATTCCTGTTTAGTGTATTAATTTGGAAAGGGATTGTCAAGAAAATGCTGATAAACCTGCGAGGTTAGTCAGCCTCTCAAGTAAAGTAGCAAAAATGCATTGTGTTATTGCATTGGTAACCTCACTAAAGACACCTTAGTCGCTTCAAATTAACAAACATTCATTAACTTTAAAACATCCATAAGAGGCACTGAATTCATAAACATTTTTATTTGCCCTTTTTATTGTACACAAATAAAGCAGTTAGTTGGACCACAACAGACAATATGATGGGAATGTGCATCCAATGTGGTTGAAACAAAAACAACTCAACCTCACTGCTGTGCCAACAGCCTGTGAGCCAAAAGCAAAAGAAATAAAACAAGCCAAGCTCCTTGCATGAGTTGTGAATCGGTTTAGAGTCCGGTGGGGGTCAGTGAGCTGTTCAGAGTCCCAGTAAAGGTGAGGAAGTAGCCAGTCGTCAGTTTTGATGACAGGGGGGGACGAGGTAGGGAAGGAAGGGGGGGGGGGGGGGGGGGGGGGGGGGGGATGTTGGCCGGGGCTGAGGCGAGTGGTGTTAGAACACACCCCACACAGCACCTACCTGCCCGCCGTGGTCCCGTTCAGGATGCTCTGTGACGCCTGCACGCTGGAGCCCACCACAGTGCTCATGGCGGTGGGCTGGCCCGAGGTCCCTGTCAGAGGGCTGCCGTCTCCCTTCAGGATGCCTGTGCACTTCCAGTTGTCCATGTAGTTGGCTGTGGGGATGGAATCATAGAACGGGTCATCACAATGGATGTGAGAGGATAAACGTTCAAATCAAACAAGTTTAGATTGTCAGAACAATTAACAACATTAACATATATTTGCATTGCTTACTCAAAAGTTTTCAATATCAATACCCCATATTACAAACTACTCATATTGCACACTTAAAACCCTACAGGGGGACGCGGCAATCAAATATGTGTGTTCAATCCAAGATGCTCAAAAGGGCTTCAGAAACATAGTTTGTTTCAACCCACCTTTCCAGAGACGCACGCATCCGTCGTCCCCAGAAGAGGCCAGCAGAGTGCTGGTGATGTTCCAGCTCACGCGCCACACCTGGGAGTTATGGTTGTCAAACTGGGCCATGATCAGCACCTCAAACTTGGTTGGTCCCGATGAGGTGCTCTCTTTTCTGTCATAGGGGTTGTGAGTAAAAAAGGAGTCGGTTATCTGAGATAAGACCCAGATTGTATATTTGAGGTGAAAAGACAAACTACCAAATAGACTTTTCCATTAATTAAAATCGATTTATGAGTTGTTGTTCTTTACAGCTGTCTAACCTGTTAGGGATAGAATTTTTGCTTAAGGATTAAATCACATCCATTATAAATGTTGTCCTGTGCTTACATTCTGATTGCATGTAGATATAAATTAACATCCGTCTCCCCTCAAATCTGTATTTATAACAGTGAGAAGTTGAGAGTTCCCTACCTTAAAGGTACCAGCTTGAAAATTCTGACATCCTTGGTTGCGATGGCGAGCACGTGGAAAGACCTTCCCAGGTTTGGGGCGAACGCAATGTCATGCACAGCATCTGTCACGGTCATCAACGTCTCCGCTTTAGCATATTTCCTGCTTCCAATTTTGGCCAGGATCAAAACAGAACAGACATATTTTGAATAGATCACAGATGAGGGTCACTATATCTTTACCCAGGTCTCTGGTATAGTAGCAGTAAAACTGACCTTGTGTTCTCATTGTACTCGTAGATCTGGACCTTGCCGCCATACGTCACATTGCTGTCGTCACTGCCCACCGCAATCATTGGGGGGTGAGCACGGGAGCTGGGGGAGGGGTTGTGAAACACAGCTAAATAAATGGCAGGCATATGATCTACAAGCCCCAAGAATCGCTGTACTGCTACACTAGACTGGGTAGCCCCGCCCACTCTGCCGGCGATTTGAATTCGCCCTGCAGAAGGGTCTGGAGAAGAGCAATACATTTCTTTCTGCTTCCGATACGTTTCTGCAGGAGCCAATCACCAACCTGGCTTATCCCACCCCTGACGCGCTATTGGCTGGTTTAACACAAAGAAGACAGGCAAGCGGCGGAAAGCAGCCACTTGCACACAGAGTCTGTTGAACTAGGCCCGATTATTACGCCTCTTGAGCTGAAATGACAGCAGCTTCCCCCGACCAACGTGCAATCTACGATTGAGCTTCTTCTGGCAATAGCCAGGCTAGTGCTATACCCTACACTGAAAGGTGCCACAGATCTAAAAGGAAGGTCGACATGTACTCAAGTTTTCTGGTTCAATAGGTGTTCAATTTTAGGATATTCTCAAAATCTCTTGCAATTATATTATTTAAATATTATTGTATAATAAGTAAATGAATGATAAATTTAGACTTAAAACGGTATACTAAATAACGGAATACTAAATGTACACTTAATAACGTGTCTTATGTATCTTTTATCTGACAGAATGTTTCAATTTGCATGTGTTAAACGGTACAACACTTTCAGAATCCAAGGTAGGAGCCGGAGGTACTTAATGGTCTAGGGCGGGCACAAACACAGACCTGGAGGGGTTCCAGGAGATACAGCTACAGCTGAGCTTGCAGGAAATCTCATGCTGCAGGGACCACTGGCTGAGGTTCATCACGTCAGGAGCCTCGTAGATCCGCACCACGCCGTCGGCGGAACAGGTGGTCAGCATCAGACCCATGTGTTTGGGGGCAAACTTAACGTCCGTCACCGATGTCCTGCTGTCAACCAGAGTGGTCCGCTTGATCTGAGGTCACAGGAGACATTTGAATCACACAAGGGAACAAATGGGGCCAAAGTTCAGCTTTCGTTAGAACCGTTATGTCCCCTTAAAACTCCTCTTTGCTAATGTTAGTTTACAACAAGTTTGTGCATCTTGTTGAATGTTTACCAAGAAGATATATGCATATTTTCAGTCAAATATAGGTTAACACAGAGTGTTGTCAGAGGAAATCCGGTAAGATCAGCAGTAAGAGCCCAACTCGCAATAACAACACTATTTGAATAAAAAAATATTGTAAAAAAATAAGTTAAATGTAGGCTTTATGACTTCAACAGACAGGAAGATAAACAAACCCAATGACTCTGTCCTCTCTGTTTGTCATTAGACTCCCCAACAATCTCTTCCCACACAGCAGCCGTTCGGTCAAAGGAGCAGGACGCCAGCACCTGCCCAAACTCTGGATGAGCCCAGGTCACCCGCCACACCGACCCACTGTGTGTCTGGCAAGAGGGGAATTTTTTATTTATTTTTTAAAAAGGAGTGACGATTGGACATAATGCATTTTTTTGTTTCGATGTCCTTATGTGACCAAGAGGATATCAAACCTTCCAACTAGCTGTGCAGTGCCACTCTCCGTTCTCACTTTTGTCCCAAACCTGAGGAGCATCAGAAATGAAACGCATCAAATACGATCGAATCAAGCAACTAATGCTATCATACATTCAACAAGTACTCCCGTCTAATCTGTCTGGAAACCGAAGCCTCAAGATTTGACGAAAACGTCTTAATGTCATGTCCGTTTGACAACGACAATCACATGAATGAATCAACGCTGTGCTTCATGCTTGCGAGTGTGTGCAGGTCTGGGATGTTTGAAGTCACTCTGCATGATTAGCACCACACTAACTAACGAAGGGGCTGGCGGAGTTACCCCATGCGAGAAAAAGCTTCCGTGTCAGAAAGCAATCGAATGATAGCAAACCAACACGTA
The DNA here is from genome assembly GCF_031168955.1 of Gadus macrocephalus. Lineage (NCBI taxonomy): Eukaryota > Metazoa > Chordata > Actinopteri > Gadiformes > Gadidae > Gadus > Gadus macrocephalus. Next base: position 13,868,155 of record NC_082392.1, read on the forward strand.
CGAAGCAAGGGTACAAAAGATATGGCGAGCAATATTAATGGGAGGGCGAGCAATATTAATGTGAGGCTAATGGTCCTCAGCTAATGCTAACATTAGCAAAAACATTACCTTCACACTTTGGTCACTTGAGCAAGTAGCCATTCTGCGACCGTGGAAATCATATGATACATCGTGGATTAAGTCTTTGTGATCTGCTGCAATGCTGCGTGCCACAAACATGATTCGTATAATTCCAAAACGACACCTTATCAGAACTACTCCAGCTCAGGTTGAGCTAAGCTAGCAAGATGTCATGTGTACTTCTAGTGTGGAGTTGTGGTTGGCGCCGGGCGCTCGAGTCAAAGCCAAGCAGAGACGTGAGTTTGCCGCACGGTGGCGCAGGAACACCTTCTTCTAGATGGGACCTTTTAAAAAAGGGACTGTCAAGAGTTAAGTAAAAATCTTTCATAGGTCAACATTTTAAAAGATACGGTGCAAGAGCAATAATTATTTCATTAAGAAAAGTACAACTTCAATAAATGTTTACTTCACTCAAACGCTGTTTTTACTCGATGTAGTAGGTTGCCATGTTTCATTCAATCCCCTATTTGTTATTATATAATTATTTGTATAATTGTATGCGTACAATATTGAAGGTTTATTTTGAGTTATATCCAGAAGTAAATAAAATACATTAACTTCATATAGACGTTGTGTGTTTTAATTAGGGAATGCAGTTGAATAATTGAGCTTCCAATAATATCAGGGATTTTCGAACCTGGCAACCCAGATGACAGCGCTTGACCGGAGTCCTCCGCTCCTCCCTGTAGGGGTCCACAGGGTGCGTGAGACTGCTGTCTATATGGCGCACAGACACAAGTTACTACAGAAAAGACGTTAAACATCTGCCTGTCGTGTGTGAAGTGTATCGGGACAACATCCAAAGTAACATGGAGCAGGAACTTGAAGACATAGACTCGTCGGGGCAATGGCAAAACATTTACAACGTAAGTCGCAGCCACGGAGGGCCTCTCGTGTTTATGTGGCGATCGTTGCTAACGAGTTAGCTTATTTTAGCTAACGCTGGGTAGCCCCTTGGCTTCCAAGATATTAGTTTGTTTTATGCTATCCGTCTAATTAGGTCATGAACGCATTTGAATCTCAGTGAACAGTTACAAGCCACCACGGTGCCCTGGTGACTTGAGGTGCATCTAAGGACGCATGGGTCGCTAGTCGTTAAGTTAGGTCTTCCGGACTTCCGTAGCGACTCGGCTATAAAACGTGCAAGCCCACTTCTCATAGGTTTCCTCCGGCAGGTCCCCGTGATGAGGCGGGCTAACACCGGTGTCCTCTGATGCTTCCAAGAACCTGTTAAGGCTTACCGAGAAGGCGCACGGTTTTAGAGACACACTTGTCTAGCTGAAGAGTAAAATTAGACTGTGTTCTGTGAATGCTTAACTCACACACTAGATGTGTTCTCATTTTATAATGACATTCATATGGGTTGTTTTCACAGGTATCGAGCGTTTCTTTTCAGATTCTATGTTCTTAAGCCTATGTTGTGTTTTTTGTACCTACATAATCATATTATGTATTTGAGACATTTGCAGATACTGCCAGAGCCACCAGGCAAATTCATGTCATTACTGCAAGTGTCCGATTTGATGCAGTATGTAGGAGGGAGAGACCGACGGAACCGCATCTGACATGTAACGCGCAGAACATGCACAGCAAGCCATTACTTGGAACTAAATCTAAGCTTTCTCGGAATAGTGTCGATTTCCGTGTGCATCTTAAGCCCTGTTTATATTCGCAGAATGAGTGACAACCTTTGGCTTATATTCGATATATAAACACAATACGTTTTTACACTTTTACTAATACAGAAGTATAATCTCATGTATAGCCCAAATAACCTGGTGGATATATTTGGAGCTTTGTATCGAGCCTCTCCACTACATCATCCGTCATTGCTTTCAGTACATCTCAGCATAAACCCATCTTGTTGATACACCAGTGTAATGTATTTATCTCTTTGGTATTCCTGTATTTATAGGAAATCCGCAACCAAGCCAGTAAATACCCCTACAAAGTGGCAAAACTTCCAGCAAATCGAAATTTGAACCGTTACAGAGATGTTAGTCCATGTAAGTGTTACCTCAGCTAAATAGGAATCCCCAAACCTTCATAATGTTAGACTTGTTATAATCAATTATTTTGCTCCATATCTTTCAGTTGATCATAGTAGAGTAAGACTTGAAAACTGTGATAATGACTATATCAACGCAAGCCTCGTCGCGGTGGAAGAGGCTCAAAGAGCTTACATTTTATCTCAGGTGAGTGACGTTCCAAACATCACCCTTTTTTTTTGGCGGGGGGGTTTTCTGCTGACATAATTGTGTATCGCTGCTTTTGTGGGCATTTGAGAGAAGTCTACGTGACCACTCTATGAAGGAGTATTTTGACAATGGCTTAGTCATGAAAATGCATTTAGTTGGCTTTTGGGTTTTAACTACTGTGTTATCGGATGTCCTTCCATGCTTAATCCATCAGTGTTTACTCCACAGTACTACACATTATTACTTCAGCTTTCAGTGTTTTGCAGTAAACACTGCACATTATGAATGTTTGCAGTGCTGTGCTGTGTTAACTCCACAATGCTGCAAGCAGTCATAATGTTGTTTAGGTTCGGGTAGGGGGTTAAGCCCTGTGGGCTAGTTAAGTTCCTGTGTATGCTCAAAGAAGCACGTTTCACTCTTATGGTGTTTTTGAAAACCAATAACTTTTCCTATGCTTTAAGGGTCCATTGAGAAACACTTGTGGCCATTTCTGGTTGATGATCTGGGAACAGTGTTGTAAGGCTGTTATAATGCTCAACCGAGTCATTGAAAAGGGATCGGTGAGTACAATATAGCTATATTATTATTGTTCATGACATGCATCCATAAACTAATAAATCATTATGAAAAAAATTGCTCTGCTCCCTATGAAGCAAATCTAAATGATGTCGACCATGCTCTTCACATTTTGTGAATGTTGTTGAAATATTGTTCACATTCTAGTGTTTATCTCAAATCCAACAAAAAAGTTTGACAGAAGTAACCTGCATTGGCTTACATGCTTTTCGTTTTGAAGCAGTTGTAGAATATGTTATTGTATACCATGTAGTCAGATGTCCCATTGTTAAATTATTGTTTTTTTTTTCCACAGGAAAAGTGTGCACAGTACTGGCCCACCGCACAAGAGCAACAGATCAGTTTTACAGACACAGGGTTTGTTGTGAGGCTACTTTTAGAAGAGGATCAGTCCTACTTCACAATACGTTTGCTACAGCTACAGAACACAAAGGTAAGCAAATAAAGCCTTACTTCATTCTAGATATTGTGTCCCTCATGCTATTCTACATTATGTAGTATTACCTTTTTACTTTTATAATCATAAAACATTGTTAATTCATCTGTAACCCTGGTCCATGCCTTTTCCAAGTTCTGGTATTTTGACCCCCATTGTCCTAATAGTCCTGTAACAGTTCACTAACAATCGGGTCTACTTGTTTTAACTGGTATCCCAATGCAGACAGGAGAGTCAAGGGAGATATACCACTTCCACTACACCGCTTGGCCTGACTTTGGGGTTCCTGAATCCCCTGCCGCCTTCCTCAACTTCCTCCTCAAGGTGCGCGAGTCCGGCTCGCTAGGCCCAGAACACGGCCCATCTGTGGTGCACTGCAGCGCTGGGATTGGCCGCTCTGGGACATTTTCGTTAGTGGACACCTGCCTGGTTCTGGTAAGAATTACCAGGGCTATAATACAATGCAAAGTATGCAGACATAAAGACGGAAGCTTTGCTAAACACAGTTACACAGTTGAGGACAAAGCACATTTAGCCAGACTAATAAAATATTTTGGCGTGCCAATGATAGACTGGATCTTTATTTGTAAAGTGGTATTTGCTTTGGTGGATAATTCTAACCGTGCACTATTGTCAGACGAAGCAAATGGCAGCTGTTTAAGGGAAATGTCTTCATTCACCATTTTCACTACTGCTTTTCAAAGGTCATTGGGTATTTAAGTAGAACAGAAAAAGATATTTGTCATTTTTCCTTTTTGCATTAACAAAATAATACCAGCACCCTGGCGCTGTTAAAGACACGGTTTATATGAGCATATGTCGATCATATTGTGCACGGGTTCCCACGAAATATGGTTCTGTGGAGGGGAAGTGCTTCCAAGGAAGAGGCATGCAATAGTGTGGGGCTGTAACCTTGACTAATAGTTGAGTCATCATTCTGAGTTGTCAATCATTTTAGCATGGAGAGAGAAAGGTTTCCAAATGAAACGCACCAAATAAACATTCCCTCCTTCCCTAAGTCTCGCTGCTGTTGAGCATTGTTGCATTCACACAACTCTGGTGGAGCTTAGCTATGCAGTATGTGATGGACAGGCAAGATGGATTCCCTGAAACAATCAACAATATTGTCAGAATTTTGGTGGGAGTGGTCTAAAAGTTAAATAGTTTCAAAATGCCGTTTTTAAACAATTATACTCTTAATGATAGCTCTTAGATCAAGCTGTAGATCTGGTCTGCAGCATATTCTTATAAGCCCACAATTGCACAAGGCTTGCATTGGCTATTCACCATGGGTAAGAGAAACGCAGTTTCCAGCAGTACACAACGATAGAGCCACGGTGACTTGGATCACTGTCCACTCCTGGCTTTTGTGCGAAGTGCTTATTATGGACTTTGTGTGCTTGGGATGTGGACATAGGAAAGTTCCATATTGGTTCTTCACGCTCAAACCCATCATTCACATCTGTTATACATTTTTAATCAGTCAAATGCTTCTGCATTCTCTTTATCGATGGGGGTTTTGTCATGATTGGATGTGAATACCATGCATAGTAAGATAGAATGGGGCTCTCTGTCTACACAAACACCGGCCACGGTTTGATATTGTGTATATTATGTAAGCCTATATCATATAGATTTACATATATAGTGTATTAGGCTAATAGTTATAGTATAGTTGAAAACAGATGCTGATGTTAGTTCATTTGTATGTAGAGCTGGGTTTGTCATTTTGCACTGTACATCGCCTTTAGACCGCTTTTGGAAACTAAAAATTACGGCTGGGTATTGCCATGTACCTCACAATTCATTCAATTCCGATTCTTTAGGTCACGATTCAATATCGATTAGATTCGATATTGGTCCAAATGCATCGATTCAATAATACGTGCAGATGACAAAAATACCTCAATATTATTTAGGTATTTTTCTCATTTGTATTAGTTTCGAACAAAGTGACCACAAAATGAATTAACCATTTCATTGTGCTTTAATTAGCAAAAAGTAATAATCATAACTGTTTCCCACAGACCAAGGACCAATGTGTGGTGCGGGGGGGGGTGGCAGCGCAGGCGCAGCACGGGCACGGGCTTGATGTGGAAGAACAGCTCAATCGGAATAGAAAAGTATCATATATATACGCCTCAATCGGTTCGGAATACAATTCTATGCGGAATAGAATAGGTGGTGTAGTCCGCTATAAATACTTCCGATTAGTTTGGGGTTTAACTTGGAGCAGCTGCAGTAGTTCGCAATTGGTCCACTCCGTCTGTACTTTAATGCACACCGAACATTACCGCTGTCAAGGAAATTGGATTTATTGCCTGATTCACGTCTTTGATATTATCACTCCGTAGTAGTTACAGTAGTCCGGTAACTTATCAACCCCAGCGTGTCCGGTTGCTAAGCGACAGGTGACATCGGTGGGTTCATGTGTTAGCATCGTCGCTCTCGCTCCGTGTGTGTGTGTGTGTGTGTGTGTGTGTGTGTGTGTGTGTGAATGACAGGGAGAACGAGTGCTATGCAGAGATGAATGGACGGAACGATTTTTAGATTTCCAAATCGCGTTATTGAAAAATATATATATATATATATATATTTTTTAATACAATAAAAAAAAAAGACAATCAATTCGTGGCACTCGATGTTGATTCTGTGGCGCCGCGCCACACAATGGTCTATGTATGGGCAAATGTAAAAGTCCATGTCAATTTAGGCATACTCGGTTCTTGATTACGATGACTAAGTATGCTTTTAAAATAGAAAATGTCCCTCTTATTATAGGTTGAAATGTGCTTACTTTTAAAGTAGTGCAATTATAATTAGCCTTAGAATGGGACATCGTTTTTGACTACAAAATAACTTACATTGGATTGCTGGCCGTAATGAACGACCAGTGAAATGTTAAGCATTAATAAAAAATAAAATAAAAGAATAAAATTATCTATTTAAAAAGAAATTTCAATCGGAATTGAATCGAGAACAAATAAATTGCGGTGCATTGATGAATCTATATTTTTACCCAGCCATACTAAAAATGGTCTGTATTTGTCAACCTTCAACTATTAATTATCATTTGTAATTAAAGAACATTCAAATGTGTTTATGTAGATGGCCAAGAGAGAGGACATCTCCTCCATAGATATTCAGAAGGTCCTGCTGGACATGAGGGAATACCGCATGGGGCTCATCCAAACCCCCGACCAGCTCCGCTTCTCCTACATGGCCGTGATCGAAGGAGCCAGGCTCATCTTGAAGGACAACAAGATACAGGTATGCTCTCCCCCTGGGACCTGGTGTCATTCTGATAATTACCCACCTGTGTTTAGTGTGTGTCAGATACAGGTAGACTTTACAGAGGTACCTGGTGTCATTCTGAGAATAACACACCTTTGTTTAGTGTGTCAGATACAGGTAGATTTACAGAGGTACCTGGTGTCATTCTGAGAATTAACCACCTGTTTGGTGTGTTGCCTTTGAAATATTTTAACAAAGTTGCATTCGTAACTGATGAAGAAAGTCTGCGATTTGCCTAAATGTGTAGTATCTCCCCTGAGATGAATGAGGTTAATTTGTACATTGGTGGAAAAAAAGTATGAAAACAAGGTATGTTTTCACTTCACCATATTGCCCATATCTCACTAGAGCTAAAACTGAGCTGATAGTGGAACTAGCAAAGATTGAAACTGAATAACATTCATTAGTCTTTGCACTTTCACTTATTGAAGGCGGCAATTCCCACGGATATATGCAGATCGGAGAACCTATTATGAAATTATCTATTATGAAAACCCGTAACAAAGGTTTTACTCTACAATCCACCATCATTTCATATACTCATTCCAACACACAACCCATTTCTTTGTCACAAAGTGTTTTTTACCAAAGTAAAGAAATGTGGATTTCTCAAGGATAATTAGCATTGAGGGATTGCATGTTTTTTAAGTGCTCCAGAATTTGAGCTAACATAATCCTACGCCATCATTATTCTAGAGACTAGACATGCTGCCGTCAGACCCCCAGTGAACCAAGCCTTCATTACCCAATAGAGCTTTCTTTGTTTTGTCATCGTTCACTGTGAGAGCTCGCTGATGGTCTTCCATCGTGCCTTTTGTATCTTGTCCGCCCAAACAGACCAAGAGGAAAGAGCCAGAGTTGTTGGCCCCTCCGCTACCACCGCCAAGACCAAGCCTGGCAAACAAGCCCAACGGACAGCCAGGACCCGGGCCGGGGCCAGAGGTCGGCCCACAGGACGACAGACCAGACAAGGATCGGGCCGGCGACCTCGCACACGAGCCCCAGACAGAGAAGAACTCTGGGCCGTAAGTCGCACAGAATGCATACTTTGTCGTCATAAAGCTGAAACGAAGTGGGCGTCCATTGATGAGCTTCCAGGAAAACAAACCTCACCGTTCCTGTTGTCGGTTGGATTTTCTCTTAATTTTAGCAGGAGATTAATTGCCAACCTCTTGTCTTGATTCTTTCCAGTGTGCGGAAGAGGCACCGTGAAGACCGGATCGCCTGCACGGCACAGAGGGTCCAACAGATGAAGCAGAGACTGAGCGACTCAGAGAGGAAACGGGACCAGTGGCTCTACTGGCGGCCCATTCTGCTAAACGTGGGGGCCGGCGCGGCCCTGGCAGTAGGCCTGCTAGTGTGCTGGTGGTACTCCCAGTGAGAAACTCTTGCCGAGTTCAAACTGACTCTTTATTTTGCACCAGTACCAGGGATTAGGTACTTTTCTTGTTGAAAGTAGAGTTAGACGGTAAGACGTGCATAACCGGGGGTATTTATTTCTTCTGAACACGCAGGAGCGCTAGATCAATTTCGTTTGTGTTTATTTTTCATGCAAGATCTTAACAAGACAGAAAAACTAAAATAGTAACATCTCAGGATCTCGGTGCCAGCACGATGATTTAAAATTCTTTATTTCACCTTTGATGAATGTACTGTATCATACAAATTGAAAAGGTCAGGTGTCTGATCACTGGATCATCTGTCGACATGTTTTACATTTTGCATTTCAAATGGTGTGGGTGTGTATGTGTTGACTTTCCATCCTGCCATAGATAAATATGTAGTAGATGTGACTCCAAAGACAAGAGGTCAACAACAAACTGAGCTTTTTCTATAAGGAAAATTGTTCTCCGTTCCATGCATGTATTTATGCATTTAGAAGTTTGTTCTTCCATTTATGCCTACGGGGCATGCCAGTAAGTCAAGAAACCTTTTCTTTGTTGGATGAGGCAGTTCTGGGTCAGATGCCTCGATGTTCGATATTCTTAAGAGAATGTCAATCCGTTGAGTTTTGCTTTATGTTACATGAGCACACATTGTAGGTTTTAGTTCTCACATGACCAATAGACATGATTCACCTAGCGGCCATATTGGTTCTAAACTTAAGCTGGTTGGGGAAACTGAGTTCCCCCAAAGAGGCTGCTGGTGAATAAAGCCTATAGCCAAGCTTGTAAGGTCCCTTGCTGCAAACTCCTTTTTGAAACAGGTTTTATTTCTCACAAAGCTTCAGCAAGCTTTCAGTTCTACTGTGTTGTGTTTTAACCCACTGGTTGGGTTAATTTATGTATTTTCAGGTTGTCCCACTATTGTGCAAGGGAGAAGCAACATGGATTGTGACGTTGTGGGTTTTAAAATGGCATGTGATGGGGAATAGTTAAAAATCCCCTAGCTGTGTTCCAACACTTAAAATGTTTTTGTTATTACGTCTCTAACACAAACATTGAAGCTGATAGGAACTGTAACTTAACAATGTTCTCTTTGCCGGATTGAAACATTTTGATTTGTTAAAATAAGATATGAGCTTATAATTACACCAGCTATGTAATAGATTGACCGGGACCAAAACAATACAGAGAAACATGTGTATAGTGCAATCTGCAGATATGGACTGTCTTGCATAAAACTCGAAAGTCAAATGTGATGTTGATGGCGGCAAAATAAAGTTACCGCGTGAGTCTGCATATAGTAGTTTTCCAGTTGGTGTACTTTTCAATGTGCCTTGAGTGAGACAAATATTTCACATTAGAATTGCAATATGGTCAAACTAAATCCATGTAGAATCATTAGCTGTTGTCATCCAGACTAAAGAGAATTACATGTTTGCACTGAATTGAGCTATTTACTGGAAGTTGATATGTGACAAGTGTAAGTTGTATCAAAGATATTTTAAAACCAAATGTGTTGGTATGTGCTAACCCCTTTCAGAAGCATTGATAAATACTTTCTGAAACACTGGATATTTATCCTTATTGGATTGGTTTTTACGGTCTTTATTTAACACAGCTGTTCTCAGCCATAACATTCCATTCAATCTTTTCTTTACCCTCTTACGATTCAGGGGATGGCTTGTGCACTGCTGAGGTGCAGCGAGAATATGATGGGAAAGTAAAATATGAATTACTTCTTCAATAAAATATTTGATAACAAAGTCGGGTTGTATGTTTGAATTTCATTTTACCCGCCATGGGTGGAAGCAGCCACCTGTAAATGCCGTTCATCCATCACTGAGCTGGATGTCACGGTATTATGTTCTCCGGGACCCAAAGCACTCAGCTAAATTAGTATAGGAATGGAAAAGTTGGCTGCAGTCGCTCTCTAAATTCCAGGAAGTCAATCCAATTTTTAGGAAGGAGCCATCTCCCCATATTGACTGTTTCTTTTGGACTGCACTACATGCAACACTATCCCCTCCAAGTGTGCCAGAACACCTGCTGGATCAAACCTGTTCTAATGGTTAAACTACTGTGTGGCTCCCTTGGTCCAGTCATATACACGTACACACACACACGCAAGCATTAACACAATTATAATTAAGTATCTTTTAATAAGTAGCCTATGTCCCATATACTGTTCCTCGTCATCAATCGGACGTAATATTCGTAATAATTAATATATAATAAACGAAACGGTGTCGCATGGACTACAGTGCAGTCGGGCGAAAACTACAAAGAGGGGACCTCTTTTGATTGGTCGCAGTTCGGTGACGACTTTCGGACCGTTTAGATATCCTGCGGACAAAAGGGTAGATTGTTTTGAGAATTTAAACGAAATTCAGATTATAAGCATATCATTCCGTTGAAAATTACATATTGTGGTATGACACTAAAATGAGCTGTCTGTTATATGATTGATTTAAGAAGTTGAATAAATAACAACAGGCATTGGACAAGGGCACATTCCCGCTTGCTTTTCCGCCACAGTTTAAACGGAACTTCCCAGGACTTGGCCATGTAAAACTAAAGGAAAATACAGCCTGGATAGATTGTCCCCTATATGGTTTCTTAAGCTACGCCGTATGTTACTGCTCATTTGTTATAGTTAGAGACTTTTAGTCACAATGTCTCTGCCTCCAGAGAAAGCTAGCGAACTGAAGAAAACCATTCACGATCATCTGATAAAGGTGAACAAGCAAATTAGACGTTATTAGGTTTTTTTGTATCATGTATTGTAAAGTCCGACTTCTACCCAGAGTCCCGATACTGTATTGCAAGAGCTAGTAGTCATCTCAAGACGCATTGTCGTGTAGTTTACTGTCTAAGTTGTCAATAAGTAGTCAAATGTATAAGTTGTGCATAAAAAACAAATCAATAACCATGGTATAACATGCTTGGGGCATGTCGATCAGATGGATGTCCATGGGAAGATTCGAGAGGTGCTGTCCGAGACTCTGAAGGATGGTCTGGGCTATGGACCGCATACTTTCTCCGAGGGGAATTTCCTACAGGCTCTACAGCGCAGGGGGATCATAGATGATGTCATGAGAGACCTGCAGTTCAGCCAGGTGACCCAACAATAGGACCCTTTGTTTGTTATGTACTAGAGTACCTTACCCGAATACATGTAGGCTATTTGAGTTGAGGATTAAATAATTATTAAGTAAAATACGTGTTGTCAAATACGTTTAATGCATTCATTGAGAAAGTATTTTATAAAACAGAATTTCAACAAAGATTAAATGTTTGCCCACTTACTCTATACTAACTATTCTTTGATTCTGTAGAGTATACAGCAAGACACGGAGAGAAGCAGAGAGAAAGATTTCCCCAATAAGTCTGCTCCTCATGTTGCTGAAAAAAACCGGCTGCCGTTGAATAGAAGTGAGACAATTCACACCAACTCGACCACAGTAGGCATCTCTAGAGTTATTTCTCGACCTGAATAATAAGTTAATTTGTTCCTTTTCTTCTTCTTCACTCCCCTTTCAGTGGACATTGACGTGGCCCGTCGATACCTTCATCTCCAGGTACTTGGTGGCAAGGCCTTTCTGGATCACCTGCAGGAACCAGAACTACTGCCCGGCCAGGTGTGTTCCACCTTTAGGCTCTACCTGCACTTCCGTAATCAGAGGTTCCATTCGAAGCCGGTTCCCTGTGCCTGCGAACCTGACCTGCAAGAGGGTTTCCTGTTGGAGGTCCACAGAGACGGAATCGGTGCGTGACTTCTGTTGGATTTCTGTTGGTTCTCATTGAGATGTAAATAATTATTGAGGTCCACAATGTGTGGCAATTTAGCCAATCCACAATGTGTTTTTCCGTTTTCATATTATATATTTTAGGGGAAGGTAGCAGAATGGCAGATTGCACCACTATGCTGTCCATTTGTGACCCAGTACATTTGGTTCTGATAAAGATGGACACCTCCAATGAAACCACTCTGGTCTCCTCCTACTTCCTGGATTGGAGGAGTGTACTCAGTGCTCCCAGTGGGAGGACCTGCTTCAGTGTGGAGCTACTGGGAGTGGGTGAGCGGGTGAACTGGAATGTATACTTAATAAGCTGAATGGTGCCAACATCTTTTTGAGATGAGAAGGAAATCTATCCCTGCACTGCAGCGGGGCCATTAGCTGCCATCCTGGCTGGGGTTTGCTTAAAGACTGTCCAGCTAGTAAGACTAACCGACCCCAGCAGATCAAATGGTATAGATTATTGCTATTCATATTTTTCAAATTCATTATAAATTCAATAAACCAATGATAATAGATTAACAATAAAATGTCAAGGCAAACATATTCACCCACATGTATATATGCATAAGAAATGGAAGAGAAATGCCAGAGCCCAGCAGGACTGCTTTGGTTTCTGAGCCTGGTTCCACACATGGCCTCCAGCTCATGGTCAAGTTTCTGTAGAAGAACAGGTTTAAGAGAAGCATATATCATCAGCAGGATTTTTGTTGCTCTTAGGGACAGGCCAACAACTTTGTATGTATGTCTGTGTATGTGAGAGCAGGAAGTGAGAGTAAAGTACCAGCCGGTGTTCTGACCATCAGTCTTGAGCTCTACCCTCCACTGGTGGAGACTCTCAATGTGGACATCATCACCACACAGGTCAGCAGGAACCCCATCACCTCTCAATCGAAGTTGTTTGTTCTCCTAATCTTTCTCTATTCTCATACTCTGTAATGAAACGTTTACATTTCTCATGCATCACTCAAGATAGGTCTCAGCTAAGCTATTGACCTACTTAAAACCTGGTGTAAATATTTTTGGGTTGTAATCAGTAGATGTTTTTTGTTTTTTTTTCACAACTTACTTGGGACATATACATTTAGAGAGTTAAAAGTGAGGTGGAGTGTTGCTGTTTACGTTGTTTTACCCCTTATATATAGCCCCTGTCATGACCATCTGACTTGTAACGGCATATCTCCAGTCTGTACTGTACAACTGTCCCCCTGATGGTAACCGCCTCTTGTCCAGCAATCGCTGGAGCGCCAGAGGTCTGCGGAGAAGGAGAGGCTTTTCCTGGTCTATGCCAAGCAGTGGTGGAGGGAGTTTCTAGAGATCCGCCCTTCACACCAGTCCAAACTGGTCAAGATCTTCGCACAGGTGTGTGCGTGTGTTGTGAACTGTAGCAGTATTTGCATTTGCGTATTCCGAAACACATCTCTGAGGCCCTTCCCTCTGATGCTGTTACTGGTCTGTTTGTTTAAGGTTGAGGCTTTTGGATTTAATTTCCTCTTTCTAGTATTTATTTTCTGCCACCAATGAGGGGAGGTGATTTCAAAGCTGCAATGCAGGTTTTCACTGTCCTTAAAGTCACCTCTCATCCCACCCTGTGTGTGTGTGTGTGTGTGTGTGTGTGTGTGTGTGTCTTTAGGACGAGAACGGTGTCAACCGGCCGGTGTGCTCCTATGTGCGTGTGTTGCGGGCGGGCCGGCTGCTGGAGAGCCCCCGCCAGGCGGCGCGCTTCGTCAGTCTTCTGGCAGACGAGAAGGCCCCCCTGGTGGGCGGGGGGGCAAAGCAGGAGCAGTGGTGCTCACTGCTGGCCTTCGTGTGTAGAGGCAAGGTAGGAGAGACCTGAACAAACACACCGTCCGACTGTTTATCTCTCTGCACGCCTTGGTTTGCAAATAGCCCTTGTGTAGAAGGCGTTTAGGGAATTGTGGGCAAAGCTGAGTTAGTGTAAAAAAGTGTGAAAATGCACACAAATATGGACATTGACATTATGACGTGAGAGGAACCCCCCAGCTAATGATAGATTAAGATACATTTAATAGTTTTGTGTGGAAGGAAACGATTTTGCAAACAAAGCACACCAGACACTAACTGATTCCATTCAACAACAGCCCAGTCCTGATTATCAAAACCGGAATTCTCGACAATCTCTTGCAATCAAAACCATGACTTTAGTGTAAACAAACATGGTTGACGACGGTCAGGAAGAACTAGCTTAGCTTTTGCAATGTTTTTTTCTGAAAACGGAGAGGGCCCGATCGTTAAAAAAAATAAAAACTTTTAACATACCCCACACACCACACGATAATCTGTAGAACCATCAAGAAAAATCTGGATTTTGCTGACCAGAGTCGGAAGGGGGAAATCGGGCACAATATCGGGCGAATCATCCTGTAGTGGGTACTCAGCATTACCTGGATATGAATGGCTGTTTGTGTGGGAGGGATCTAGTCCGGGAAAGGGAAAAGGTTTTCCACTGCATAGCCTGCCCCGCATTACTTTAACCTCAGTCGTGTTGCTTTGAATCAAAGTGAGCAGATTATATATATATATATATATATATATATATATATATATATATATATATATATATATATATATATTTTGACCTTATGATCAGACATCTTTCATTTGCATTGTGTGAGGACTTATTGCTTTTCCTGGCTACTAAATATGGAAATATCGAATATAGTTGGACCACTGTATGAATTACATTCAGCAAAAGTCTTACCCCAATACAGTAATGCAGTTCCGTGTTGTGGGCCAGATTTAGACCAGATCTAGAACACCACAGAACTGTGCTGAGCTGCACTGCTGATGCATGCAGAAACGCTGCGACCCAGCTGTGATCTCTGAGCTTCATTCCAGGGAAAATTAATTTAGCCATGTCACTCCCCCCCCCCCCCCCCCCCCCCCTCTCTCTCTCTCCATATTAGCCCTTTCTGGGAAGCATCTATCATTCCTTCTTCCGTGTAATCCTGGCTGGCCAGCATCACACACACAGACGCGCACATGCGCGCACACACTCAGTCTTTGTGCCTCCACTCCAATCTCTCTCTCACATGCACTCACTCACTCACACAAACAATACAACAACACACACACACACACACATTAAATGAGGGGTTTTATTATTACAAGCGGTTGCCAACCTATCCTCATCAGTCTGTCTCACGCATGTGATCAAGGCTTACAGGACAGGGAGGACTGCTTGTGTATGGGTGATGTTTATTTAGACATGTACACAAGGATGTCACGGTGACTCAGGGTCAGTCACACTGAAGAAGTGGATCCTGAGAGATGGGATTTCTCCCTCTTAGCTGTGTGACTTATGCAAAAAAATATCCTTTGGTAATACATAGGTTTATTAAATTGCACTTGATTTTGAAAACAAGTGTATTTTTTGTTAAATCTATAATGTATGTATGGATGTGTATACATAATGTATGTATACACACAGTTGTACAACCTTGTCACCTCCAGTGCAGAAGGAAAGTCCCCTGGTGACGTATGTTGCGTGTTCCCTCCAGGGGGACTGTGAGGACCATGCCACCCTGCTGTGCAGCCTGCTGCTGGGCTTCGGTCTGGATGCGTACGTGTGTGTGGGCACCAGGGCCAAGGGAGGCCCCCACACCTGGGTCCTGACCCGCGGGACTGATGGAAGCATCACCTTCTGGGAGAGCCTCACCGCGCACAGGTGACACACACACACACACACACACACACACAGACACAGACACAGACACAGACACACACACTTGCATTGCCATGGCAGATAGTTGAGCTCTCTTTCATTGTTACGCTGTCAATTTTTTTTTATTTCTTTTTACTTGATATAATCTGTGTTGAAATTGTTAATAATTCTACTTGAAGAAAATTGTTTTTGTTCTTGTCTCCTTTGCGCGTCAGATACCTGCACCAGGCTATCGACCCAGACGCCCCGCCCCTGGCCCCCCAGCCCAAGCCCTCGTCCCCCTATCGCACGGTGGGCTGCGTCTTTAACCACCAGAGCTTCCTGGCAAACTGCCAGCCCACGGACGCCGTGCCGCTCTGCGTCTTTGACCTTCAGGTGTGATGACGATGTGTTCCCTGTACCCAACGTCCTTGACCCCACCGAAGTCCATACGACTGCATGGATGTGTATAACATTTAAATGGCTGTTCCGTTGATTCAGGCAGTGGGACACTTTAAGAAAATGTTTCTCATTTAAACCAAAAAAGTGTTTCAAGTTATTCAGTTTGAAAAGACAAGTTATGACATGCTTGTGATATCAAAAGTATGAATAATACTCCCTCAATGCCTACGTGTGTGGCTGAGTGTTTAAATGTGATGTTGTGAGCTCACTCTATGGCTCCATGGTGACAGAACCCATCGCGGTGGAAGGCGATGAGCGAGGAGGCCCTGAGGTCGGTGTGTGCTCCGGGTTCCACCACCGCCCTGCCTCCCATCCCCCCCCTCTGCGCCTCCTCCCTGGAGCCCGCCGCCGCTAGCAACCAGCTGGAGCTGGAGATGCGCTTCCTGGTGGCGGAGCACCGCAAGGTGAAGTCCTGTTACCTGAACTTAATGTGGTGCATCTTTCAGGAGATGATGGACCTTCTTCCGCCACTGATCTATTGATTCGCTGTTTAAGAAAATGGAACAGTTTAAAATAAGTGCTAGGCATAAGTGCTATGCAGGAAAATAACGGGGAGGGGAAATGGGCATCTACCTTAGCAATTATATTTATTGGTCAATTTAAATCCTTACCGTTGTGAGTGCCTGATTACTGAAACAAAGACTAGGACGAAAGAATATAGGGAACGAAAATGGGATGCAATAAATCAACTTCTTTATCGCCTTAGTTCGGGATGTAACGATAAGTAGGTTAGTCCCATTTAGCGGCTCCTGATTGGTTTAAACCGAGTGTAATGTGACGTTGGGGGGTGTCACGTGATCCGCCCAGGACCTGGAGGTGGCCACGGTGTGGGACGACCACCTCTCCTACCTGCTGTCCTCGGCGCTGGCCGCCTACGAGACGGAGCGCTGCACCGGCGTCTCCTGCGGCAACGAGGAGTTCCAGGACGCGGTGAGGCGGGCGGTGCCCGACGGACACACCTTCAAGGGCTTCCCCATCCACTTCCTGCACCGCAACGCACGCCGCGCCTTCGCCACCTGCCTCAGGTGAGCGGGAGGGGCCACTCGGCTCTGGAGAAGTAGGAAATGGTTTCCTCACAGGCGCCATAGGGACGATGTTGCTGTGGTCAAGAGGGAGAGCAGTAAAGAGCGGGTACACAGCCTAAAGTCGGCACGACCCTGCTCTACTCCCTCCCTCCCTGAGTTCCTCTGCTTCTTTCGAACACATTGACACGCTTTGTGATTGACAGGCAGCATCAATTCATGCTTGGGCAGGAACGAGCCGAGAGCAGTCTAAAATCGAAAGAGGCGGGCACAGTCAACTAGAAATATATATTCTCACAGAGCATTTCCCTCACCAATACATTTCTAATAAACTAAACTTGAGTCATAGCTCTCAAATCTTGCGTACAGAACCTTTTAATGTACTTGTCTGACAGGGTAATGGAAAGGACACGTAAATTGCTGACTTTGCAAAAACAACGTTGATGTTGTAACGTCAGTTTGCCGCCCCAGTAGAGACGTTGTAGTGTGAATCAAGCTGACAGAGAAGTAATTTAAAACCGAAGCAGAAGTGTTGACGGTGATGCAACGGTTCCGAGAAAGGTCAGGTATTTGCTCATGATGTCACCATTCGCACATTCTTCTGAGCATCTTGCAACACTATTTTAACCTGTGTGGAATGCAGTTTTACTTCTTTATGTGCGTCTATTTTTTTGTTGGATTGGAAGTAGTCTGCTTTTATCAACTTATATTTTGTCTATCGTACTCTTAAAGTAGACTAATGTAGCTCATTTTTTGTCCTTTTTAATTACTTCTTCAGCATTGTACTTTTAGATTTATATATTAAAATGTACAATGTCATGATTGTGCGTGTGTCATGTGTAAAAGAGCACCACCTATTGGTGAACGTTGAGACTTCAGTAAGCTCATTTCACTCCAATATATATATTTTTATAGGTCCACAGGTTCTTTGTTTGAAGTGTGCATTTTTTCGAATAACACTGAAAAAAATCATGACATTTTACATTTTGAATAATGTTATCCCTTGCATCATCACATTACGCTCAACGCTAATGTTTCGTCCCGTTGTGTTTTCATTCACACAGGTCCCAGTTCTGTGAGGAGATAGTGAGTTGCCGTGGCGACCATGTGAGGCTTGCGGTGCGCGTGCGCGTGTATGCCTACCCTGAGAACGCCTGCGCGGTCTGGATCATGTTCGCTTGTAAATACCGCTCCGTAATCTGAGCAATGTGGACTGCGGAATTCCCTCCCTCTGATCTGCAGAAACACTGTCCACATCTAAAGAGAATGTTTTTAGGTTATATTTATATATTTATATTTTTTTAAATAAATAGATCATTGCAAAACTGATGAACTGCAGTTTGACTCGTGCTTTCAGATATGCTATCCTAAAGATCACGCATCGTTGCAGTTTCCAAAATGAAAACCCCTTCTGTTTCTGTCATGCTTTCTGCTTTTCTTCCTTAATGATGTTGCTCTGGTCCACTCCACCGAATCTGGTGTACATTGGCCTTAAATGTTTTCAGTAATTGCACACTGCTTCTACTGGTTCATTTTACCGCTACTGTGTGGATTCATAGTTTAGTGCTTTATGACCTGAGATAACAGACAAAAAATCAGCTCCAACGATGTCGTTAGAAAAAAACTATCCTGGGAAGCCCGGTATTTATCTTTCCCAATGCCGAGGCCAAAATATTTAAAGGTGACATATTATACCACCAGGTGTGAGTGTGATTAGCCGTTACAAGCTGTTTTGAAAATCTGCGTCTTCTGACATCACTAGTGGGCGTGTCCACCTAGGTGTGTGCCGGATAGATCAGTCTACCAGCCGGCTTGTAACTGCTAATCACACTCCCACCTGGTGGTATAATATGTCCCCCTTAAATAAAGGGGCATCGGACGGCAAGTGCACAGGGGCTAAGCACTCATTGGCTGTGCCCTTTTAGGTGACAATTGCATCCAGGAGTTGATGGAACAAATGCAGATGTTGGGAAAGGGTGAGTCTTAAGTATTCATTAACCCAGAATTACAAATATAGATTTCTAATGTGGTAAATGCTGATGCTTCTTGAATATTTTTTAATTTTTGATCACTGATCTACTTGTCTGAACGAATCACCAGCTTCTCACTCGCAGCCAATCAGAATGTTTTTTCTTATTAGCTCTAAATTAAGTTAACATGTGACAGAACCCTATTAAGCCGCAACGTGGAGTGTTTGTGAGCTTGATTGTATTTTTCGGGGTTTGACAAAACTCTTATGATTATGATGCAACGCTGTTGCATCTTTTTTTTTTTTTTGCCTTAAAATGAAATCCGGGCAAACTTTGCAACCAACGTGGGAGCTTCAACACCTCACTGAGAAGCTGGTGGAAGTAGTTTGGATTTGCTTGGGATGCTGACCTCAGGTGAGCTGTATTGTGGATTTGTGCAACGCTCACTTTAAACTCCACTCGCAGACAGGCGCATGTTATCGCTATCCCTGTTCTTTTACCTCCTACTTTACAACGTGATGAAATTAGTTTGATGTTGGATGTTTGACAGATCATATTATATTAATTTTTGGGTTCATCTGCGGTTCCTGCCGTGTTTTCAGTCAGTCTTGGCAGACAACAAAGGGACACCCACTTGCTCCTGACCGCTTGCTTATCACATATGCACCGTCAATAAACTACTGCATTAATTTCCTATGGAAAATTGCTTTTTGCTCAATAGCTTCCTTGGTATGGCACCAATACACCCCAAACCTATGCAGTACTATTCTAGTAGGTGGTAACGAATCCCATGGCATCGGATTGTAAATAATATTGTGTCTAATTTGTACCAAAATGTGGAGGTCAAGTATGATAATTTTTCTTCTTGTCCAACAGCACTTTGACGTCTTGTATAATGCTGTGTGTCCTACACTACATCAATTGTTTGTTTGGTTTACAATTGCCACAGTATTAAATGAACCTACTGTGCGATGCAGAATTAATTTACTTCTGAGGTCCTTTCGTACTACCCACTGTCAAGCGGGGATCTGAGTGTACCACACTACTTCTCAATGACTAGTTTGGTTCACAAACATCCCAAGTGTCTTCTTGCCAAGACAGCCTTCTGGCACAGTTGTAGGTCTCTTAAAGTCCAACCATGAGGACTCAATGGGACTCTTTTTGCAGACCAGGGCCTTGTGCAGACACTTGCGTTTCTGCCCTCCAGGACTCCACAAAGATTCACTTGACCTACCTTGGCTACAGGACACTTTATTCGCAGAGAGCCCCCTCAACAGACGCGTTTGCCTGAAGATCCAAAATCTCTAGGGTTAAAGTCTAGTTGAATACCAGAACAAGTGAGGTAAAGTTCTACCCAGACTGAAAGGATTTGTCCTCGTTTCTAAATGCATTCATTGCTACCCCGCTGGATCTGTGGACGTCTTTTCGAGATGGAAGACTGCTAGCTACACGACTGACTGGGTTTATTTGCATGTCTTAACTGGTTGTTTTGGGCCTGGTTGACTTTTAGCATGCTAGATTTGCATGGATGCTGATTGTACACGTATGCACACTACTCGTAACACTCTGCTACTTCTTATCTAGTCTTAACCAATTTCAACTTTCAACACACTTGAAGCCGCTGTTTAGTGCTGCTTGCCGTTTTGATGGCTAATTTATTATTTGCATTTGTTTCATTCTGTGCAATGCTGTAGTGACTGTTTTCACTGTCGGCTTGCAGATATTTGATTGTGCTACTGTTGATTTGCATTAAGTTTCATATAGTTGTTCCAACCCAACTTTGTTGTGAGCTTTCCATTGGTGGCTGAATATTTGCTTGTTTTTTCAGAATTGGGTTGGCCACCCTAAACATATTCACTGGTTCCTTAAAACAAAGTAACATCTTTTAAGAATTTCAACACTTTGATAATTAACATTTTGCCTATTTCAAGTCCATAGGAAGATACCTCCAACATCGGAATAAAAGGCTGTAAAGTAAAGTTGACCAATTTCTAAGATTAACTGGGCAATTGATAGACTAAAATGTAATCACAATTTTACTGATTTGTCAGGGTTTTTCCTGGCTGTAGTTGTACTTTTGTAGCAGAGAAGTCTCATGCTGGGAGAGTTATTACTTTAGAAAAAATCTAAATGCTTGAATATGAACAGTTGATCACGAATCAAACGAGTAGTTTGTGTTTCATAACAGGCAGTTTTATTCAAGTGGTTGAATAAATGGTCCTTATTGGATAAACTATTAGAGATTGAGACACTGGTTTCACTAGTCGCATGTGGTGGAGTGGTACGGTCAATAAATAATGAAGAAGGGTAAGAATATGAAATGCATTTTCTTTTATTGTTGGCTTAATTGAATTTTGGTTAGAATGACTCCTCCTTTTGATACTTCCTGACACAATTTGACACAATCAGCTCATACAGTTTCAGTTGTGGTTTGCATATGGGTTGAAGCTGTGATCTCAGCACCATCACCATGAAGTAAATAAAGTAATCACCCAAATTACTAAATGTAATGACCTGAGTTTTACACCAGATGGTGATGTCGCTGCATTCTGTGGATCACTTCATTGACTGATGGGCAGCTTCAAAGACTTTAACTTGAAATGGTCAGAACAATTTTCAAACCACTGCCATAGACATATATTTTTATTTATTAGCAGATTGTGTTTCAGTTATCAAGGGTTTTTGAAATCCTCCAGCACAAAACTTTTACTGTGTGAAGCTAACTTGCATGGAACTGGTGATCTGCTACCTACCATCCTGAGGAACCTCAACTCCTACTCTCCAAATTACAGCAACATAATGAGAGAGACTTAAGGGACTTAGCTGGCAACAAACCTACCATTACGTGTCTAAACTTGACCATCTAACACCCAAACTTAACTGTCGCATCTACTCTACTAAATTAACATCTGTAGGCCTAACCTAAACTCTCGATTTCTTAGATTTGACATTACTTACTTGACTTACTTAACCCAATACCTACGTAACCCTCCTTAACCAACTAATGCTTAAACTTGCTCTATCAAACTCTGTACTTATCCATCTTAAACTTATACCAAACAAAATGGCCTCAAACTAGCTTACCCAATGTGTTCCTAGTCTTCCAAACATCGCCACACAGTGCACCACAAATCTGCCTACTGTACCTACACCATACAGACTAACTGATTTGTCTACCCATTTTTAATCTGTAAATATCAGGTATTCTTATAAGAAGTTTATTGTTTCACCTCTCAGGGTTAAAGTTGTATAACGCTTATGGGGATGATATTTAAAATTAAATATATATTATTTGGTATTGGTATTGGGTTTTTGCTGTAACTTTATTTTATGATCTAATGGGTTGGAGATGATCACTACGGGTGAGTAGACTATTGTTGATATTAAGCTCACTGTCAGATATTTTGGAGTAAGCATAGCATTCAAGACACTTTCTTAAGAATCGAAAAGTTTCATATGAATTAGATATTGTACCTTAAATTGACATGCACAAACAAAGAAATTTACCGGCTGTGGCTTTTGCTCCTGCCTCTGAAGTGTCTATGCTGGGCTCCTCTAACACACAGGACACAGGTAGATGTTGTACACATTCGTTTATTAGCAGGTTGGCACAAGGGGTGTGTGTGTGTGTGTGTGTGTGTGTGTGTGTGTGTGTGTGTGTGTGTGTGTGTGTGTGTGTGTGTGTGTGTGTGTGTGTGTGTGTGTGTGTGTGTGTGTGTGTGTGTGTGTGTGTGTGTGTGTGTGTGTGTGTGTGTGTGTGTGTGTGTGTGGTTTAGCCAATGCACCACACGTGTGAGACCTCACCCAGCTCCGGAGTCTAATCAGTGACTCGAGCTAGGTGAGGCTGCACCTAGCTGTGTCATCAACATCACACTCAACCGGAAACGTAAACATAACGTGACAAAAAAGATGCAATTTCTGCTTCGGTGACTGTTAATCCCAATGGGGAGCCGGAATGGAGAATAACTAGGTGGTAATTCCTTTGGCATGTTTGCGCCTTTCCTCAATTGTCGTAGTTTCCTTTGTATCAGGTTACCTCCAATATAAATTGGGATCCAAAAGTACATTTTACACAAACACACTTGAAATATCATGTGATTTATGTTTTTAACGTCAAGTAATATTTAATCGCTTAGTTAAGCAGTTACAAGCATCCGGTTAAATGTAAGTTATTGTAATTTAATGTACTTGACACTAGATGGCATGTGAGGATAGAATGTGTAAAAGCTAGTGCAAGAGTTTCAGCTTGCCGCCAAAACATCCCTGCTACCCATGGAAAAGTAATGAGGTAATGCAAAAATTAACAAATTGCTCTTAGTAATCATCAGTTATATGCTAACCTACGGCCCTATTGATGTTGGTTCCCTATTTCATCAATCAAAATAATTAATCTGCACAGAGTTTAACATGATGGAAAAAATAAAGGCTTAGGTGATCACACATGTATGAGGTTTCACAGCTAAACCAGTTTTAACTGATTGCTTTGGATCCCACTGACCTCTCAATCAGGCCAACACCATTTAGTTTTCGTCCAGGCGAGTAAGGCGCTGCACAGATATCCAGGCTTGCTGAGCGACCCCTGATTGTTAATGTTGAATAAGCATTGATTTAGCTGAACCTGCATAACAATTTGAGTGAAGGAATGAATCACTGCTGTTCTGTGTGTGCAAAGTGTTGCTGTAGGCCACGCACACAAGGTGGGTCAATTCAATGCCATGCTGGGTTCTGCTCCTTTTGTTTTCTCTGCTTTGCTGCAGTGTTGTGCAGCACTGCTTTTACAGTGCCGGTGAACCGTTGACACGTGAGCCTAAAGTTTGACGAGAAGCCTGCGAGGATGCCCAATTAATTCGATTTTTCCGGCAGCTTCTTTGCAATCCACCGTTATGCCCCGAAGTTGTTGTAAAATGGTAGGGTGTGTGAGCAGAGGGAGGAAAAGGAGAGCTAATAAATAATTCTTCAGGTTTCCTGCGCGCGCACACACACACACACACACACACACACACACACACACACACACACACACACACACACACACACACACACACACACACACACACACACACACACACACACACACACACACACACACACCCCTTGGCAGGAGTCATTACGGTATGCCGCAGGACCTGGAGCAGCGGAAGTGTTTGATGCCGGGACCCCCCCTCCCCCTCCCCCTCCTCAAGCGCTCAGGTGTAATTGACTAATAGGTCCTACGGGACAGGCACTACTGCACAAAACAGGATGCAGGTGCCAAGTAAAAAGGCAAGGGTATCAAACCGTCATTCACACCTTTCCTCGAAAGCCACCTACCTTATCCCTCAGCAATCATTTCCTCCGACAGAAAACCCTGCTGCTGACATGTACTGTTCTCAGTGAGGTGTGACGCGGAGACATTTGACAATTGTCGTTGACAAATAAACAGGTTCACAGTACAAGCAGTTTGCTTCAAATCAACTGAATACAGACTGAATATTTGTCTGTGTGAAGAATTAATTTGGTAGTTTTCAGTCATGTGTACAACTGCACATATATAATCAGCCCCATGTTGGGAAGCACCATAACCTGTTAATGAGTATTTTCTAATCTTAGACAATTCACCTGCAATTTAGCGGTATTATCCGCCAACACTATTATCTGCACTATAATGGTGTTGACTGGAGAAATATATTGTAGCTTGCAGCTTTCTGGAGGCACTTATTTATCATGCCTCGCAGTCACCAACCCTTCTAAAGGTATTTATTAAACAGTATAGTCAATCGCAGCAAGAGAGGACTTGCTAATACAATAAAATAGATAAAAGTTGTGCTATGTTTGCTTATTTTTATCCTCTATAGAGCATCAATTTGCTGTATCATATTCACCAGAAGAGCATTGTGGTCTAATGTAAGCTTACAAATAGAAAATGCATGAATCCTTAATCCATTTGTATAGTGTACTATGCATCATGCTTATCGAATTGCCCTCCGATATAAACCTGAACCAGGATCCTGGTGTCTTCATGAACAGTGCCAGGCCTAGCAGAACCAGTCTCTGGAGGCCATGGAGGTCACCCCATTCCTCATTTCCCAGGTTGTCCTTCGTATGGATCTTACTGCAGTGAATGGGCATGTGGACTACAAGAACTAGGATGCTTGTCACCTAAATGAGAAGACTAATGGCACATCTCCTTATCGCTAGTGTTTCTCCAGTTGTGGTACTACATCTGCTGTCAGGTGCTGGCCAAGCAGCTAATTAACATGTTGCATCCATTACGAAGGGGGAGGAGTTGAAGGGCTGTACCTACTCCCCCCCGCCCAAAAAGATAATCGGTTTTAGTTTTGATTTAATCATCCCTCATCCACTGTTATATACTGGAAGAATGTCTGCTTTGTTGAATTTGATTGTTGTTTGTTTTTCTCTTGAGATGGAAGCACAACTTAGAACAAAATGGCATCAGTGGAAACTTCTCAGATGTATGGTATTGAACTCTAGGATATTGTCAGTAGCTCAAAATATGAGCAATTCGGTCATTCAGTCAGCATTCAAATTCAAATTCAAATTCAAAAAAACTTTATTTGTCCCCAGCATGTATAGCATGCAGGCTATATATGTTGGTAATGCTAAGCAATCTAGAGATAATAAATATTTCTTTCAAGGTAATAATTACATTTAGTAATAAAAAACATAAAGTAATGCATCCAACCTTAAATCTCCAGTACATTTTGTATTTCTACAAACAAAAGTATCTCTCCCACAATCTATCTCTGTCAACGACATGCAATCATACTCATTATCGCTCATTGCATGCATTAAGATGAAAAAAATATAATGACACTACTGCCACATCACTTTCACCCTCTCCGCCCTCTATTTCCCTCTCGCTTTGTGTATCTCTAAGTCACGTGTTTCTATTATTGAAATGTACAAATTCCTGTAGGGGGTTAACGAGAGGAAGAGGGAGGGCGATAGAGACAGAAGAAGAGGAGAGAATGCACAGAGCAATGGGCACTGGAGAGGAATGTGTTGCATGGCCCGCAGCCTAACGGGTAATAAAGTCATTAATTCAGCTGATTAAGTTGGCCTTTGGGTGAAAGAAAAATCATATCCGTCTCCTTTTGAGTTGTGACTGGGAAAGCACAGAAGTGGGAGAAGTCAGCTAATTAGTGTTGAAAAATAAGCGTGGAGGGAGGGAGAGGGAGAGGGGGGCGTGTGTGTGTGTGTGTGTGTGTGTGTGTGTGTGTGTGTGTGTGTGTGTGTGTGTGTGTGTGTGTGTGTGTGTGTGTGTGTGTGTGTGTGTGTGTGTGTGTGTGTGTGTGTGTGTGTGTGTGTGTGTGTTTCTGTTTGTGTGGGGAGGAAGAGCAAGATGAAGAAGAGAGGTTGCAGAAAGGTGTTTTGACTAAACTACTAATGAGGCATGTTTGGGGTGACCGAGTGACAAGCTCATCAAAAAATAGCCGCCTTGCCAAGCGACACGCCGCTCTCCAAGACTAGCCGGCTACTTTTGAGCCACGAGTTGCTGCTTAATGATGTGAGTTTAACGACACGGAGACAGAGACGGCGAGAGAGTCAGGGCGAGATGTCAGTTTGCCGGTGGTATAATGAGCTTGTTGTTGGTTGTTGGGTGCGAGAGAAGAAAAAGGAAATGAAAGGAGCAGCGCTGGTAACTATGACCCATCTAACGAACACACACACACACACACACACACACACACACACACACACACACACACACACACACACGCGCAAACCCCTTTCAACCTAAATTATTTCTGCTGCTAGTTATGCATCTTCAAGGAGATCTAGAATGCATGCAATGCCCCCCTTTTCCTGTGTTCACGAGGTAAGAGCTAGCTATTCATTAATATTTTGAATATATATATTTGTGGATATATATATTTGGCTACGTATATCCCTTATTACAAATCATAAAATAACAATAGTTGTATATACATTTTATTAATATAATTGAAGGGAGGACTTTGCCATTGCCCTCTCCCTGACACTTCAGACTGGGTATTGTAGTCCCCTGTGACTCTGCTTCGGACTGGGAATTGTAGTCCTCTGTGATGACGGGTGACTCCACTTCAGCCTGGGCATTGTAGTCCTCTGTGACTCCACTTTGGACTGGATATTGTAGTCCTCTGTGACTCCACTTCAGACTGGGTATTGTAGTCCACTGTGACTCCACTTAGGACTGGGTATTGTAGTCCTCTTTGACTCCACTTCAGACTTGGTATTGTAGTCCTCTATGACTCCACTTCAGAATGGGTATTGTAGGGCTCTGACTCTACTTCAGACTGGGTATTGTAGTCCTCTGTGACTACTTCAGACTGGGTATTGTAGTCCTCTATGACTCCACTTCAGAATGGGTACTGTAGTGCTCTGTGACTTTACTTCAGACTGGGTATTGTAGTCCTCTATGACTCCACTTCAGAATGGGTGTTGTAGTGCTCTGTGCCTCCACTTCAGAATGGGTATTGTAGTCTTCTGTGTGTTGGATTGGGGGGGACAGGGACCGCTGGGTTTGGCGTGTGTCGCAGCAGTCAAGCCTCCCCTCTCTGGATTATGTGGGAGAACCAAAGAAGAAGAATAATCCCCTGAAGGAAGGGGAAGACGAAGTGCTGCAATAAGTAGGATTACCTCATGTTTTTTTTATCCAAAACGACTCCTTCAGCAATTAGTGTTGCGATGATGTGCTCTGGGAGCCCTTTGTTATTTATTTATTTTTGATGTGTTATTTAATATACAATAACTTTATGGTTCACAGGGGGATGCGTTGAGATAGCACATTAACGTGAGACAACGGCTGTGCCTGGGTACTAATTACAATCCATCGTACATCATAGTAATAAAATAAAAAAATCACTTGCCAGTGAATTATTAGGGTAACTTTTGATCCACTCTTGCTAAAGTGTAGATTAGTTTCGACCACAAGCTGCATCTCCCCCCCCCCCCCCCACCCCCACCCCACTCTGACCCTGCTGGTCTCTGAGCTCATTGGCCAGCTTCTGGGATGAAAGAAAACACAACGAAATACGTCACGAGATGTTCCTAACAGGGAGAGTAGAGGTTTTCAGAGTGCAGAGCCTTCTGTGTGCTGGCCGGGCTTCATCAGGCCACACGAGCACACACACACACACACACACACACACACACACACACACACACACACACACACACACACCCTTTTCACTGTGTACAAAGGCGGAGAAGTGGAAGAGAGAGAGTGAGAGAGACTGGTGTCTTTGGCTGGGAGAAATTGAATGGGCTCTCTCTTGTGGAGTCCATTAGAATCTTTGAGTGTGTTCCTCGGTCGCAGAAGAGGGACAAACAAATGCTCTCTGTGGAGTCTGCCCAATAACGCTGGCTGGCTACCCACCGGCTCACAGAACTGAAGAGAGGAGAGAGAGAGAGAGCAGGTCCCAAAGTAGAAGACCAGGACCGGCTTGGAGCTGAAAAGGACTCGGCATGAACAAGAGAGATAGAGAGAGAGAAAGTGTGTGTGTGTGTGGGGGGGGGATATTTTCTCCTTGCGAATCGGATGAATGGGGAGAAAGCGATGGGGATGCAGGCAGGGGCAGGCAGGGTTAACAGAAGCTGCCGCTGCCTGGCGGTGACGATGCATCAGGGCCAGGGCCGCGGTCAAGATACTGTGTCACATAGAGTCTGCCGTTCTTTTCTTCTGAATGTGTGTGTGGGTGTGCATTCCAAAGATCTCCCTCCAGACACAAGCACACACATACACACACACACACACACACACTACATAATTTTTTTTGGAATGCTAAAAGGAGATGGGAATATTGTGGCCTCATGTGGGGGGGATGTAGCATAAAGATAGACTGGGGAGGGGAGAGGAATGACCGAGTTATAGCTTAGCAACGGGAGATTGTGGGGAGTCCTTCATTACGAGGACGTGTGTCCTGCTAAACCTTAGCATCAGATAGGCTTTGATTGTTTTTCGCAGATACACTGTAATCTCGCAGATCTCACAGGCTGTAATTGGATTCTTATGGGAAATCAGAAGGAATGTCCTATTAAGTCCAATCTCTTTGTTTCAAAACAACACGACCGATGGGGAACAGATTAGAAATATTTTAAAGGCAGGAACATTTTTTGAATATGCACACTAAAACCAATCGTTATTTTAATAAAAGAAGCAAATTAACCTCAAGCCATTTTATGAGTTATTGTGCCATTGTCAAAGCTTGAAATATTTTCTAGAGAAAATACACATGCACGCACAAATAGGCAGAAAGACAGACATAGACCAAACACAAGCAGGATTTGCATACCGGAATATATTTATTTTTAATTATGTGACAAGATATTGTACTTTGACATTTTTTCAAATAACCCCAGAGCAATTACTGTCACTGAAGGTGTGTGAAATTGCTGCAAAAAGTAAAAGCTGACTGGTAATTAATTCTTCCTTTGAAATTGCATTAAAACTCCCTTGAAAATATAAATCCCTAATTGGAATAAACTCTTACAGGGGATGGTGAGAAGGATAGGAACCACCGGAGCAAAATAACTTTTCCATAACAGCTTTATGGGAGGGCTTTCCTCCGTCAATGCTTTTCCCATTTCTACCCGGTGCCACAGGGACAGGAAGTGGCGAGGGGGGTGAAAGACGATGGCGGAACACGTCTAGATTTCAGTACACACACACACACACACACACACACACACACACACACACACACACACACACACACACACACTCTGACATTTATCTGACAAACAGTGGCTGACGGGGGTACTTTACATTTGTATTTTTTGCATTCTTTTTTTTTTTTTTTTATAAATGAGCTTTAAAAAAAAATAAGATTCCACACACAAACACACCACATCCGCGCATATGCAGTGAGGGCGAGATCCAGCCTTGTGCTCTGTCGTTTCTCCATCTCTCTCCTCCACGTAGACCTGCAGCCGCATGGTGGGGTTCTATCCTGTGGGACCTCGACGCCGCGGCGCTGCAAGCCACGTTCTTACCTCGCTAATGAAAATATCACAGGAGATGCATGGAGACCCGGTGGGTGGTGATGACCTTTCCACAGAGCGAGAAAGAGGGAGGCATTTCGCCTCGCTGCTCTGCTCTCCCACTCCCTCACTTGCTCTCTTGCTCTCTCTCTCTCTCTCTCTCTCTCTCTCTCTCTCTCTCTCTCTCTCTCTCTCTCTCTCTCTCTCTCTCTCTCTCTCTCTCTCTCTCTCTCTCTCTCTCTCTCTCTCTCTCTCTCTCTCTCTAAAAAAATCCCTCCCCCTTCACTCCCTCCCCCCTGGGGCGTTGTTGCAGAGCGACTGGAACGTATTGAGTGCTTGTAGATCTATACTGTGTGTAAATAATTTATCACTGATGAGACCAGGGGAAAGTGCACAAAAATGCACCACAAAGGACGATGATCATGGTGGTGTGTGTGTGTGTGTGTGTGTGAGAGAAAGCAAGGGTTTAGCTATAAATTTAAATTTGAAAGGTTACATTAAATACCTTAAATGTTGTGCATCGGAGCCATGCCATTGTGTGGAAGCCTAAACCTTTTGAAAATATCAACGCACAACGTGTGCCACGACTGACCCATTAACAATGACTCAATGGATATTGTTTATATTTCCAACCGTTATGTCTAAATGTGCTCCACACAGGTTACCACACACACGGTCTGCTGTAGTGAATTTCATTGTGGAATGCTGATTGGCTAGAACTGTGTTCATGTGATCCGTAGTTAACCGCAAAACGATAACATCGTAGTTTAAGCCCAGCCTTGACACAGTTCTAAATGAATGCTCTGAAACCAGGTCCTCTTTTCTCAGGCTACTACTCACATTGTTGGTGTTGTTAGCTATAGACTTGCAAAGACTATACTTTGAAATTCTATGATATTATTTAATGCGTGCCACAGTATGGATTATTGCTTGAAAAAAATTATGAATGCTACGAATCCAACAGTAAAGTCCATATATGTCCCTGTGCAGATATGCCCTTATAGTTGTTCGGGACAGTGTAATCAATGTGGTAATCGGCACATATTTCAAGACTTTGGCATAACTTAACGTGTTCATTCTACCCATCTATTTTAATTATTCGCGGGCTGAGCTAACCTTTTACATAAGCCATCCCACTGTGCTTTGAAGAGTGGTATTCAGAGTAACATATAACATGCAAACTCTGATTATTAATAATTTCTGCTGCCCAATGATTCATAATTATTCATTTGGAAAGTTCAAAATATTATAATAGGAAAAGAAAATTGCTCTTATTAAAGAGGTGATTTATAAATTGCGTATTATATTGGATCACAATGTCAATGCATTTTGTACTCGCAGCACTAATAACTATGAAACTTTTGTGCAAACATTGATGAGGTCACATTGGTTGCTTTTAGAGGCGCTAACAACTGCATTGGCACACATTATTTATTTATTTACACAGTGTTGTTTATTCAAAGTTTCTTATGTCTCCACCATTCCTGCTGATTTATAGTATTGATTGCAGCTGATCAATGTGAGTCAATGCATACCAGTGCCCCATTAGCTTGGCATCCATTTGGCACACTTTTAGATACCCAGCGGAAGAAAATATGTCATTTGAAAATTAGCGTTTTGCATATTGCTAAATCGTTGAATTTCGTGTTAAATTCTTTCCCATACACCCTATTATATGTCAAAGAACAGTGAAGTATACAACTATGTGAGGCTACACACAGTGCATGTATGATAGATACAACTATGCATAACTAGATACAATATGTGTACACAATATATACAATTATCTATAACTACATACAGTGTGTGTATACGATATTAACTACATAGTAGTTAAAATCGTATATGTAACTAGGTATAACTATTTACCAGAAGTGATATATACAAGTCTGTATAACTACATACAGAATGCGTATGTGATGAATACAATTAAATATAATTTCATTCAGTGCATACATATGCTCATGCATGTTTTAATGCATTAGTATGATTTCCATAGCGCGTCTTGTTCCATTGTCTGGCGTCCTGGTCCAGATTGGCCTGGAGAACCTATTATGTGATGCCTGGCTCTCCCTTGGTACTTATCCCCATTACTATGTAATGACATTCATGAGCTGGGCACGCCATACGGTGGCACGTGCTGCACAAGGCTCCTCACTATGGATCTCGTGTAGGGGCCGCCATAGTGTCCTCGGGCCATTTGGCTGAGGCCTAATGACCAATCCTGTGCCCCACCCAAGATCCCCCGCCGCCCCCCACCCCCAGGTCCCAGGAGTGGAGGGCTGCCGAGGCTTTGTAGGAGAGGCACTGAGGACGCCTTTGAAGGAATGTTCCGGGGCGCGTGGATGTTTGTGTGGTCGCCCCCGTTGCGCGCGGAACTGTTGTGTTGTGTTGTGTGAGGTGTTGTTTTCAGGTGGTGTGTTGTGTTGTGCTGTTCTTGGACTTGTGTGGTGTGTTGTGATGTGTTGCCTCTGGCACATACTGCCCCCCCACCTCCCGCACGCACCCCCCCCCCCCC
>NC_082392.1:13900658-13908158 GCF_031168955.1 Gadus macrocephalus
TTACAGCAGCGTCTCAGTAATCAGAGCTCCGTAGGCCTGGCAGCAGCGCTAATTGACGAGGGGGAAAGCAGGAGTACTCTCCCCCACTGCTAATGGAAATCTCTCCTGCAATCTCTCTCTCTCTCGCTCTCTCTCTCTCTCTCTCTCTCTCTCTCTCTCTCTCTCTCTCTCTCTCTCTCTCTCTCTCTCTCTCTCTCTCTCTCTCTCTCTCTCTCTCTGGCATGTCTGGCTCCCCTCTCCCTGTGTATGTCTGTGTATCTTTCTCTCTCTCACACACACACACACACACACACACACACAGGCACGTATGCTGACCCAATCTCTGGGTCTGATTCGTGTTCACCAAATTAAAATAAAAGAGGGAGGAGAGTCTGTGTGAAGGTCAGAAGAAATGCCTCATGCAGGGTTGCCATCAATTCTGTGCTCTTCCTCGCTCTCCTGTGCATTCCAATGAGAGTGGAATAAATCACTGAGCATTCTGATGGCAGCGCTTCCATTATTTCAGCTGTGCAAATGTTTGATGAATTGGATTATGCTGTAGCAATTACGCTATCTGCTCACGTGATGGAAACATTGGCTGTCGTTAATTACAATTGCCTCTGTGTCATTTGTAATTCCAAAGCTTTGTGCTGGCTATATGCTGGTCAGAACCCAGCAAACACGTTCTGCACTGGGATTGTGACTCAGCTTTGGCTTCATTATGCATTTGCATTATTCCATATCAGAACCCCAAAATACACGGTTAGCCGCAACGTCATGCTATGCGGTTTTACATACATTGTGTGTGTTGTTTCGTATTCTTCTGCGTGTCAGAGTGGCTTCTCTGCGCCTCCTCCTCCTCCTCCTCCTCCCTCCTCCTCCTCCTCCTCCTCCTCCTCCTCCTCCTCCTCCTCCCTTCCCCACTCGGGGCACGCTGCGCACTGCTCCTCTCTCCTCCCGTTGTCCCGCGGCGACGCTGTTTTTTCCTAATCGGCAGGAGCGGAAGCTTCGGCGGCGCGTGGCTCGTTAGGCCCGCTCTTCCTCCCCTGTCACTCGGGTGGGGTTGGGGAAGGGAGGGGTGGGGGGGGGGGGGAAGTGATCAGTGTTCCTTTTCTAGGTCACTGGTTACGCGTGGCGCTCGCGCACCCCGGGAGCCATTCATATTCGGCGTTATTATCAGCCGCCACCGCATCTCAGACGCTCTCCTCTCTCTCTCTCTCTCTCTCTCTCTCTCTTCTCTCTCTCTCTCCTCTCTCTCTCTCTCTCTCTCTCTCTCTCTCTCTCTCTCTCTCTCTCTCTCTCTCTCTCTCTCTCTCTCTCTCTCTCTCTCTCTCTCTCTCTCTCTCTCTCTCTCTCTCTCTCTCCTCTCTCTCTCTCCTCTCTCTCTCTCTCTCTCTCTCTCTCTCTCCTCTCTCTCTCTCTCTCTCTCCTCTCTCTCTCTCTCTGCCTCTGCCTCTGCCTGACGATGCCTTCCCCATCACTAGCGGTATCTAATGCGGACCATCTCGAATTCAGACGCTGCCTCTCCTAAGACCCTGGGAAGTCCCCGAAGATACAGCAGAGAGAGCGACAAGGAAAGATTGTTTTCGTGATTGTTGGCGGGAGGGGAAACAAAAGGGGTTGAGGGGGGGGATGGCAGGGGGGGGAGTTTGAAATATTAACGTGGAAAGCGGTCTCTCTGGAAGGAGAGGGGTTTGTTGTGTTCCATTTTGATGTTGGTACACTACGGTGGTACACAGGGATCCCATTAGAGTCACGGAGATGTCAGCGCCACTGAGGGTTCACCGTGACTTCGCTGCGAGGCTCTGGAGTTATTGTGACTGAGTAAGGATGGGAGGGATGTATACATGGCATCTGCTCCTGTGTGTAAGTTGTAATTTATGCAGAGAGGAGCTGATTTATTTAACGAGAGCGCAACATTCTCCTCGTTTAAAACCAGTTGGGCCTCACTTCTGCGTCCAATAAAATACTAGTAATCAGAAATATAATTTAATTGACATTTAATAGATGATTAGGATAGATCTTTTCTCGATAGCTGTTTGAAAACTGCTCTAAAACTGCTGTGATGTGTCTCGGCAGCACTGGCAATAAATGCTTTATTAGTGAATAAAAAATGCAACTGGTAGGGTTGTAAAACAAGGACTCAGGCAAATGCATGTTCCCATCAGGGAGTCTACGTTCTCCCTACCCTCTGTTCACCTTATAGCTCACCTGGAGAGAACAGGTGGCTCTCCTACGCACAGAGGGAGGGAAACACTGGTATTTAGTCTCTTTTTAATTTTAATCTATTCGCTTGTTTATTTTGCAGTAACAGCTCCCATTACTTTGCTTAGCCTTAGTTGAGTCGTGTTTCATGATCAAAATGACACATATTCTGAGGGACGTCACACATGCCTGTGCCTGAATGTTAACATGGATGTATGCTTCCAGATAGGCCCGCACAGCAGTGTGTTAGAACAAGCAGCCGGTCCTGGCATCTCCCCAGATCTCTCACCACTGACCATGATGAAGCACCATCAGGGTAGTCTTCCTCCATCAATCTGTCAGTCCATCCATTTGTCCATCCATCCATCCATTTAGTGTTGTGCGTATCAACAACACTGGAGTGGCAAGCCACGAAGGAGGGAACTCATATAAATATTAATACAGCCACTGCCAAGCCGCTAGACTGGGCAATTAAATTATAAACAAAATGATAATCGTGTGTGTGTGTGTGTGTGTGTGTGTGTGTGTGTGTGTGTGTGTGTGTGTGTGTGTGTGTGTGTGTGTGTGTGCAAGCGAGCGAGCGAGCGAGAGAGAGAGCAGGGGAGAATCTAATTTAAAATTCTGTTATCAGTGCGGTATGAAGGCCCCAGCAATAAAAGCTAGTCCAGGTACACAGATAGCGCGGGGAGCCAGAAGTGGCCCTTGTCAGAGGCCTGAATAGAATGAAATTGAGCACAACTATTCATTTATAACTACTTACAGGAAGTGTACAACGCAGGAGCTGCCACTGATTCATTTGTTGGGGGGTTGGAAGGGGGGAGTGGGGAGTGGGGGTTTAACAATATTTTCTCACCCCGGCAAATAGCATTTCTATTTTCAGGCCACACACGTTGTGGTGAAATAGCCTGCCTGAATATGTCAGGTAAGTGGATGGTTTTCTTTGGGGGGCGATGGCCTGTGTGTGTGTGTGTGTGTGTGTGTGTGTGTGTGTGTGTGTGTGTGTGTGTGTGTGTGTGTGTGCGTGTGCGTGTGTGTGTGTGCGTGCGTGTGCGTGCGTGTGTGTGTGTGTGAAAATGCTTTTCAACCTAAATGGAGGCATGCTGGCAAAGGGGCGGTGTGCGTGTGTGTGTTTGTGAGAGGGTTCACACTCACTTCCTTGTTTTAGTACCTGTGTGAGACACTAGCAGGGCTAGTTGCCTCCGTCTTGTTTCCGGGCCACTGATAATTTATCCATTTACTAACTAGAAAATGGCTAATTAAAATCCACTGCGGCTAACAGGCTGTCTGGGACACGGCTAATGTCACTGTGTGCTAATGCGTGCACACCGCTCCTGCCTAAGCACGGCCTAATCAGTGACTGTTACTCACCCCTCTACTCTGCAGATAATGATTTGGATGTGGGAGGAGGGGGAGGGATGGAGGGAGGGAGGATATAGAGTAACTGTAATCTTAAGTGCATTCGGATAGAGGACTCGGAGCGGCACTCAAATCTGGAATCGGACATTTCTGTTGTTCTTCGTTGTAATCGCCACTATAGAAAGGCTGTTCCTTTTATGCTGTTTCTCATCAGGACGGCAGGAGCCTGTTCCTAATGCGGAGTCTACGTGAGTCCAGCAGTACTGGACTAATGCCACTCACGTTGGTGCGTTCGGCCCTGGGTTGGCTCTTATCACCGAAGTCCTACCGCCTGGAGTATATGAAGTGTGTTTTTCTTTGAAAGCGTATCAAAATGACAGTGTGGTGGAGATACAGAGAGACAGATTGAATTGGTTATTTTCTTCAGTGCATGTGGGTGTAGTGCTCAGTACAGTATCAGATGCTGTGTGCCACTATCGTATCGGAATCAATTAGAATGTGTTCCCTCCAGGTGAGCACTGTTTCATCACTACATAGCATAAATACAGACCTCGCAGAGTGCAAAACATATGGTACCGCGCCAATTTGCTTCCCAAAGAGCATATTTACCGACCAATTTCCAAACCTGTTCTCGTCTTGATTTGCCTCTGAGTATTCGGCGCGCTCATTATGGCACACTCCAACGTGAACGTACATGAATGCAGTAGCTTGGAGAATATAGGAAATGTGTTTTTAAAAGTCAGGCGTGGCGTCTCGACCATTTCCCTGTTATGGAGCCCGGGCCTCGGGAGGCAGGGCGGGAGAAAGGCACAGAGGCAGCGCTGCCTTTGTTAATTAAACCTGTCAATCAAAGATGTCCTTTTTGTTTTTTCTACATTTAGTTTCTATTTTGATTTGTTGAGAAGTTGTATGTTATTTTCTACCTCCCCTGCCTCCCTTTGGATCTGTGAGGTGTCACTCTCTGATCAAAGCAGCGATGGGGGCCCAGAACCCTCCACTCTTCAGTTCTCTCTCTCATGTCTGTAAACGGCTTGTGCAAACCTTTGTTGTGCTGAGTTTTTTTTATTATGTTTTTTTTTTGTTGCCTGAAAGTATCTCTACTCTAATTGTTTTCTTGTCGTTTCTTATTTATTTCTCTTTCTCTCTCTGCTCTCTGGCTGCAAGTCTCTCTGCTTATTCCTCATCATTACACGTTCACATGAAGACGTGTTTCCTGGTTGCAGACACTCCCTGTTGATCGAGCTGAGAGATGTTTTTTTTCTCCAGACATCAGAGCTGACATCACACCACAAAGAATAATTTAGACGTAATTGGATTCAACTTTACTTTTTTCCTATGCACAATTTCAGCGTGAAATAAATAATGGAGAGCAATAACACGTGGAAATTCTCAGATTTTACCCTTAAGGCTTTTATATTTATCTACAAAATAAATATCAAACGGAAAGGAATTAAAAAAAGTTCAAAAGCTGTTTAAAACATTAATGAATGTAAACAATGGCTTTGTCTGTGTTAAAGATAAAAGTGTGCAATACAACAGTATAGAGCAAGTCACACAGGGTGACTGCCGATAAAACCGAACAATAAAGTTAAATCAACATGTGCATTTGGGATTTGCATTCTGTGGGCCCTCAATGTTTTGATGAAAGACACTCAAGCAGTCTGATGGATACCAGAGTTATGTTCGGATGCCTCAAAGTTATTTATAAAAAACAAAATTCAAAAGTTAATATTTATCTAGGAACTTTTATAGTGTATAAGTGAATACCATAGTTATTTGTTTCTTTGGAATTATTGCGTGAATTATGTTTATGTTTATTTGTATAAAGATATTTTATTCAAAGCATATGTGGACAGTGGTGTCATCAATATGTTCTGAGATGGAATTGAAATCGGTGTGCTTCTGTGTGAGTGTGTGTGTGTGTGTGTGTGTGTGTGTGTGTGTGTGTGTGTGTGTGTGTGTGTGTGTGTGTGTGTGTGTGTGTGTGTGTGTGTGTGTGTGTGTGTGTGTGTGTGTGTGTGTGTGTGGTTGTGTGTGTCTCTGTGCATCTGTCTGTCTGCCTACGTACAATGTGTGCATGTGCTTCTGTGTGCGTTTAAGGGCATGCATTCCCATAGGATCCAGACAAGCAATCATCAGCGATCGTATTCACACACACACAAAGACACACATACACACACACACACACACACACACACACACACACACACACACACACACACACACACACACACACACACACACACACACTCTGACACAGACTTGCCGAGGTTGGAATTACACAGCACATCCTCATGAATGGTAAGTCAGTGTTGTCTGTGTTCCCATCAGCTGGACAGGCCTCTAGACGCTTCAGGAGCGCTGCAGGAGTCAGATATTACGCAGAGCCTGGTTCGGAACACGCAGCGTTCCAAGGCTGCGTTCCTCCCGAGGTGCTGGCTGGCCGCGATGTCATACTGGGCTTTCTTCCTGGTTTTTAAGAAGAATTCAAGGTTGTGAATTTGATTTATTTATGCCATTTATTTTGCTACCAAGGGGGATTGTGGCTTCAGTTGTCGTTATAAACATGAATCAAAATTCGGTTGATAGTTGATAAATATATAATGCACGTTATTACATTTTATTTCCTCAAGTGATATTTTGAGGAATTACATTTTTTGTTTAAAGTCAGTCAAATGGAAACACAGGCAACAACAGCAACATCTTATCTTTGGAAATAACTAAATAAGAACATCAAATACATAATTTTATATTTATTTAATTATTACTTATGGAATAGAAGGTTAAACATTAGAGGCATCAAATAGATGTGAAGAGTGGTATGGTAATTCTTTTTAATTAAGGCTTTGTGGGCGATAAACAATGCCTTGGAAGTGGATAATTTATTTATTGATGGGGTTGTGTTTTTATATTGTTCTAAAGATTGTATTCACAAATATAAATTATAATATCTGTTAAAAAACATTGATGCACCATCCAGATAGTGTTCATCTTTGTCCTGCAAATGACGTAATTATAAAAAAATAAAAATAATAATGTTGCATCATTATATGCATTTTTATAATTCTGATACAATGTTTCACATCTCATACTCTACTCCTTGGGAATAATTAAAAAAAATCAGCATTCTTAAGAATCCTTGTCGGGAGAAGATATCATATTTTGTTTAGCATTCTCATTGTCAAGGTAGAGAGAAAGGATTTCCAGCCCCCTGACCAGACACTGACATTGTCTCTCAGAGCGCCTGCAGGCAGACTGCTCCCTTCTCGTCGACGGGCTGAAAAGAAAGGGGACAATGGGTGACTCTTAAGCACCCGGTGCTGTGTTATCCCAACGCTTACATTTAAAGTATTCTTTTACTTTCCTGTAGAGGGGCCGTGGCGCCCCAGATAAGGATTGAGAAATGGCTGGGAGGGAGTATCAGGGAGGAGTTGAAAGGCCACAGAAATGCCAAGTCAGGCTTCTGTCTCTCTGGTGGAGTGTCTGATTGTTCAACACGACTCCAGGCAGCCAGGGCCTGACTCTGAATAGATAGAACTGTGTCTCTCAACAATACTTTAATGATGTGCCGTTTGTTCAGAAAATCTACTCAGCTCTCGGGAGTTAATTGGTTTTTCAAAAAGCTGTAAAAAATGAAAAAGAAGAAAAAAGTAATCCCATAGTAATAATCGTTTCTTGTAGACTCCTCTGTGTATCCCAACTAAACAAAGACCCTAATTGTTTTAGGGCTGAATGTGACTGTTTAATGTTCAGATTACCTATGTGAGCAGGCACCTCGTGTGCTCGAGCAGAGTAGAAAGCTGGGCATTAGCTCTCCTTCTGTGCTCAGATCAATACGTTCCCGACGCACTTTGTCGTTTAATACGCATTATGACAACCGCGTATAATCATCTCCTATACTCTATATATCAAATACCACATATTTCAAGTAAGGCCTCTGTGTATTATTCAGTTTGAAAA
>NC_082392.1:13918158-13928158 GCF_031168955.1 Gadus macrocephalus
TGGGAGCTGCGGGGACGCAGGGTGTCATATTGTAAAGGCGATGCGTGTCTCTGCTGGTTAGGATGCTGTCTCTCAGACCCTGACCCGTGTGGGGGAGCTCATATATCCCACACATTTATATAGATGTAAACAATCACACACCCCTCTGGTCCACCAGCTCACATGCAGCCACACACACACCCTGAGGAGGGCTGCACAAATACACTACGTAGATTAATATATAAAGGGATACCCGCATGGACGCACACAAACAGACATGAACAAACATGGACACATACACACACGCATGCACAAACGCATGCCCACACACACACACACACACACACACACACACACACACACGCACACACGCACACGCACACGCTCATGAAAAAGCATGTACTCAGACACACACACACACACAAAGTGAGAGCGAGAAAGATAGAAAGAGAACATCACTATGTATTTGGTCATATCTCTGGACGCTAATTTAAAACTTTAAGAAATGTTTGTGTTTGTGCGTCTGTGCATGTGTGTACACATGCAGTGTGTCTTTGTTTGCATGCATGCCTTCAGTGTGTGTGTGTGTGTGTGTTTTTATTTGTGTGTTTGTCCTTTTACTTGAGTGCACTAATTAAAAGTGGTTCAGAAAAAGTACCCAACCCTTGGGATGCTGTGCATGATGACTCAGGTCTTGGCTGGGCTGAACATTGTCTGCTGAGTGCTTCTGCATTTCCTCCTTCCCAGCATTCACTCTGCTTGTTTGTGGACAACAGACCACTAGAGTCTGCCTGGAGGACCTCGCTACACTGCACGATTTGTTATTAGTGGAGGGTGGATGCTGATGGTGATGATGTAGTGCTTTATCACAGGGTTTTCCCTGAGATTTAAGTTGTTTTCCACATTATGATTTCGGGGGAGAATTTAAGAGATTTATTACGGTTTTAAGTGTGCTGAAAGCAAGACTTAAACATCATGTGTCGTCTTAAGTTAATTTTTAAGGTTTGTTTTCTTAAGTTCAAGCTCAACAATACTTTTTTATAACAAGGCTTTGGCAGAGGAACAAGGAAAACAAGAGTATATTGTTTAGAGGTGTACACAGCAGCAGCTTAAAGGTCCGCCGGTAGAGAGGCTAATTAACAGCAGCAATAGTTAGTAGATTCTGCTAATTAGAGTCAACGACGCATGTTACAAATGGGAAAAGTACTCTATCTTAAGAGGACATTAAACAGGGAAAAGTAGCCACTTCAAAATAACATTTTTCCACCTGGATCTGCTAAACAACTGGACTAAACGGTTAAAAGCATACACCCTAATTTGCCAGGAGAGCAAATGCTTGTCTAGATGAACTAAATAGAGGCCATGTAAGCTCTGCTTTGCCTCCTACTTGGTTTCAAGGATGCATCAATGCCAACTGAGTTGTCCTGTACTGACATCTGTGCTGCTTGGCTGGCTAGCAGTGTCTGTAATTTGTGTGTGTATGTAATGTGTGTGTATGTGTGTGTGTGTGTGTGTATGTAATGTATGTGTGTGCATGTAATGTGTGTGTATGTAATGTGTGTGTGTGTGTGTGTGTGTGTGTGTGTGTGTGTGTGTGTGGCGAACGGCACTGGGGGTTGAGCCGGACCAGCTGGCCAGCTGCACACGGGCAGCACCGCGACCCCCTGACCCCGGGAGCCGGTGGGGGATCGGGGCTATCGGTGGCACGGCCATAAATCCACCGACACAGAGCATGTGGAGGCGTTCAGGAGGCCGACACGTCACCTGCTGCCCGCACGCACGCCGCCACTCGGGCCGCCAGCGCCACCACCGAGCCTTTGCTCTCTGTCAAGTGCAAAGTGTTCCCGGGGAAATGGGAAATGTCAGGGAGAGAGAGGGGGAGGGGGGGAGGGGAGAGGGGGAGGGAGGGAGGCGTGGCATGGTGGGGGCGAACACTGCTTGAAAGGTAAGGTTTTTCTAACAATAGAGTTGGGTTTGTTTGGCTGAAGTAGCGCACGCTGTGCGGCGCCGGGTTTCGTCGCCACGGTTACGCCATGGCGGCCGCACAACACGGCATGTGGGAGGAGGCGGTCTCTGTAGGCGAAGGGCAAAACAACGTCATGTGGACATCTTTTGTGGTTGACATATTTACTTTTGGTCAGCTATTCAGAATCAAACAAAGGTTAATACATTTCAGCATGAAAGCATGAAACATTTTTTTTTTATATTCCCGTTAAGTTGATGCATACAATGCAAGGACACAAATAGTCTTTTTTAAATTTTAATTAAATTTATATGATAACATGGTAACACATTTACTCGTTCATTCAAGCATTTGACAATAGCGGTAATTTTGCCTGCACCATTTGAAACGCATCTTACAATCCACAATACGTCTCCCACAATCCCTATCAGTTGATTCACCTTCTTCACAACAACAATAGTTCACTGAAGATAAAGCTTTTGCTGTAGCTGTAGCTCACTGTAGCTGTAGCTCACCGTAGCTGAGTAGTTAGCTCGCTGTGGCTATAGCCTGCTGTAGCTGCAGCTCAGTGTTGCTGAATAGGTAGCTCATTGTAGCTGAATAGGTCGCTGACTGTGGCTGAATAGGTAGAATACTGTAGCTGTAGCTCGCTCTAGCTTCAGCTCGCTGAAGCTTGCTGTAGCTCAATGTAGCCGTAGCCCGATGTAGCTTCGGCTCACTGTAGCTGCAGTTGTAGCTCACTGTAGCTTTAGCTCGCTGTAGCTGTATCTCACTGTAGCTGCAGCTGTAGCTCACTGTAGCTTTAGCTTACTTTTCCAAGGTGAAATTTCTGGCTGGGATCCCAGGCAGGCGTGAGATGGATCAGGACACACCCTGTGTTGCCCCTGGTGTCGTTGGCCCTGGTGCCGTTGGCCCTGGTGACGGCGGCCCTGGTGTCGTTGGCCCTGGTGACGGCAGCCCTGCTCATCATGTGACATTCTGGAGGGCCGCCCCGCAACGGCTTCTCTGATTCTGGTATTTAGACGAGTAAACAAACAAAACGCTGCCTAATTACAGACTTAATTAGCTCACTTCAAGTGACTGGATGACGAGGACACAGAAGTCCTCCTCCCGGCGCACCTTCAATTCAGCACTAAGTGTGAGAGAGTGTGTGTGTGAGGATGTATTAGTGTGTGTATGTCTGAGTGTGTGTTTGAGGATGCATACGATTGTATGTGTGTGAGTGTGTGTGTGAGAATGTATACGTGTGCATGTGTGTGAGTGTGTGTGTGTGAGGATGTATAAGTGTGTATGCGTGTGAGTGTGTGTGAGTATGTATACGTGTATGTGTGTGTGTGTGTGTGTGTGTGTGTGTGTGTGTGTGTGTTTGTCTGTTTATGTGTGTGTATGTGCCCCTAAATATGTATCTACATCTATATAGATAGATATAGATATAGATACATAAATGTATAGATGTAGAGAACTATTTCTTTCTCTTATTCATGGTAGGTATCTTCTGTTTTATTTTTTTAAACAGATTGTGTTTGTTTAAAAATTTGTGTCTGCGTGCATATGCACCAACA
The DNA here is from genome assembly GCF_031168955.1 of Gadus macrocephalus. NCBI lineage: Eukaryota > Metazoa > Chordata > Actinopteri > Gadiformes > Gadidae > Gadus > Gadus macrocephalus. The sequence goes on from NC_082392.1 coordinate 13,921,663, forward strand.
GAAGAACAGATACACACACACACACACACACACACACACACACACACACACACACACACACACACACACACACACACACACACACACACACACACACACACACACACACACACACACACACACACACACACACACACAGGCACATAGGCACAGACACCAGAAACACACACACACTCTGCTACTCAAACAGGATCAGCTTGGCAAGGCCTCGACCAGATGTCACTCCGTGTTGATCAGGTCTCTCCACTGTTGGATACCATTGCATATGTGCATGTTTGGATTTGCGTGTATTGGTTAGGTTGTGTGTGTGTGTGTGTGTGTGTGTGTGTGTGTGTGTGTGTGTGTGTGTGTGTGTATGGGTGTGTTTTCTGTGTATGTATGTGTGTGTGTGTGTGTGTGTGTGGTGGATGTGTTGTGTGAAGATAATGTTCAGTGTATGCTGTCAGCTTGTATTTGTGTCTTTGTGTAAGTGTACAGTTTGTGTGTCAGTACTGTTTGTCTGTATGTGTTTGTGAGTGTGTGCATGTGTGTGTTTGTGTGGTTTTTCGTGCGGGTGTGTGTGCGTGCACAGAGCCTGGCAGCAGCTTGAGAACAGTGGTGCCACACAGCAGGAGTTGGCGTAGACAGGGCGTCTCTGTGTGACGAGGTGCTAAATGTTTGTTGTTCCTACGGATGTCTAATTTGTTGCCATAACATATGCATGTCTTCAGCTGTTGAGTGATGATGGCAATCCCGGGCTGGAAGACTCTGTTTTGTCATTATGAAGCGCTGAAAGCTCAAATGTTGGCAACTTTTTTGTGTTACCAGCGCATACGTTCAGGACCCATGAAGCCTGGTGACACTGAGTGATGGAGAGGTGATTTGGTCTCTGAATGAAATATAGGAACGCGTGTGAGCGATCTCCGGAAGAGTCAGCCGAATGTGAAATGAATGTACGGCTTTAGTCATTCCCAACAGTTCACCGTGATCTTTCTCTGACTGTGAAATTTCACCGTCGGACTCAAATGTGGCACGAAATGAAGTTTGATTCAAATAGATGTATATCTCCGTTCATCCCCAGGCATACAAAAGTGGCTGAATTGATTCTCTGCTTTAAACACGAGCGATGGCTTTCCTCTACTCTGTTTCCGTTTTGTTATTTTCCCTTGGATCAGCTCACATCTTTACTAAAGCATGTGCTATGTCATGATCCTGTCCCAGCCAAGGATTTATTATAACTACTACCCTGGGCATCGTTAGTCAACTCTGAGTCCCCTGTGTTGATGACTAACTGTGTTGACCTGGGTTCCATGTGATCTATCTAACCCTGTGAGTTGGTTCCTTTAGTGTTTCCCTCTTGTAGTCACTTCATTATGCATCTGTATGTTGGGATCTCTGCATGTTACTGTTTCAGAATAAAAGTAAACATCTTCCACCTGCATTGAGTTATATCTCTCAGCGATAGGGTTCACCCTATTGTTACTAGTTCATATATACCAAATATAACACTATCCCTTTGTCTAAAGTTATTTTAGATTATAAATGATATCATTATTTGTTACATTCCATACAAACAGCCATCATGGACCAAGGTCCAAAGGTATTGGATTTGTGGGTGAGATGTTCAATAAGCCCTCAGATGGATGGTGTGTGATGGTCCTAGCCGGACAGCGGGAGGGAGCAGGGCCAGGAGAGCGGAGCGGCCCAGACAGTGACTGATGCTGGTGTCACCAGGGGACCGTTCAGACATGAAGGATCACACCTGCATCTGCAGCCATGTTGACCTAACAACACACAGCCAGCCAGCCAGAAACACACACACAAATACACACGCTTGCACGATGCATACGTCTGTTTGTGTGTGTGTGTGTGTGTGTGTGTGTGTGTGTGTGTGTGTGTGTGTGTGTGTGTGTGTGTGTGTGTGTGTGTGTGTGTGTGTGTGTGTGTGTGTGTACACCAGGGCATGTGTTTGCACGTGTGGGTGTGTGTCCTTCACATGCATACACATGCAAAGACACACACCCACACGTGCAAACACATGCCCTGGTGTACAACATACACACGCACAGATGTAGAACACACACACACACAGACAGACACACACACACACACACACACACACACACACACACACACACACACACACACACACACACACACACACACACACACACACACACAAACAGACGTATGCATCTCGCACACACACACACACACACACACACACACACACACACACACACACACACACACACACACACACACACACACACACGCACACACACACACACACACACACACAGGCACGCATACACACATGCATGCAGAAACACAGGCACACAGGCACAAAATCCCACATCCACCTACACACACAGAACCAGGAGGTGTTGTCTGGGCCGGGCGGTGGTCCATCTGTTGTCCAGTCAGGAGGTGAGGCGGTGTGGGGGGGGGGGGGCTAGACCTCTGAGGCCCGTGTCCAACAGCAGGCGGTCCAGGGGGAGAGAGGGATGAGGGAGTAAGGCACGTCTCTGAGACCTGAATCCTGAAGCCCAGGTCCTGGCTCGGACTCTTCTCTGGGTTGTTTTGGCTCGTAGTTCTGACCCAGTTAGCTGTTTATCAGGACAGGTGTTCAGCAGGTATATCGGACGGACTGACCCACACCGCCAGAACACGTGGTGCAATGTCTTTCCAAAAACAGCCACGTATGACATGTGCATTAATTAGGGAGTATCATAAGTGACCCGGCCTGGTCAAACATCTCTGAAAACATGGCCCGATTGTCTAACGACACATTGCTGCTCTGTGATTATCCATGCCTTGTTAAACACTGCTGTCCAGCCTGTATACACACGCAAGCACGCATGGATGTGAGTGACAGCTGTCTCAGACGCACAGTTATTCTAATCCAACCGTGTGCGAACATCTCCCTGCGCAAATGAAGGGCGGAGGCGAAGAGAATTATATATGGTGGTGGTGGTGGTGGTGATGGTGGTGGTGGTGGTGGTGGTGGTGGTGGTGGTGGTGGTGGTGGTGGTGGTGGTGGTGCTGGGGGAGGATAAGAAGGGGGTGTAATTGATCCATCAAAGGTCCCGGACCCCACTGGGGTCTCCCCCCACGAGGCCCGCTGAGACCCTCCGGGAGGTATCACAAAAGCAATTGATTAGGCATTAGGCTCACATCACCCCCACCTCACTCCGAGGAGGAGCCGGAATGTGGGGAATGCATTGTGGGAATGCGTTGTGGGAACGCCCGCGTTACACGCTGTATTATTCTTGGACTTGGGCGGCTTCCTTTGGAAGGGATGGGAAACAAGGAGACATTCCTGGTGTTATGAGGCCCAATGTGGGACGGTGAGTCTGGCGTGACAGCATCAGTGTTTCCGAGTGGATCTGATTGCCACTTTAGGGCGGAAATTGATTTGTTGTTAGAAAAAACAGCGAATCTTTATTTGCTACAATGCTAATCTGCATTTGTATTGTCGATACCTGTGCCCGTAATTATTCTTTAAACCTCTTCTAAATGTAAATTACTGCTTTGATTAAAACAGAGTGGAGATCTGAAAATCTGCATGAAGGTTTTTGTTTTTTTCCATCTTTCTTCCGTTGTGTTACCGTCTGTTCTCCACAGTGCATCCTCCCCTCGGCTCCTCCCGCCTCCCCGGCCTGCTCCACTCGGTGCTCCCCACTGATGAGGACTGCAGTCGTTGTCTCTGGCGTCCTCCCAGCCTGGGACCAAAGGACCAACTCCGTCTCCTCTCCAACCTTTATCCTTTAACTCAGAGAGGGCAGCTTGCAACCTGGATGGTTGCACTTTTGTTAAAAATGCATAATAAATCTGCAGAAGAGGCTGTATAACACCATGGGCGTCCTAAGCCACAGTGCCTGCACCCTAAAGGCACCTTCTTTGTCTTTGGGTGACGTGGGCCCAGATCCGCACTCTGTGTCCTCCCCTCCTCTGACCTCTTCTGGGTGATCTGCTGCTATGTGCGACTCAAGGGCTTCAGGATTCTCTTGTCTCAGCCAGAATGTTTCGGTGGGACCACCACACCCACCCTTCCTGCACCACCCATGCCACCATCACCACCACCACCACCACCGCCGCCACCACCACCATCACCACCCACACCACCATCACCATCACCACCACCACCACCACCGCCGCCACCACCACCACCACCACCACCACCACCACCACCACCACCACCACCACCACCGCCACCACCATCACCACCCACACCACCATCACCACCACCACCACCACCACCGCCACCACCATCACCACCCACACCACCACCCACACCACCACCACGACCACCACCACCACCATCACCACGACCACCACCACCACCACCCACACCACCACCCACACCACCACCACCACCACCACCGCCACCACCACCATCACCACCACCACCACCACCACCACGACCACCACCACCACCACCACCACGACCACCACCACCACCATCACCACGACCACCACCACCACCACCCACACCACCACCACGACCACCACCACCACCACCACCACGACCACCACCACCACCATCGCCACCCACACCATCGCCACCCACACCATCATCACCACCACCTCTACCACCATCAGCACCACAATCAGCACCACCATCATCTCCATCAGCACCACCATCACCAGAAACACCACCAACAACAGCCCCCCCACCACTACTTAGCCAACATCCCCCCCACCATCAGCACCACCGACACAACCACCACCACCTTCCTCCACCACCACACCCACCAGCCCCACCGCCACAACCTCCACCCCCAGCCTTCTTCCTCCACCCTCCGTGGACCACACTGTTGACACACCTCCCCTCCCTGGATCGTCTCCTTCCCATTAACTTTGAAGCAGATGGCCGGGCCCTGCTCTCTCTGTGTGAGGCTGACTGACAGAGGCAGATCACCAGCCTCCGCCCAGGACCGGTCGTACGCTGAGCCCCCATGTCTCTCTCTCTCTCTCTCTCTCTCTCTCTCTCTCTCTCTCTCTCTCTCTCTCTCTCTCTCTCCCCTATATCACCCTGTCCTCTATGCCCTCCTCTTCCTCCTGTCCTGTCCTCTTCCTCTTCTTCATCATCTACGTTTGACCTCCTCGGTCACCACTTCTGTCTCTCCTCCCCCCCTGTTCTGTCTCAAATTCTAGCTGTTTTCTACCCTTTCTGTTTCACCCTTCTCCCACATGCATGAGTGTGTGGTGTGTGTGTGTGTGTTAGTGTGTGTGTGTGTGTGTGTGTGTGTGTGTGTGTGTGTGTGTGTCCGAGCATATGACCACCTGTGTACTCACGTGTGTGTGTTTATACCCTAGCATATGTGAGGGTAAAGATTTGACATTGACCCGAAATACAAAACTTTCTGCCCAGTTTCCGTGGCGATGGCGGAAAACTGTGTTCAGCATCCGCTGCAAAAACTAAACCACCAGACTGCATTGGATCACTTTGCAATAAACGTGTATATATAAACAAATATAAATATAAAACTATATATATATATTTAAGGAACAGCTCAAAGGCTCAGCTTGTTATAACATGGCTAAGAGGTATTTCTGGGCCCCACGTGAAGTGGAGTGACAGTCCTGGAGACGGGTCACCAAATATAGCAATATGAAAGTTATAGGGCTACTCCAATTTAATTTCTTTCTAAATAAAGTTGGGCTTCCTTGGTGCGAGGCAGTTGCTATGCGACGTACACACTTGCAGCAAGCATATTTATAATTTGTTTTTATCACAGGCATGCATTGATTTCATTATTGGGACAATTATTTACATTCATTTTTTGCCATTTATTGTTCAAACATTGAAAACTGTCCAGCGTCACTAGGATGACTTTGAAAACTGCTTGTTCCATGCTTGTATTTTTTGTTCGGTGTGTGTTGCTCAGCGTTCTCCGGCCCCTGAGTCCCGGGTACCAACAGTGCTGGAGGGAGGTCTGGCCCTTGTGGCCACTTACAGGCATACTCTCCCTCCGATGTCAGGACTGCGGTACTTTCTGAATCACATATTTCTGCTGTGTTCCAGCTCGCTTGCATATTCTAGTAGCCTATCCTAATCTATCTTAAACCTGAAACAATATGCATTACGCCTCACTTAACAAACACCGTCGACACTGTAGTCGGTTAGTTTGATGTTTATTCTCTCATACGCGGAGCAATACTTTATTGGTGCATAGGAATTAGACATCACGAACCGATAACCAATCAGACTGCTTGATTGGAGCTATATATATGAGCTGTATATGTGTACTTGATATACTGATATGGCTTCGGTAATGTGTAAAGTGTAGCATATGGCAAAGGCCTTGGAGACACAGCGCACAGGAAGGAGTTACAGGCAGAAGGCCCTTGCTTCTTGTCTGCAATAATGCTGTCCCTGTACTTCATAGTGGAAGTGATTGATCGCTCACTGCAATCGATTTTCCCTCCATCTCTGGCAGAGAAGTAGGTCTGTGTACCACTGAAGACGGTAAAGTGGCAACATAAATAGACTGGCAGGATAGAGAGGAAA
>NC_082392.1:13938158-13943158 GCF_031168955.1 Gadus macrocephalus
GATTGAACGATCTGTATTTTTTCGACCAAAAAGTTGCTCCTTGTTCTGTCGACCTCCAGGGGTCACAGATGGGCGGGCTGTCAGAGGACTGACAGACGGACGCTGGGCGGCGGCCGGGGCGCGGTCAGCTCAGGATGAACAGGTGTGGGTAGAGGGAGGGCCCCCGCATGACTCTGTAACCTTGATCACACACACACACACACACACACACACACACACACACACACACACACACACACACACACACACACACACACACACACACACACACACACACACACACACACAAACACACACACATGCTCAAGCACACACTCACACATGCGCAAACACACACACACACACACATGCTCAAACACACACACACACACACACACACACACACACACACACACATGTGCAGATCTGCACACACATGGGCAGATACACACACATTCACGAACACGCACAGACACGCACACACACAAACACACACACACACAAACACAGACAGACACATGCACATTCATAAACACACATTCGCAAACTCACAGACACACGCGCAAACGCACACACATTAACGCACATACACACACATGGGCAAACTTACAAACATGCGCGCACACACACACACACACATGCGCAAACAAACACATCACAAACAAAAACATCACAAACAAACACACATATACTGTAAATGAATTTGTGTGTACATTTATGCGCCATGTAAGAGTTCATCGGTGGGACAGTACATGTTTTCGGTATGTGTATTTTCAGAACCTGAGAGTAAACATGAATAGGGTGTCAATTTAAAAAAACACAAGAGTGGGTGGTGAAGGCTTACACGGTATATACACATTGAATCTGCATGTGTGTCCGTGTGTGTGGGCTGGGGTGTGGTGTGGTATATTTATTCGCAGATGGAAGAGGAGAGGAGAAAATGTTGGTTGAGTATCCAGTGTGGGGTTACCAACACTGTACCACAGCTGTGTTTTAATTAAGACAACCCAGGGTTAAACTTGTGGACACTGCAGTCTCTGTTATCACAAGAAGGGGAGAGAACAGCCAGAGTCTGGGCTTTTCTATCGCATAGAATAATACCGGCCACCGGACCACCTGAAAGAATGTGACACGCTTTTTTTTTCATTCCTCTTTTTCTTTTTTTCTGGTGGCTGTGAGTGACGGCCGTGTAGGACTGTTCTGCGGTGAAGTTATCATCCGTTCTCCCCATCAAAGCGTTTGAGGTGTTCTGTTATAAAAGCCGGGGATTGCCAAGCATCAATCATGTCACAGATTTCAAACGGCTCAAACTGTAAAAATGTCGCCACAGGTTTGTCCGGGTGTCAATAAACGACCCATGTTCATTGTATTCTGTAGTACAGACTGAAAGGGTGCGCGCCATAAGTCATGAGTGACATTGGCGTGGAAAGAGCCCCGCCGTGCTACACCCTCAGTAAACACAAACACAAGGGACCTTCTCGGGTCTCATTGACCAAACACTTTCTTATTATTCGTGAAACCCATTTTGAATGCAATGGCCTTCTCTGTGGGCAAACAACAACAACAAGAAAACAGTAACACAGAATGAGGGGGAAGGTGATGCCTCCTCCAATCAGAGACCCTGTGACTTGGACTCTCAGTTTGTCGGTGTATCCAGCCCCTCTCTCTCTCTCTCTCTCTCTCTCTCTCTCTCTCTCTCTCTCTCTCTCTCTCTCTCTCTCTCTCTTTCTCTCTCTGTAATTCGATCCCCTCCTATGTGAATGCACATCAGTGACCCAAGGCGTTAGTTAATAGTGCTAAATACACAAATTCCGCCACACACCTGCACGGCGTCCTGCCTTGACGGGATGACTAATGGAGGCCCTGTCCTCTCAGAGCCACGGTACTGCACCTGCAAGTTGTTGAACTAGCTTGTCCTCCCTGACAAAAGTCATTACAAGCGGTGGCTAGCGCATGCTAGCCTCTTTAGCTCCCCTACACCCTATTACAGTATTGTTGGTAAGCAGCAACTTGCTCACGCTCAATAATTCCGATTTTTCGTCATTCACGTTTCGTAAACGTTGGGCTACCTTGGATATTAAGCATAGCTAGAATGTTGATGAATAAACTTGGTTACATAAAGGTAATTCATGAAGGAAATAAGATATAGGCCTACAGCCCAGTGACAGGACTAGCTAGAATGTGGGTCGTGGAAACACTAAAATCAATATATTTTCATTTACAGTGGCCTGGCAGCTGGGTAGTGGTCTCTGCTAGAAACTTCCTAGCAAAGAAACAATGTAGAAATGGCTTTGAAGCTAAATTGAGTCCCAGATTATATTAAGTAGGCTATGCCGTGGCAATAGTTTTGTGTATTGTCTCTGAATTAAAAAAGAAAGCAAGAGTGTCGACATGCCGATCGCGAGACGGCTGGATATTTGATTAATACACAGTGGCGCAGGACAAATATTTCCTTATTAGAAATTCAGAATTCCTCAAGGTAGAATATTGGCCGCAATAAATCATTTACCGTGGCCGACTGCATTCACTAATACTGCCGCATCAGCAAAACAGAGGCAATTCTTATGTGACCATCAGTTATTCAGACGCTAACGCATTTAGCATTTTCTGCTCGGCTAGCCAGCGAGGCTGCATTTGTGGAAATAACTTTAGCATGGCTTTACTACCCCCAGAGATGGATGGATAGATAGGTTGATAAATGGATAGAGATATATGGGGGCACATAGAAAGAGACGGTGTGAATTTGTGATGAGAAGAGTGCATGCAACGCATCGTAAACAGGGATGAATGGATTAATAGAGTGAGAAAGAAGATGATGGATAGATAGATAGATAGATGGATAGACGGATAGACGGATAGACGGATGGACGGATGGACGGATGGTGGATAGATAGATAGATAGATGGATGGATGGATGGATGGATGGATGGATGGATGGATGGATGGATGGATGGATGGATGGATGGATGGATAGATAGATAGATAGATAGATAGATAGATAGATAGATAGATAGATAGATAGATAGATAGATAGATAGATAGATAGATAGATAGATAGATAGATAGATAGATAGATAGATAGATAGATAGATAGATAGATAGATAGATAGATAGATAGATAGATAGATATGCCTTATGAATGCAGTTCTCCCATAATTCTTCATTTTATGCCGTGACTCTTCCCTCTCACCCCAGCCACTAATCTGGGGGACTAACTAACTAGGATCTGAATGGAATCTGACAGATGGATTATGAGGTGATTATTTATGGAGACTTTTTAATTAAAAGAAAAACTGCTTATTAAGAATCCTCAGTTCCCTCATTAATAGCAGACAGCGGAGAACTTGTGTGTAGTCAGTGGGTTTGGTGGGTACTAATGAGAGGAAGAGAGCGTGCGTGCGTGTGTGTGTCTGTGTGTGTGTGTCTGTGTGTGTGTGTGTGTGTGTGTGTGTGTGTGTGCGTGCACGTGTAAAGGGGGTGGGGTGTCTAAGGCGGAGGACAAAGAAGATGAGGAACATAGGAAGAAGTACAGAGATGCAGAAAGTGGATCAGACAGATCAGGCAATCAACAGGGAAGAGAAGAGAGGCGCGAGAACCGCTGTCAGACAAAAGACACGTCGGAGTGAGTGACTGTAATAGTGGCCATTGTTGAGCGCGTTTGTGCGTGTGCATGTGAGTGTGTTTGTGTGTGTGTCTGTCTGTTTGTGTGTGAGTTTGTGTGTTCGTGTGTCAGTGACTCCGTATGTCTGTTGGGTGTGTGTGTGCGTGTGTCTCAGTGTGTGTGAGTGTGTGTGTGTGTGTGTGTGTGTGTGTGTGGTGCGTGCATCTGTGCATGTGTTTGCGCCTGTGTTAAAAAAGCTCTTAAATGGGTCATGTCATTAAAGCCGTATTCCTGAAGATCGTACATCATTTAATTTCATCTGTTTTCAAACACACTATCACTTATTGCTCTGTCTTTCCTTTAACTTTTTCTGCACGTGAGAAGCTCCTGCGGTATTGTCGCTCGTCAGTGAGCGGGTCTTGTTTTTCATCTGTCGCTCGTTATTAAGTGTCCATCAAGTTTGCTATTGGTGAACGTTACAACAGGATATGGCATACCAGTAATACCAGTAAGCCATGCCTTGCAACACTGTCTTTCTCTCTGCCCGACAGCACACGACACGGTTCATGTTGATAAAGTCAGAACACAAGCACCCAGGGCTGATCACCTAGCCTACCCAGCCTAACGTACTCCCCCCTGTCCCAGTGAGGCATTTGAATATGAATGATACCGTGGTTCCCCCGCTTAGAATCCAGAAAGTCTCCCACACTGGGCCAACAAACTGTAGAAAACACTCTGTTGGGGCTGTGAGGTCAACCCCTCTCTCTCCCTCTCTGTCTCGCTCTCTCGCCTCGCAAACACAGACACACACACACACAGACGCACAAGCACATGCAAACGCAAATACACATGACACACACACACACAGACACACACACACAGTTACCAGTGACTGCTACTGGAACACTCATATTGTCTCAGTCCAACAATACAGCAGCTGGCACAACCAGGCAGCTATTTAACAGCCACCAATTGATGCTACGCCACCAGGTGTTACTGTGTGCCTTTCCCATCCTCATGCGATGCATCAGCACAATTTACCTCTGCCTTCGCCTCTTTTACCCCCCGCTCAGACTCTGGAAACATGTGTTTTCTGGTGAATATCGATGGACCCGGACTGCAGGCAGCAGGCATTTATAGATGTAATTTTCAACTCGTTCATCTCTTTGGCGTTCACTCTCTATGTTTTGTTATCTATATTCAAATTCACATATTCATGTATGAGAATTATCTTCACGTGTGATAAGGCTCCATTCTGTCTTCGTGCAACCCTACACCTATACACACACACACACACACACACACACACACACACACACACACACACACACACACACACACACACACACACACACACACACACACACACACACACACACACACACACCGCCATCTCCCTGGGACAGTTTAAATGGACGCC
>NC_082392.1:13945658-13948158 GCF_031168955.1 Gadus macrocephalus
CATAGACATATGAGCACGTAGAATGTTGAGAACCACGTAGAACACATAGTCAAATAAGCACTTCAAACGAAACACGTCATTACATCACTGTTGAACGGATTGACACGCATTACAGTTACGTTCGCTAATTCCCAAATGACTCATATCAACTCATGTTCACTCTCATAAGAATTCCCCCCGTTTCAAACCTTAACTTGATCAATTTAGCTTTTATTCTTTAACACTTGTCATAGAATGACATACAGCCTTTTGCGTGGCAACTGCTAAATTGAGCGAATTAAAGCTTTTTGACTCTTTTTTTTGTCACAGGAAAGCTGTTATCACCTTAAGAAAACACAGCCATGAAGGCGTCTGATGTGCCTCGACTGTGGGGGTATTTGTCAGCCCTCCCCAGTATTTTGAATGTCACCACCCTCCTATCCCCGCCATCTGTAAACACGCTGCCGCCACAAATAAGACCCTGTCAACAGGTACGCACGTCAAAAAACAAGACGGGTGCAAACTTGGCGACTCACACACCACTACACTCACACACACACACACACACACACACACACACACACACACACACACACACACACACACACACACACACACACACACACACACACACACACACACACACACACACACACACACACACACACACACACTGTCCTCGCTAAGCATTTAAAGGAAAAAAAACGATTTGGTTCTGCACACAAAGAAGTCTAAGGTCGCCATGTTGTCATTTAAGGGTTTGTTGTCAATGCCAACGGAATAGTGCGCAACTGCAAGAAGGGCGGGGAGTGGGGGGAGGGGCATGGTTCCTTGGTTTATCCTCGGCGGTTTAGCGGTGATTGTCTTAACAGGTTGTGTGTCTTATTTACACGTTTGTGTCCTGTGATGCCGGGTGTCTCTGCTGACACCTTCGGTGGCGCGTCATGTGACTTGTCATCACAGTTACCACTCCGAGCTGACGGCGGAAACAGCCGCGCTGCCTTCAGGAACGGGCTTTTTGTGTGTGTGTGTGTGTGTGTGTGTGTGTGTGTGTGTGTGTGTGTGTGTGTGTGTGTTGGTTTCTGTTTGCGTAAATGAATGTGTGTTTCTTTGTGTGTGTGTGTGTGTGTGTGTTACTTTGTGTGCGTGTGTGTGTGTGTTGGTTTCTGTTTGCATGAATGTGTGTTTCTTTGTGTGCGTGTGTGTTACTTTGTGTGCGTGTGTGTGTGTGTTTCATTTCTGTATGTGTAAGTGTGTGTGGGGGGAGGAGGGGGGTTGTGCGTGTTTCCTGTGATTGGATGCATTAGTGTGTGTGTCTGTCTACATATGAATGCATGGACGTGTAAGAATTTAACATCTATGATTGTGTGTTTTTTTCTGTGTGTGTGTGTCTGTGTGCGTGTGTCACCCTAGCCAGTCAGAGCATCAGATATATCAGACAGTTAGCTAGTCTCAGCAGTGCACAGATGTGTGAAAACTTTTCCTACCGCAAACAACCGAGAATGAGTTAGATATTCTTTAATTAAACTCAATGCTGGGTTGTTTGTCCCTGTAGGCCTCTCTTCGTTGTTCTCTTTAGTGTGTGTGTGTCTGTCTCGTTGTCAGTTTGTGTGTGTGTGTGTGTGGGTGTGTTTGGGTCCAACGCAAACACACACAAACCTGTGTTTGTGTGTGTGCTTGTTTGTACACGCATACACGTTAGAGCCATGGTCTATCCCAGAGTCCTATTATTCAGGTGTGCTGTGGTCGTCTGTATAGGAGGCAACAGGCTGCTTGTGGGGTAGAAAACCAGAGATCTGCAGTCATAAATCACTGGCACAGGCACACCGCATACACACACACACACACAAACACACAGGGGCACCCACATTCACGAACGCACACACACAAACACACAACCGCACGCGCACACACAAGGACATGCATACACACACACACATACACACGCACGCACATACACAACCATATTCACACGTAAGCATAAATACACCGAGAGAAGTGTGTGTGCTGTTAGATAAAAGCACACACAAACCGACACTCACACACACATTCAAGGACACACACAAAGAAACACCCATGCAAGGACACATGCACGCACCTACACCATAAACTCACATTCCATCCAGTGCGGTGTGTGCAGGTGATTATTCTTCACCAAACCCAGGTTGGATAGCCGTAAAAGGAGGCCATTTAACTGGTAAACCGATACAGTGGCTTCACAGGTAGACTAGAGAGAGAGAGAGCGAGAGAAAGCGGGATATAGAGAGAGGGAGGGAGGAAGGGAGAGACTAGTAATTGTTGCAACCGCTATGGGGGATTGTGCACATTGCAGTGTTATTTTATCGTATATTTATTTTGCATGTTCAGCATTCAGAATTATTAAAGATAGAATCGTTTTATGCAGAAGGGTCAGGCCTCTATATTATCGACTTAGTGTTACCAGAGTCAATTATTATACAATAGATGTTTAACGACGATGAAGATGAAAACGGACATTTGACATTTCATTCATTCTCTCTCT
>NC_082392.1:13964708-13972208 GCF_031168955.1 Gadus macrocephalus
ACTAAACTGTGGGGCGTAGACACACACGACCGTGCCAGTATGTGTGACGCTCCATGGTTTAAAGCCGCGTTGGTATAGCGGAGCAGCCGGAACTACTTCACTGGATGAATTAATACAAAATTTGAGCGCATGTAACTATCTTTATATTTTATTATTTTCTAACAAAAAACAAACATACAAAAATGTATTTTCCTTCATATTTCTTTCTCTCTCCGGCAGCATCCCACTCTCATCCCCACACGGACGCAAACTAAGCAATCCTAACGATTACAATGATCAAAAATCTGAAAAAATCAGAGGGTGGGAAACATAATTGTGATTAAGTGGGAATCAGTAAACTGTACATCTGTTGGGTGCTGTGCTCTTGAAAGAGGAGGGAAGATGATGAATGATAAATGATGAGTCATTATTCAAAAACGCTATTAGGAAGAATAAATATAACAAAGGGGTTCCCCCCCCCAAACAAAATCTTTAAATAGGCAAAAAAGAATGATCAAAAAGTAACACCCTTCAATTGTGTAAAAGCTCCCTTTTGTGTTGACAATCCTGGAGTTTTCGTGTTTTAGCACACCGTAAGGAAAACTGCTCACATTTTTGTTTATGAGTAAGCGGCTGTTGGTGGCAGGCATTTTAAGCTAATAGCTGCTTTAAATAGCTGCAATTAGCGAGTAGCATGAGATATTTAATCACTCTAGACCAATTAGTCTGTAATCAAGTAGTGTCCAAGAGCGAGCACATTTTGTCCTCCTCGTGTTCCTCTGCAAGGCTCACCGTATATTTCTCGGCGGCGGCGCAGGCGTGCGCGGTGATTAGCTCGTGGGGATATAGGCCCCTGCGGAACGGGCTAATGTGCGCGAAGAGAGCGAGAGAGAGAGGGGGGACGCGCAGCCGCTAAATCTGTTATTGCAGTTTAACATATGCACAGGGTTAATTCAAGACACAGACCATCGTTTGCACCCTCATTTGAAGCGCCTGTGTCACGGTGTGTGCCGTACACATTTGCCTAATTACTGTACGAGAAGGCGGTTATTCTCGTCAGACGGAATCGAGGCAAACGCCACATTGCAATGATTAGTTTGCTCCTTCGTTTCACAAGGAGACAGGTGGAGGTAGACGTATTATCTTGAAGTAAGGACTAAGATAAACACAGACTCAATATATAAACCACTCCTTTTTCTTATGCAGAAAATCAATACGGTATCGGTCTATTATCTTTAATACAGATGAGACGCGCACACACACACATACAAACGTACTCCCACACACCTGTGCAAACAGTGGGCCAGTATACAGTATGGCCAGCCCCTCGTCTGGATAATAAATAACAAGACGATGACTGCGTCCGTAAGAGCATTACCGATTGAGTGGTCACGGGGTGCGATTACATTTGGATCCAATCTCTCTCCCCCACTCTCTCTCCCCCACTCTCTCTCCCCCACTCTCTCTCCCTCAATCTCTCTCCCCCACTCTCTCTCCCCCACTCTGTCTCCTCCACTCTCTCTCCCCCACTCTCTCTCCTCGACTCTCTCTCCCCCTCTCTCTCCCCAACTCTCTCTCCCAACTCTCTCCCCCTCTCTCTCTCCCCAACTCTCTCTCCCCCACTCTCTCTCCTCCACTCTCTATCTCCACTCTCTCTCCCCCTCTCTCTCCTCCACTCTCTCTCCTCCTCTCTCTCTCCCCCTCCCTCTCCTCCACTCTCTCTCCTCCTCTCTCTCTCCCCCTCTCTCTCCTCCACTCTCTCTCCCCCTCTCTCTCCTCCACTCTCTCTCCCCCTCTCTCTCTCCCCCTCTCTCTCCTCCACTCTCTCTCCCACTCCCTCTCCTCCACTCTCTCTCCCCCTCTCTCTCCCCCTCTCTCTCTTCCCCCTCCCTCTCCTCCACTCTCTCTCCTCTACCCTCCCTTCCCGGACCGAGACAGGTTTCATAGGAGCCTTGGGCCTCCCTTATCAAACAGGATGTGAGCGCTTTTCCCATAATCTGAATGGAGGGAGTTGACCAGTGGAGAACTGGAAGCAAGGTTCCAACGGGGCTGATCTGACTTACAGCATGGTTCCAAGTCATTGAATGAACGTGTTCAAAGGCCACTGTCTCACAGGGTGGCCCAGACCTCATTTGTAGTCCTGATGCTTCTCCACGAGTCAGGGGAAGCAAGAAAGGAAGAGCAACAAACCTTGAGAAGCGATCTCTGTCCTGGGTGTGCAGTAGGAGCGGGCTAGCCTGACCAACCGGCCCCCAACGGAGGGATCCCCCACCCTGGGTTCCTGCTCAAGGTTTCCTCCTTGATAATTAATGGAGTGTGTTCGTGCCCTTTGGGGGGCTATGGTTAAGGGGTGTCATACATACCATGGCCTGTAAAAAGCCCTTGGAGACTGTAGCCGTGATGAAGGGCTCTAATAATAAAACTGACCTGTCTTGACAAACTAAATTCCTTTGAGAACGACAACAACATAGCAACGATAGATGCATTGCAAATTAATATTACAGGAGACCCATGCAAGCAGGTCTGCACAAAACAACTCATCACTCATCACCCGAGATACTGGACGGAGAGAGGAGTAGAGAGAGAGCGGCAGAGGGGGAGGGGAGGACGAGAGAGAGAGCGAAGTCATAATTGTATGGTTTACAAGCCTGATGACCATCAAACCATCAAATCAAGACACTCACATCAAGGGAAAGAAACCTCAGCATGGGAGACATCCACAGGAACGGTGTCCTCCCCACCACGGCCAGACTATGCTGACCCCAAGCACACAAATTGTAGGGCGTGATTAAAAACAAGGTCTTCTATAAAGCTCTGTGTGTACACAGCATACAGAACAAATACGACACCGACACGAGCTGTAATAATTCGTTCCCGAGGCAGCTAGGATTTGGAAAGGCTATAGCTACAGACTCGATGGCATATAAATATGGGATTTAATTAATAATGAATGAATAATTAATAGCTTGGATAATGGACCTCAATGCAATGCTATGTGAGCGTGGGGGCGGGGTGTAACAGCAATTTAGCTGCCGAACATTCGCGCGGCTATTTTCACCTTTTTACTCTGAATAATGGAATAAAATAGCCAATCATTATGAAGTGCACATGGCTGTGCAGTCGGATCTGTTTGCATGGGACTAACATGATAGAAGATGTAAAGATCTTGGTCATTTGCAAATGGAACCACCCTGAATCATCAGCCGTAATTGCTGCAATTGAAGAACAAATCCGTGTGGCGATATTGTTTGCTATTTTCCAATTACACGCGTCTAAAAATAAGCTGAATTTTCTCGAAAATACAACTGGCTTGTTCCCAACAACCGTGTTGTCATGGCTGCTGTGGTCTGAAAGTGGTTTGAACTCCAAGGTCTACGCACTTGCCCTTCATGCGTCTGGTACGCAGGCCTAATTATATCAAGAAGATCTTACTGTCAAGATGGCCACCTGCGCTTTTACACTGGCTCCTCACTCCCTGTCTCCTTCTCTCTCCCTCGCTCTCGCCCTCTTTCTCTGCCTCTTTCTTTCTCTCCCTCTCTCTCTCTCTCTCTCTCTCTCTCTCTCTCTCTCTCTTTCTCGCTCTCTCGCCCTCGCTCTCTTACACACGTCACAGATACACACATACCCACGTAAATGCATACAGGTCAAACACTATCTCCCTGATGCTTTTGGTGTCTTTCTCTCTCTCACACACACACACACACACACACACACACACACACACACACACACACACACACACACACACACACACACACACACACACACACACACACACACACACACACACACACACACACGTACACCCATCACAAGGACAGTTGTTGTCCAAGGGCAGGGGGCCGGGCCCTCTCGGTTTGGACTGTAAACACACCCAGGTGGCGGGCTGGTGTCTGAGGGCCGTACGCAGCAGCGTGTCTGAGGGCTCCGTCCAAGGCCTCTGCAGGCTGCTCGGTTGGAGCTCAGACGCAGCAGACCTGTGACGGACAGCTGCCCAGCTGGGAAGTGACTGCACAATGTTTGCATTCTTTATTTTTTCTGAAATGCATCGGTGAACAATTCGATTCATGATTCATTTACTGCATTTTATTTACATCTGTGACGTTATTTTATGTAGGATTAGATTTCTCTTTAAGACTATGAGGCCATTGTGAGGCATCAATGATACATTAAGTATCGCTGCAACAGTATGGATTATTCAATGTCCTATTATCCAGGAGAATATTAAGGTGTCATTACACTACAACAAGACACTAAAGAGAAGGTCAATCCAGAGAATAAAGAATTGATATGATAATCCTCACCAGAAACTAATATAGAAAATATGTCCTAATAAGGTTGATATTTAAAAAAAAGTTCCACATTTTTTGAAATATTAAATATCAAGAGTTTATTTACTTAATTGAGTCTGTGCTTAATTTATTTACTTAAGCTTCCACAACACTAACAGCCTTAAAAATCATCTATTTTCTTTTTTATTGGAATGAAGATTAAATATATTTTTTATCACTACTATTGGAGTAATGTATATTCTTTGTTCCTCTCGATTTCATTGACTAGGATTAGAAACAATTTAGTCAAATTTAAAACACCTAACAATTGCTGTAATGTAGGAAGTTTAGATAGAAATTTGGGAACAAATGTCTAACCGGAATGTGCAGCATTATCATTTTATGTGAATTGATCGATCAGCTTTAGTAATTAATCAACATTATATATTCCTGCTAGGTATACAACTATTACTGATAAAATGTTTAATGCATAGCAATTCAATCAGTGTTACTCTGAGGCAGAAATGCATGCATGCTTAATACATCTGCCACAATTGAAGAAAACAATTGATTGATTCAAAATAATTCATTCATAATATTTTTTTAAATAAATGGTAGTTTTACAAATATGCCGGCTACCATCGCCCTTTAAATCACATACAATAGAATATTTTAGATTTTAATTTCTAAAATCCATAATGATGTTTCTTTATGAAGAGGACAGCGTTGAATTTAAACACACGAGGTGATTCAGCGCGGAGCTCAGCAAAAACAAATTAAAACAAAACCCACAAGGACACCAGGGCGTCCGACTACGTTTTAACTTCAGAAAGGCTAACCTACGTTTTGGCTGACTCCGTCCGCACTAAACCAAAGAACACAACGTCAGCCTTAGAGAGAGGAGCACAAGGCTTGGGCTGAGAGACTCCACCTGGAGTACTTCAAACACTCTTCAGGAGTTCTCTCAAAGGTCAAGTCCAGGCCTCTGACCCCTGAGAACCTTGAGGTGCCACTCGTGTTCAAATCTTAAAAAAAACAAACATTTTATTTCTGATAGAAACAATGGCTGCTGTTTTGGTTGAGAATGGCCTTGCATATTAAAAACAAAAAACAGCATTATCCAAACAGAGCCTAATTGTTAGTTATCGATCCCAGCTTCACTCATAATTCATAACCAATTTCTGATTAGGAACCTGAGAGCCGTTATTGAAGAATGAAGGCGGAACATAATCATGACTACATTTATTTCAAGATGTGTTTTTTCTTTTATTTGTAAACTTGGTCAGAAATGCAGCGGCTGCAGTGTACTTTTTGTTACACAACGTTGAAACGTAACAGAATCCAACCGGGCCCCTTAAGATACACCCCGGGGCCCGGCTCTTTAGGCTGAGGGTTTCAAGAAATGTCAGAAATGAAAACAAAACAAAAAAAACATTCAGAGAGAAAGCTGAGCTTGAAGGAGCAAAGACCACAAATGAGGGACATGTGAGGCTGAACTCCAGAGGATATATTTACACAAAATGGATGTTTCAGTGCAGACGTCTTTGCAATTAGCTGGACATGCTACGTGTTAAACTTCTCCACACACTGCAAAGGGTGAACTAATATTAGGACGATGATATTAACGGGGTAACACAATATTTACATTATAACAAAACAAAACAAAAAAACAATTGATAAAAATATCTTAATTACAATAGTCTATTTGAAGCATATAAGTATTTACTTTCACATACATTTATAGAACATTTGTTGGTCTATATGTACAATCTAAATTGCCTTGACTTGAATTGTTTGTATTTTTTACAATATTAAACAATTTCAGATCCCAGGGAAAACCCTTTTCAACACAAATCACCTATTTTAAACAATAGATGCCCGAAACATTAACAATGTTCACCGTTTTAGTAAAGCTTTAAACTGGACTTCTGTAAGCTATTTGAACGCACACTTCACACAGTTCTCCATAAGCTGTTGCCTGCAGTTCTCCGTCCAAGCTGCGAGGGACTCCGTGTCTCAACTTGGTTTATTTTAGTTTGATTAAATCCGGTTACAAGAAACAAAAAACGAGTTATGCCAAATAAAACAGGGAGTGCTTTGGCACACATAAAAAAAAAAAGTTATATAAATAGCGTTTTAATTACATTTTTTCATATTTCTTCCAGTGGTTTTGAAAAATGCCCCTGGTGATCCCCGTGCCTCCAGTGTGAGAGAGTCCCTGGCGGAGGAGCGGCCCTGCAGCGCACCTGTGAAGGGGTATGAATAGAGGGGGGTGTGTGAACCCAGAGCCGCCAGACTGACTGGCGCCGCCGACCAAACACAGGCCATGCTTGATCAACAACCCAAAACAAACCGGCTCACACAACAACCGCGGCGGCTCCTCGGGATTTCAGCTTTTTTTTTCCCTCTCCCCCCTTTCTCTTTTTCCAAAGTGGGTTTCTAACAAGACACAGCTGCACGCAGCCAATGGGACCCCAGCAGGCTGTCCTTTAGGGTCGTTCCTCAAGGAGGAGAGCAAGATGAACGGGACAGAGAGGGGGGCCAGCGTGACGTTTTAACCCCGGCGCTGTGTGGGAAATTGCTACACTAGTGACAGTTGTTGCGCAATGCACAGCTGCCTGTGACGGTGAGGCAAATTTCAGGTTCCCCAATCAGCCCCTGTGTTTCCCAATGTCTTACTGGCCCCGTCTATAACGCCATCATGAGCCCAGTACTATTATGGGATGGCACACACACACACACACACACACACACACACACACACACACACACACACACACACACACACACACACACACACACACACACACACACACACACACACACACACACACACAATTTATCACCAATAGCCCTACTAACAGCAAACCCCCGCGAATGGACAATACATTTCTATTCTTTTAAATTATGGATGGGCCTGCATAAAAAATAACAACACAAGTTCAAAGTGGAAGAAAGGTCAATTTTGAAGCCAACTTACCGTTGCAGTATTTCCACCTCAACGGCATAAAATTGAGTCCTCCGGCTTTTTAACTATTGACGTCCTCTGAAAGAAAAACACGCACACGCACACACACACACACACACACACACACACACACACACACACACACACACACACACACACACACACACACACACACAGGTAAAGGGTTTAGCTTTCAGCGAAGACATGAGTGGTGGGGCCATACGCAGGCCTATACAAAGCAAATGAAATACAGCAAAGCGATAGAGCGATTGTCTGTCCGTA
>NC_082392.1:13977208-13979727 GCF_031168955.1 Gadus macrocephalus
GATACCCTCTCATCTGTACAGGTGCTTGCACATCTACCAAACCCCGGTCGAACCCCAACATGGGTGGCAGACCCGTTGTTGGTGGTCGGCGGTCATCAGTTGTAGTTTCTTGTTCTGAAGGGCTAATGTTCTGAAGTTTGGGTGTTGGCGTTTGTCGGTGCATGCACTGTCCAGCTCTTCAGGGTCATAGAAAATTCTCCAAGATGGAGGCTGGGAATCCCCTCAAGAGGGTAAGTCGCCAAAGACTGGGCTTCTTGGACACAAAATCACGTTTAAATCGAGTTTATGTCCCTGGCAGGCCACCATAATACTCATGTGTATTACCACCACCCTACTTCAGAATTAATATGATCACATAAAGAGCAAATAAAGAGCAAGGTGGTCAAAGCCTTCTTCTGAAATAACAGTAGTTATAATGAATGCCTTTTTCAGAAATCTTCACTTGGAACACCATTCTATATACCTGAACATAATACATGTGTGTCAAAACAACGGTGTTTGTAACGCACACATGACATGATGCACCTGCTAGCTAAATGTCCCCTGGTTCACACCCTCTGGTGTATTCCAGCACACCACACCCACTCAATGCTTTTGGAAAAAACGGGCTGTGTATCTGCCATATGTCCATTTTAGGGCAGTTGTTAATACCTCGTTACTATCAAACACGCCGGGCAACAACGTGACAAACTGTTATTTGTCAAAGTCAACTCAGGGGAAGTTGTGTTCCCCGCATGGTTTATCCTATTTTACCTTACAATAAGAACAGTGTTTGTGTCCGTTGTAGCTTGTGCTAGTGTTTCATCTACACACACACACACACACACACACACACACACACACACACACACACACACACACACACACACACACACACACACACACACACACACACACACACACACACACACACACACACACACACACACACACACGCACACACACTCCATCCAGGTGCCACAGCCGGTTCCCACTTCCAGGGTGGTTTAGTGGGCAACAGATAACGGTTTCTCAATCCGTTCAGGGCCAGGTGTAGCGATGGCTCTGCTGCTACTGCTGCTGCTCTGGGCGTTGAGTAGCTCATGTCTGGCAGAGCTTCACCGATGAGGAGGCCAGTCGTCCCCTGTGACACCACCGTATGGCAGGTGGGCTGTGTTCTGCCTGGCCGTCCTCCGGTACGTCTGGTACCACACAGTTCACACTGGGCTACAGACACGCAAACGTTTGTGTGGCCTGGCTGGTTGTGGTTTGTCAGGTGATCGCCCACATGCAAATACACACACTCACAACCACACACATACATTTGTATACCCAAAGAGACACAGACACGCACACATGCACACACACACACACAAACCTACTCTCAAACATATAGAAACATATACACACCCGCATACACAGACGCGCACACATGCACATGCACAGACACACACACCCCCTCACAAATGCACACACACACATACACAGACGTTCACACACACACACACACACACACACACACACACACACACACACACACAAACACACACACACACACACACACACACACACACACACACACACACACACACACACACACACACACACACACACACACACACACACACACACACACACACACACACACACACAAACACAAACACACACACAGAGGTCCTTCTCTCCAGGTGCCATCGTTTTCACAACATGTCTTATTCCCTGACGGCCTCCCAGCTGAAACACAACCTCTCTCTCTTTCCCTTGCTGTGTGTCATTTGCACAGGTGCATTCAATGTTTACCCTAGAACCGGAGTAACCATCCTTGCACACCTATTTACACACACACAAACACACATTCACCCAAACGTGCACAGACACACGCACAAACTCAGATGCGCACACAAACACGCATCGACAACCTGGGGGAGAACAGGATTGTCACCATGTGGAAGCTTAACCACTGACCTATAATGAAATGGACAAGGTCATGTAGACAGCCAATGAGCCGAGCCGCAGCCAGTTTCAGTTCTAGCCCGATTATACTACTGCATAATTGCATGCTGGGAAGTTGCCCCTTGCCAAAAAGATGCACCCATTTTAGATTTTGCTCCATTCTATAGAATCTTCTATAAATATTTGATGCATGGCCACCATCACTATAAGGTTACCCTAACAGATTAAACAGGATTCGAGTTAACAGTAATTTGCTAGACAAAACCTTAGCAAATTAATGATGTCAATGTACACCATTACATCTATGAGGGTTGTAAAAGCAATCCTTATCAGTTTAAATAACTTTTAAATACATTGTCAACATTTACAACAAGTACAATAGTGTCTACATAAAAAAAAAAAAAACTCATCTGCTACATATAGTACAGCAGATGTGTGTTGGGAGCTTAGTGTTACCAAACAAAATGGCTTTAACCAGAAGCTGGGGGCCACACTATACCCACCAAAAAGTCAGCAGATAAAATCCTGTGTTTTGTTCTGCCTGATCGCTGTTAATAACCAGTAATCAATTCAATAGAAATCAATGC
>NC_082392.1:13979827-13984827 GCF_031168955.1 Gadus macrocephalus
AGAGAGGGAGAAAGAGAGAGAGAGAGAGAGAGAGAAAGAGAGCGAGAGAGAGAGAGAGAGAGAGAGAGAGAGAGAAAGAGAGCGAGAGAGAGAGGGCAGGAATTAATGATAGCAGCACAATGTGAGTAGGAGAGGGGGGGAAACAGAAAACAACTGATAGAGGAGTAGATGTGATAACATGATAAACATCAGAGAGCTGCATTGAGGGAGTTGGAAAGAGCGAGAGGAACAGTAGCGTTTGTAGGAACAAACAGTGCAGAGAACACCACAACACAACGGGTAGAACCCGTAGCGGCGGCGGGCTGCTTGGCAGACTACCTCCGTTGTCGAGGGCTTTGAAATGAATCGCAATAACAGAACCCAACAGTCGCTGCCTTTCATAGCTGTTTATTTTATGGGAAATATAAACGATGGCAAATACACCTTTGGAACCCGATTTAGGCGGTTATTGCACTGTGAAAGGTTGCGTGCTGCGACTCCGGAGCTACATGCGTGCAGCACAGCGCGCTCTGAGCGCCCAGGTGTTCTCCTCCAGCGATGTGTTGGTGGGACACGGCTCCCAGGCTGCAGAGACACACCGGACAGAGCCTGTTTTCCTCCGTCTCGTCTTTGAAACCGGCCAATTAGTGACCTGTTAATTGGCACAGGTGCACTGTCTAAATGCGGGGCCACTGTTATTTATCGAAGGATCTCAGTGGACCGCCCGTTGGCTAAAATTAGACCTCCTCTTGGCCAATCACGGGTCTCAGGTGTGGCTGTTGCGGTCGAGACGGGTGCCTGTTAGCGCGACCATGCTAATTAGTCACCTCTCTCATAAGTGTCCCTCTCTCTCCTTCTGTCCATCTGGTGGCAACCGGAGCACCAGGCCACATCATGCTGCCCCCCCTCCCCCGCTCCAACCTCACACACACCCCCAGCATCACCACTACCCCCACCACCACGACCACCAGCACCAGCTACAGCACCACCACTACCCCAACACCTCCAACACCACCACCCCCACCCCCAGCACCACCACTACCCTAACACCTCCAACACCACCACCCCCCACCCCCAGCACCACCACTACCCTAACACCTCCAACGCCAGCGCCCGCCTTCTCACTTCTTTGTCCGACATAATTTTCACCTCTCCCCTCTCTGTGTGGACGCTGGTCCTGCGTGTCGCGGCCCCAGGCTCTGTCATCGTCCGTAGCCATTGTTCTCACTGCTAACGTCCAACGTGGACCTGCTGTGCCTCCTCTTAGTCTGTCTGTCAGCCCTGTCTGCCCGTCTGTCTGGCTGGCTGTCCTTCAACAGTCTGGCTGTCTGTATGTCTGTTTGTCTGTCGGTCTGTTTGTCTTTCTATCTGTCCGTCTGTC
Organism: Gadus macrocephalus; assembly: GCF_031168955.1. NCBI lineage: Eukaryota > Metazoa > Chordata > Actinopteri > Gadiformes > Gadidae > Gadus > Gadus macrocephalus. The sequence continues at coordinate 13,981,188 of NC_082392.1, forward strand.
TGTCTGTCTGTCTGTCTGTCTGTCTGTCTGTCTGTCTGTCTGTCTGTCTGTCTGTCTGTCTGTCTGTCTGTCTGTCTGTCTGTCTGTCTGTCGGTCTGTTTGTCTTTCTATCTGTCTGTCTGTCTGTCTGTCTGTCTGTCTGTCTGTCTGTCTGTCTGTCTGTCTGTCGTCTGTTTGTCTTTCTATCTGTCTGTCTGTCTGTCTGTCTGTCTGTCTGTCTGTCTGTCTGTCTGTCTGTCGGTCTGTCGGTCTGTCGGTCTGTTTGTCTTTCTATCTGTCTGTCTGTCTGTCTGTCTGTCTGTCTGTCTGTCTGTCTGTCTGTCTGTCTGTCTGTCCGTCTGTCCGTCTGGACCTGCTGTGCCTCTCCTTGGTCCATCTGTCTACTATGTGTATGTCTGTCAATCTGTCAGTTTATCTTTCGCTCCATCTGTCTGTCTGCCTTTACATCTGTCTGTGTCTCTATCTGTGTGTCTGTCTTAATGCCCCTCTGCCAATCAGGTCTGTCTTTCTGTGTGTCTGTTTGTCTGTGTCTGTATCTCTATGTGTGTCAGTGCATCCGTCCGTCGGTTTGTTTGCCTGTCTGTGTCTGTCTCACACCACTGGGGGTCGATCCGTCTGCTGATTCTTCTCCTGTATGTGGATGTGTGCGTTTGTCTGCAGAGCTGTGGGTTGTGTGTCTTTCCTCCTCACTATCGATCATCCTGTTTGTCTGTCACACCGTCTGGTCAGGAAGCAGACCACACAGAGATGAACACACTGTGGCTAGGTCTAGATGATGGGCAGGTGTGTGTGTGTGTGTGTGTGTGTGTGTGTGTGTGTGTGTGTGTGTGTGTGTGTGTGTGTGTGTGTGTGTGTGTGTGTGTGTGTGTGTGTGTGTGTGTGTGTGTGTGTGTGTGTGTGTGTGTGTGTGTGTTTGTATGTGGGAGGGGGGTTGGTAGGAGGCGTGGCTGTGTGGGGAGGGGGTAGATTTGTGCACAGCCATTAACCCGGCTGAGGGAGGAGGGGGGCGGGGCGGGGGGGGGGGTTGGAGGGGAGGGCCAGACAGGGAGGGTGTGGATGTGGGGGTTTGTAGAGAACAGAGAACAGCAATAGCGAACAGCAGTAGAGAACCGCAGTAGAGAACAAAATGAAACCCAGTACCCCAAACACACACTCCTCTCCCTTTGTCCACAAAGTGATGGACCTGGGCTTGTTTGGTGGTTGGTTTGTGATTTTCTAGACTCTTGAGTCGAGGACAAGTATTCCTCAGGTGCCAATTTGCATTAGCACCTGAGAATTGAGTACCAGACTATTTGAGACATGGTGCCCGCGTCCTGGCAATAGTATTGGTGTTCATAAGCAATCTTGATCTGTCATTATTGAATTTAGAGGCATTTGAATAATCAATTGCAATTACTCCTTGCTATGGGGATTCAAAGTGTTTGATTGCTTTTGTAAAAGAACTGCAAAGTCCTGCAAAATAATAACAATTACTAAATGAAATATTGTCATCCATAATCCATCATCACCACTCAATCCTTTACTCTCTCTGTCAAACAAAATACCTAGTCTTAATGTTACTCTTGTAAATACCCTACAAAGACACTAAGGTTTTTAACCAGAAAAGCATGCATCTGAAATTTGAAGAAAAGTTGGCCTTTGATAAAATTTTCTTTCTAAGACTAACAAAGTGAAGATAACTTTTTTTTTCACTGCACATTAATTATCTCTCAACACAAACATTAGTGTAAAATAGCCGTTGATGAGCTGTTTTTTTGAATAATTCTCTTCTCATCTTCACTTCAATAGTTGTTGATGTTTTGAAGTGCTTTTACAACTTTACCAGGCATTAAAAATAAACAAAAAATATGTGTGTTTTGCTCTGCAAAATACATGTAAATGATGTGGGGAAAACAAATTTAAAGTCAGAGCTTGCACAATACATCAGGAATAATTATCAAGTTCAGAAAAATAATAATTGCAGGACACATGACAGGAACAGAATTGATCCCTTTGCTGTGAAAATGGGAAAAGGGCGTTAAAGCTACTCTGGTAGCCAGCTTGCGAATATTCTGAAGCAGTGGAGAACCACGCTCTGCCATTAATAGTTGGGTCACATAGTGTCTACAGCAGTGTGCGTGTTTCAGTTTCCCTGTTTCCATACAGCTACTCCTTATATATAACAGTGTGCAAGTATGTCTGCATGCATCTAGACATGAACTCCTGTGTGTGTGTGTGTGTGTGTGTGTGTGTGTGTGTGTGTGTGTGTGTGTGTGTGTGTGTGTGTGTGTGTGTGTGTGTGTGTGTGTGTGTGTGTGTGTGTGTGTGTGTGTGTGTGTGTGCGTGGGTGTGTGTGTGTGGGTGTGTGTGTGTGTGTGCGTATGTGTGTGAGCGTGTTCACTCGTGCAACACAAATAAGCGTCTCTGTGAAGCCGCTCTACTCTCTATGCGGACATGGCCTACATTCTCATATAAGGCACATCAGGCTGACACGCAGACATCTAATACTCCACAGAGGACAGGGCCCAACGCACGCGTCTGAGTCCCGGCTCTCCTATGGGCCATTGATTCACATCCATCACTTTTAGTTTGGGCGTCAGAAGCCTCTGAGACTGGTTAATTTATTAGCCGGGCTTCTCCTCGGCGGCTAGGGAGCAAGGCCAGGCTCACCACTATTTGAGGGACGCGGGCCACGGTTTGTGCATTCCAAACACAGGCCTCCATGACAGGCCCGGGGGGGGAGAGCAGAGGAAATACATCTACATTCAGAAAGAGAAGTTTCCTCTTTCACCTGACCGCTGGCTGCCATTGTTTCAACTCGAGCAAAAACCGAACTGAACACTAATAATCCCTTCCCTCTTGCTCTCTCACAGTGGATTTCTGTATTCACTTTAATCCATTTATTTATTATTTATAAAAATAAACTGATAGTAGTGACAAAGAAGGCAACTGCGATAAATGAACACATTAAATTAAAGAGGTGCCTGAAAATATGGGATTTTATTGCAACCGGCTGAGGCAGAAAGAGAATGAGAGACAGAGATGGATAGAGAGAAGGACAGAGCAAAGGTCAGAGGAACCATCTCTTGAATAAAACAAGAAAGAGACTCAAGAATGAGAACAACCCTCAGAGAGGATCATACCTCCTGTCAGATACACACACACACACACAGGCACACACACACACACTCATAAACACACACACACACACACACACACACACAGCACACACACACGGCACACACACACACATGCACACACACACACAGCACACACTTGCAGTCAAACAGTCACTCACACGCAGGGCCGTTGCACCAAATCCTGGGCCCTGTATACAAGAGGTACTGATGGGCCCCCCCCCCCCCCCCCTCCCCGAATCCCCCCTACCAGCCCCCTGCGCTGAATTTGTGACGGGGGGGGGGGGGTCAGAGAACAATTGTTGACCGGGGGGGGGTAGAGAGCAATTGCTGACGGGGGGGGGGAGGGGGGTAGACGTGGCCGTGTGCGACTCCTAACACTATGGGCTGGTGGATAATTCAACAGATTATTATTATTATTATTTTTTATTTTTTTTTTTTTAAATTGCCATGGGCCCCCCCTCTGCCTTGGCCCCCCCTCTGCCTTGGCCCCCCCCACGACTGCCTCACTTTCCCCCGCAGTC